>NC_139606.1:1962500-2419824 GCF_964270895.1 Podarcis filfolensis
CCATGACAGGTGGCAATCTAACCTCTGCTTAAAAACATCCAAGGAAGGAGAGTCCACAACCTCCCAAGGGAGACTGTTCCACTGTCTAACAGCTCTTACTGTCAGAAAGTTCTTCCTGATGCTTAGTCAGGAACTTTCTTGCAACTTGAAGCCATGGGTTCAAGTCCTACCCTCCAGAGCAGGAGAAAACAAGCTTGCTCCCTTTTCCATGTGACAGCCCTTCAGATATTTGAAGAGGCCAATCATATAGCCACTCAGTCTCCTCTTTTCCAGGCTAAACAGACCCAGCTCCTTAAATCGTTCCATATAAGGCATGGTTCAATCGAAGTGGCAATTTGCAACTCACCACTGCTGCTGGACTGCGTCACCTGGTAAAAAGACGAGCGGCACATGCAATCTGCTTCTCCCCATCCCTACCCACTTTCTTTCACTCCTTGCCTCCACTGCAGCATCCAGGGGGCCACATCAAGCGGCTGAGACAAAGCTGTAGTGGCAACAGGAAGGTGGAGTAGGGAACAGTTGGGCAGACCTCCCTAACTAGATTAGATAAGTTACAGATAGGTAGCCGTGTTGGTCTGCCATAGTCAAAACAAAAAAATTTTTTTTCTTTCCAGTAGCACCTTAAAGACCAACTAAGTTAGTTCTTGGTATGAGCTTTCGTGTGCATGCACACTTCGTCAGATTAGATAAGGAAGCTGAAAGAGTCTGTGGACGGGAGTCTCTGGGGCTGTGCAAAGGCTGCAGAACGCACTACCCTTGGATGCTTGCATGTGCCTGGTCCTTTTCTGGAAGTATTGCAAAGCTTTCGAGTTAGTCTGATCTTTGGTTGCCAGGGCAATGTTTTCAACTGCGTGTGAAGTTCTAGCTCATGTTTTATTTTGCCTTATTTTCATTTTCATTTTCATATTATACATGTGTTTCATATTGTTACCTGCCCTGCTCCAATAAATAGAAACGTCTACTTAGCCCAGAACATTCTTGCTATGTTTATAGCACATGAGCTCCTGTTTACTACTACTGTTTCCTTTCCTTCTATTTTAAGCAGTGCCATAAAAATCCATCATTAATGATAACTTTTTCTTTCGTGCTCTCTGCTCTGTCTGAGAGACAAGTCTGGACCAATTTCTCCATCATGCCTCTGGCAGCAGAATGGAGCTAGCATTTCAGATCCTCTACCAAATCCCGGCTGCTTCAAAGGAAAAACCCTACTTTCTTCCGTTAAGATCATAAGAAATATAGGAGGAGGGGGTCAGCTCTGTTTGGACATAATTACACTTCATCAAAAGAAGCTTTCTTCATCTTCCATGCGTGAAAAGTCTGCAAGCAGTTAAGTCTGTCTCTCTCCCCCCCCTTCTTTCTTTCTTTCTTTCTTTTAATATAAAAATTGCTATTTGGGAAAGTAGCCAAAACTTGGAAAGCCAATATAGTAAAACTTTGCACATACCCTTTGTTATCCTTTGAAGTTTCTTAAATAAATATGTTGAGAGTTTGTAAAATACACTATCACTTTTCGTAAATTTTACTCATTGATCACAGAAAGCTTCTCATCCATGGGAGGTAAGAGTGAGGGATACTCACTGTGATTTTTTATATATACTCACTTCATTTCCTACTGTTTAATAAATGTATATCATAGGTTTCAAATGAGTTTTAGAGCAGACAAGGGCTACATCAGATTTCTGTTCTTTTCCAGCACCAGTCTTGTGCTGTAACTACTGTACTTCTGTTGCAGGCTATCTTGAAATAGATGCCAAAAAACCTTCAAGCTCAATCAATTAACATAAAGACAAAACAGAATTTTAAAACAATACATTAAAATAAGAAAGGGGGAAAATATTTTTTATCAAATTATCTGTGCAATAGAAGTGCTCTTTATTATATAGCTTTGAAATAGATTTAAAAGATTACATGATTGGCCACATTCCTAAAATAAAAACCATTCACTGGGAACAGCCCTTGCTAAATAACTTTTACCAATTTTTTTATTTATTTTATTTTATTTATTGAATTTATATACCGCCCTATTCCCTCAGGTCTCAGGGTGGTTCACAAATGGTTAAGATAGTAACAATGACCCCTCTGATTGAAACAATTGAAGCAGTCCCCAGAACAGTGATTCTGGCCCCTATCACAGATTTGCATTTATGTTAATTACATGCCTCACTAAAGCCTGGTTCCTATTTTTGCACAACTTGTTTTGTTTTTGCACAACTTGTTCTATAGGGCACCACAGAGCGAGAGTGCTGAGCCAAGGTGGCCAAAGGACCCCAACCCCTGGGCTGAAGCAGCAGCCTTGCCTGGCTAAAGGGAAGGGAAGGGTCAGTCTTTGCCCAGCCAGGTCAATTTTGCATGTACTCATTTGCAAGTCAGATCCAATCCATTGCAGCACCAGTATATGTGGACTTCTCCACTTATCTAAGTATTTAAATATTTTAATGCTTATTTCATCTCAATGAATGTATTTCTAAACATAGTTTATCCTAAAATATTCATTCTTTAGGCATTTTGGTATACTTTTGAGCCAAGAACTGTATCACAAAATTAGGAGGAATTCACATTCCAAAGAATACTACATATGTTCTATAATTCTATGATTCTATGTTCTGATCTGTGTATTAATTTGGGAGGTGCAAATGAAGCTCATTTGCTTTTTTAAAAAATCATCCTTCACTGCTGCTTTAAGGAAGGCACAAGAATACCACATGGTGCTATCTCCCAGAGTAAAAATCAGAACGAGTCTGCTGTCAAACCCAACAACCCTCCCCCTTAAAGAACCGTCTCAACGACTAACTTGCAAGAGGGATTAAAAATGAACTGTGTGTGGGGAAAATAATATGAATTAAAGGTTTTATTCTGTGAAAGATTTGGAAAAGAAAAAAAGGCTCTCTCTGTGACGCAGCAAGAAATGTGACTTGATATGGACAGGCAGACCTTCGCTGCAGGATATATGGTCTTAGGGAAGAAGAGCCGTGGATCGGTTATCATTTGGGATCGTAAATTTGAAAGGCTATTACCCTCCTGGAGGACTAATTTACGATGCAGCAGGTCTGGAAAGTTAATGAGCGGACATTTAGACTGTATTTCATCGGAGGCAAGATGGCGCGTCTGCTCGAACAAATGCCTGGACTATTGGATTTCTGTGAGAGATCTACGAGAGAGCATTACTAAGCCCACACAGAGATATAAACAAGACTGTTTCTTTCAATCCACTTGCGGAGAGAACTCGGAGGTGACAGAAAAGGAAAATGAGTAACGACAAAGAGTTGAGAAGATGGGACTGAAAACATCATTGTAAATATGAAAGCAGCAGAAATATTAGATGATTGGACTCCGGCCGATCGCGAAGCATGGGTATCCCCCACAAAAAAATTATAATTTGGAAAACATTTGGACTTTATGATGCATATTGATACAATTTGACTAATTGGTATGATATGTTTAATTTGGTAAATGGAAACTTAATAAAAATTATTTTTTTTAAAAAAAAGAGTCTGCTGTCAAACCCTTCTTTCCCATGCTGAGACTTCTTGGGTAACAGCAGAACAAGCAAGAACCCAAGTCTAGAAAAAGGTTTTTCGGTTTTTCCTGCCTGAGAGAGAAATGGGATGGAGCAACCCAGCTCTGCCCAGCTAGCATCACATCAGGATACCAAAGATTTATTGCGGCGTAAGTTGTTGCTTGTGCTACAACTGACAAAATATTGAACAAATTAATATATTTTGACTTACTTAAACCTCATATAGCTAACAAACTCATTTTGCTTTGGGGATTTCTGTATTTTTTAAAAATGTAAATCATCATTGTTTCAAACATCTATTTAGTCACTAATTTCAATTTTGAAGCAGTTACAGGGATTTTCAGTTGAAATTCTTTTCAGTCTTTCTATTGCTATAAAAAGTTTTTACGACTGGAGACTAAATTTCATATTACAGAAAGATCTTTAAAGGGCAGAGGAAACTTCAGAGCTGAATCTTTGGGAACTAGAAAGTCATATTCATTTCCATTCTAAAGTAAACAATACTTGATTCTCACTAATTTAGCAACTGTACTATGTATGGAACCTGATCCAAAGTTTATTGAAACCTACAACAGCTTTTCAGTCTCAGTAAGCACTGGATCAGACAGACCCAATGCTAAATAAAAATAACATAATTTTAGAGATAAGCAAAATCTCCCCACCTCAGTTTGGAATGGGCTTGGGGAAAACTCATGCATTTTTCTGAGAGGTGAACTAAAATTTCAGAAAATTTGGGACATTCCATTCTTCGACCATAGGAGCCAACTCCTAGGGGCCAAGGACGCTTTGCCCCCCCATACAATATTTGTCAAGCAGCCCCCAAAGTTGATGGACATTGCCATTTAAATGGGGGGGGTGCTGCACACCTTGTGATCGACTATGTGGGGCAGCGCTTACCTGGGCCTCCCCAATATTTTATTCAAGCTGGCACCCTTGTCTTCAACTGTCCTTTTGTAGCTGAACATCCCCCATTTCCTGGTCTTGGAAAATCACTATCTCTAATTTTAGCTTTTGGAGTTGCCTTGTTTTTTGGTTTTTTGTTAATATGAATAGTTGCTATTCAAAGTTCAGCCCCCTTCCCAGGTCCCTAGCAATTAAATCTCTCAGAAGGGAGAGATGCATCTTGCTTTTAGGCACACATACAAGACAATGCACACTCTTCAATACAACAACACACAGCACACAGCCTGCTGTTTCATACACAGTGGCTGCTGACGTTAGAGGTTTCGGCATCATGTCATGGGGATAGGTGATGTCTCTGGAATGAGAACAATTGTGTCCCTATTTTTGTCTGTAGGATGCTGTTTAGTATTCCAATACTACTCTGCCACCCCATCAGCATGTCCAGCTTTCCATGCAGGTGCTGCTCTCCCTCTCTGATAGGTGCCCCTTCTCCCTTCCTTTGGCTTAAAACTTCCATTACTAGCAATGGAGTAGAGAGAGCACAGCAAGGAGAGCTATTACCTGGCTCTTTATTAGGCATGAAAGCATTGCCAGCAGGAGGTTCCCTGGGAATTGTAGTTTATCTGTGCTTCTGGACCTTTCGCAAAGAAGCTCAAAGTCACAGCAAATTGTATTTCCCAAGTCTCTTTATGCTGGGAACCTTTTGCTGGCAAGGCTTTGGGGCAGGCCTCCCCATCACTGCTGCTGGAAGACATATTGTAGAGAAAGAAGAAAGGATGGGAATGGCCCAGGCTTATTTACAGGCGAAATTAAAATTCAAGGGGATTTTGGTTTGGATTGCTAAAGCATTGTTGTTTTTTAACTAGGGGGCTTCATTTACAAACATCCAACCTAATCCTGAAACTAGGCAACATCATATTAAAATGCTTCCTGCAAGAGCCTGGGCAGCTGCTTCACTATAAAGACTAGAATCTCAGAATCCTTTGATGCTTCCTTGAGAGAGAACTCAGGTAAATATGCTGAGGACTTGGCTGCAAAACATATTCTTTTTCTCAATACCATTAACTTTAAAGTGAACTTCATTTGCCTCTATTCCGCAACAGAAATTCCTTCATGCTTCTGTAAAGGTAAAGGTAAAGTGACCCCTGACCATTAGGTCCAGTCGTGGCTGACTCTGGGGTTGCGGCGCTCATCTCGCTTTATTGGCCGAGGGAGCCGGTGTACAGCTTCCGGGTCATGTGGCCAGCATGACTAATCCGCTTCTGGCGAACCAGAGCAGCGCACGGAAACGCCGTTTACCTTCCCGCCGGAGCAGTACCTATTGATCTACTTGCACTTTGATGTGCTTTCGAACTGCTAGGTTGGCAGGAGCAGGGACTGAGCAACGGGAGCTCACGCCGTTGCGGGGATTCGAACCGCCGACCTTCTGATCGGCAAGTCCTAGGCTCTGTGGTTTAACCTACAGTGCCACCCATGTCCCTTCATGCTTCTGTACTACCACCCATTTGTTGGTACCAACAAAATTAGAACTATTTTGAAATATTTCTCCCCAAAATTCAGATATGATAAAAACAAGTAGTTTGGGTGGGGCATGTGTGCTTTGTACCCTAGAATGGCAACGTAGTCTGAATAAATACAGAATTTTGCAAACCAGCATTTATCTTACAAATGGAAGGCTGAGCATGATTTGTTTATAAAATAATCAGTATTTTTGTGTGGAAACATTTTCAAATTGGGGCTTTATATTTGTTGATAGAATAAATGCATAATAATAAAATGATGTACCTCTTCCGCTTCTGCCAACGAATCTCAGGTCATTAAAGCGTGCCACTTGATTCTTCATTACGGCAGACGCATTCCTCAGCTCTGCAGAATAATTTTCATCATTCCCAGCCATGACTGTGACCACTGTGCCATCAGGGACTTCTCCTAAAGCCACCACCTATAGCGATAAAGACACAATAGAGTTTTGTGGCTTCAATCTCAAACCCACCTATGAATTTTGAGATGAATTGGGACATGCAAATCGTACAAAGAGTAATCACAAATACCAGCGTTATCTCTCACTGTGGTGTGTGAGCCCCCCTTCCTTGTGCTGAGGGTCAATGTCTATAGTGGGAAGCAAGCTCTATACATGTAGACTCCCTTCAACATGCGGAATCTGGCATCCACATCAAGGTGAAGGAAGCCCACATGCGTCCTGCACTCCCAATTACAGATCCCTCCAATGCATGGATGGTCAGAAACAGGGCCAGCAGAGTTGCATTGGCGGCAGCAGGACCAACCTGGAAAAGTTCTAGAACAGATAATTAACCAGTCCATCCATGTGCATGGGGGGGGGGGGCTGATCACTAAGAACCAGCATGTCATGCCAGATCAACCTGTTTCCCTTCCTTTGACAGAGTTATTAGCCTCTTCAGGGAAATGCTCTAGACATAGTATATTTTAACTTCAGTAAGGCTTTCAGCAAGGTCCACAATGGTAGTCTTGATGACAAGCTGGTAAAATATGGACCATTCATAAGTGCATTCTTAGCTGGTTGGCAAACTATTCCAGGTGTGTTAGCCACCGGTTCACATCAACCAGGAGAGAAGTAGCAGGTGAGGTGCCACAGACCTGTCCCAGACCTGGTAATGGTAAGCATCTTTATAAATAATTTGGATGATGGAATGGAGGGGATGCTAATCAAATTTTCAGATGACACCATGCGCAGGATAGCAAATATATCGGAAGAAAGAAAAAACAGGACCCAAAATGATTTTGACATGATCTTGAATTGGGCCAGAGCAAAATGAATTTCAACAGATATAAATGAAAAGCTCTGCATTTAGGCAGGAAGATTCAGATCCAAAAATAGAATGGGTGACTCCTGGCTCAAAAGCAGTGCATGTGAAAAAGATCTGGGGCTTTTAGTAGACCACAAGCTAAACATGAGTCAGGAGTGCAATGCAGCAGCAAAAAAGGTGCAATGCACTTCTAAGCTGCATCCACAGAGACCCAGTGTACAAATGGCAGAAAGCGAGGATGCCACTTCAGTCTCCTTTGGTCAGACTTCAACAAGAACACTGTGTCCAGTTTAAGAAAGGACATTGACAGACTGGAATGTGCCCAAAGTAAGGCAACCAAGGTGGCAAATGCCCTAGAAAATAAGTCCTATGCGGAAAGTTTAAGAAGTTTGGTATCTTCAGTCTGGAGAAAAGATTATTAAGAGGCAATTGAAATAGCCATATTCAAATATTTGAAATGCTAGCACTTAGACAATGAGCCACTTTTAATTTCCAGTGCTCATGAGACAAGGACTTCAAGAGACAAGGACCAGTTAATGGGTTCAAATGATGTGGTGGGGATTGTTGTAGCTTTAAGAAATATGATTTATTCACTCTTTTACACTTGAGTTTACATGGAGTCCAAATCTTGCAACACGGTCATCTCATGAGGGGCTTTCCCCCCACAGCAGTGCTGCACTCAAGTCCAAGACATCTCTCCTAACCCTGCTTTTCCTATAAATTAAGCCTCTTTTATTCATTTGCCTTCTAATGGTCAGTTCTTTTGATTCTTTTGATTAACCAATGGTTAATCCCCTAACAAAGGCATTTCCCTTACTTCATCAACACTTGTTGGTTGACTAAGATTGAAGGCTGGTACACACTTGGGACATTTATCTAGGTTAATTAACTCTTCACATGCTAAATTGCTGATGCTCAGAAGGAGGTCCACACATTCCAATACACATGGACCTTCATTACATTCTCAGGAGTCTGGCACACAGTCTGTATACATAAACACTAATTAAACAACTCAAACCCATTACATAATCCCCTTCTAATACGCATTGAGATTGTCTTACAACATATCCCAGTTATAACATACAAATTCTAATTAAATCCTAATATTTACTAAGCCTAAACATTTAGCACCATTGATCTATTACAATATATTCAATTTTAGATACACATCAAGAGTGAGCCAGCAGTAAATCACACTGTTTAGTAGCAGAAGCACAATCTTCACAGACTTGGCTGAGTGTCAGGCCTAATGAGCACAGCAGCTCATCCCCAGCAGGTCTGACCCCATGAACCAGTTGCTGAGACTGAAAGTCCCCACCTCCCCACAACTGTCTGAGTCCCCTCCTCTGCAGGGCCTTTTCCAAGCAATCAGAAACGATGTCTGTGTGCAGCCTACCTCTCCTCCACCCATTTCAGCCCTCTTCTAGTTCTGGGAGACAAGAGGGGAGGGGAGCTGGTAGCAGCAGCAGCAACAGGAGGAGTCATCTGCAACTCTTCATCTGGCCTGATTCATCTCTGCCTCTTGGCCTCCCCCCTCTAACCCACCTGCTTCAGCTTCAGCCTCTGATTCTGGACTTTTCTCCGCCACAGACTCTTCCAGCTCACTAAACCCGTTACTTCTTCAGCTTCCAACACCTCCTCCCACCTCTGACCACTCATCAACATCCTAGCAGCCAGGCTCTTAGCCTTCTTCCTTTGGTGGGTCCCAAGCTGGTTCCTCCCACCATTCCTCTGCATCCAACAAGTCCATGACAATACTCTTATCACATGATTAAATAATTTTGATCTCCAATGAATACTTTTTAACACTCTAGAAATATGCAGATTCCCCCATCCCTAGTAGCTGATTAAAAGCAGACTACAATATCATTGCAAAGTGCGAAGCAAAGACCCAGATAACTCCAGTAGTGAATATTAACCTCTAAATGTATCTGGAGGTGAATTTGTTTTCAATTCTGCTTTGAGTTCAATTTATTCATGCCTGTGTCTGTGTTTTAGCCACACCACACACCTCTGAGAATCCATGATTCCAAGGCAAAACTCGCATTGGCATAAATGGATTCAATATTCAATATCTTAGAATCAACTCAGTTGAGGCAAAAAATAATTAACATGAAAGAAATCCACATTCGACGTGCGCCTGTATCAACCAATATGCCAAATCAGTCATTAGTCTGAATGTTTATTTGCCAGAATAGAAACTGAAGACACAATCCGCTTACAGCTTCTCTTTACACTGGAGTTTGTATGCAGGGAAGTTCCAGAAGGATTGTGCCCATTATTGAAATAAGAAATAATCACAGTCAGGCAGCCTGAATCTAAGTGGTGAATGAAGTTGCAAGGGTGCAACCAAGGTCCAGTGTTTCTAAAGCCAAAGCAGCCTGCAGGGCACGTGTGCTAAAGGTGTCACCTTGCAAACCACCATGACCTGGGACAGTAGCAATGGCCAAACAAGCGTGCTAGTGCACAGCTACGAAGTTGCAGTCGTGCGACCTGGAGCTAAGCCATGGCTTGGCTTAGTGCTACATGGAGGGTTTGTCTCCCCCATTCAAACCACAAGCAGGAAGCAAAGAACAACCCCTGATTACATCGTCGTTTGTTTGGAGCCTAGCTTTGCACGTAGTGCTTAGGCAAGCCGTGCCTTATCTCCCAGTACCAGAACAGCAACAGGAGCAAGCTGACTGCATTTATTTAATTATTAAATTTATATATTGCCTTCCTCCCAAAGGAGTCCAGGACAGCAATTTCCTAACTGTGGCCCAGTGTGCTTGTTGAGTTATCATCAGCATTAAACTCTGTTTCAGAACTTCAGAGGAGAATGCTCCAAATGGCAGCATCTATGAACAAGAAGGAGGAGCCTGCTGACTCGGAGGAAACGCATAGGTCTGCTGCATTACAAAAAAGATTTGGGAGGGGAAATCCTAAGGAGGGACCCCCCAAACAGGCTAATGGGATCTGAGCCTGCTCAGTGGGCAGGGAAGGCCAATTGATTCTTGGGGGGAGGGCTGAAAAATGGGGTAGATGGAATGGCACATCCTGGGAAACGTTCTGTCGCAGGTCTCGATTGTGCACATTCGATTGTCTGTGTAATTGTTCAGATTATTTTATGTAATTAAAATTATTTCTAGATTATTTTAATTGTTGCCTTGCTTTTATGTAATAAATTGAAGAAGCTTTTGTAACATATATTATGGAATTTATTTCTGTTTTTTCTTGTTCTTTTATCATTTTATATTGTTACAGGAAATTTGAGAGATGCATCCAGTGCTGGCATGAACAGAAGGAAGCCTTAAGCAAGGAAATTCACCATCTCCTACGCCCTAGAACATCTTCTGGAAGGGGCTGCCCTCCCCTTAAAGGAGCAGCTGCACAGCTTGGGGAACTTTGGGATCCATTTCTGTCACCGGAGTCATAAGGAGACTCAGGGGCACAGACTGCTTTGCATCAGCTTTGGCTGGTGGCCCAGCTGCAACCCCATCTCAACAGTGAGAATCCAGCTTCTTTTCTGTTCTCCGGTAACCTGTAGGTTAGATTACTGCAATGCATTATACATGGGGCTGCATCTGAAGACAATTCGGAAACTACAGCGAGTGCAGAATTCAGCAGCCAGGTGATTGACTGGGACCAGAGGGTCTGTGCATGCTATACAGATTCTGGCCTCACTGCACTGGTTACTAATCAGTTTCTAGGCTCAATTCAAAGTCCTGGTTTGGTCCTATAAAGCTTTATGTGTGCATGTATTATGTGTGTGTCTTACACACTTACACAGACACACACACACACACACACAGGAAAAGGCAAGCCAAGAACGTGGAGGGGAAGTGTCATAGGCTCAGCTCTGCATAATGAAAATCACACCTAAGCAGGTGTTCAAAGGCAAGCACTTCCTAAACTTGAAGTGTGTTTCAGTGGCAAGGGAGAGGCATTGGACATATGTCCACAGGTACTTTTATTCTGATATTTCTGGACTCAGTTCTTGTACTGAAAACAAATTCCTTGGCTGAGTCAAATTAAGCCATTATGAAAACAGCCAAAAAGAGTTTGTCTGGAACAAGAAAGTCATAAAAAGGACCTTGATTGTGTGAAGATTTGTTGAAGGAAGGAAGACGAGTGATTCTTGCATGGAAGGAACAGAATTGTCTGTTCTCTGGTTGTAGTTTGCTAGCAATGAAAGTAAATGCCATGGATAATTTCTAAACAACATAAAAAGAGCCTACTGGATCAAACTAAGCATTATTAGCCAGCATTCTGTTCTCACAGTGGCCATCCGGGTGTCTACAGGAACCCAGAAGTGGGACATGAACTCTCCTACTTGCTAAACCCAGCATATCACTGCAGATGCTAAGGGAAGGGCACAGCCATCCTGATTAGTACAGCAGCCATGGTTAGCCTTAACCTCCATGGGAAGTCCTGGGGCTTTAATCTACATGGAAGATCACACGCAGGGCCGTCTTAACCATAGGCACTAGGGGTGTGGGGCACCCGGGCACTGGGCTCTCAGCGGCGCCAGACCAAGAGTCCGGGGTCTGAGAGTTGGAGTCTGGGGAAGAGCCCGCCCGTCAGTTGGAGTGCAGCGGCGGGCGGCTCTGTGACGTGGGTTTGGGGGAGAGTGAGCCAGTGAGGCATTCAGGCAGCCAGCCAGCTCTGCCCTCCTGGCGCACCTGGGATTGGCGTAGGGCCCTGGAGAGGCCCACCCAGCGCACGCTGCTTACGCTACAAGGCGCCCGGCTTCACCGACACCTCGCTTGGGACCAATGTTCTATAAATGCTGAAATGTGCACATATGTGTATTAATCTACTTGAATTGCTGTGTAGCTTGTGCTTTTGTCAGTTAGAGCTACCCATTTGCATGCACATTTGGTTCACTTTCTACTTGTGGCACATTTGAATCTGGACCGAGTTGTCCGTCCCCCCCCCCACTGTTCCCCACAAGACAAGGCCACTGGACAGCTAGACTTTGTCCTTAGCTCAGACACAAGCATGCCTCCACTGATATCTCTGAACTCTTGGAGTGTGGTGCTTTCTTCAGTGACGACTGTAATACAAATGGCCAGTTCTCTGCTGGCCTTGCTGCTACTTTGCTCTTTTCTGAGGTTCCCTTTCCCAAAGCTATCCTGCCCAGTTATGCACTGCCTACCTCAAACAGGATTTGGTCTTATAAGGTAGAATGAACCAGGATGAAAAACTGGATTTACTATTAGGTAAAGGTAAAGGGACGCGGGTGGCGCTGTGGGTAAAACCTCAGCGCCTAGGACTTGCCGATCGTATGGTCGGCGGTTCGAATCCCCGCGGCGGGGTGAGCTCCCGTCGTTTGGTCCCAGCGCCTGCCAACCTAGCAGTTCGAAAGCACCCCTAAGTGCAAGTAGATAAATAGGGACCACTTTATAGCGGGAAGGTAAACGCCGTTTCCGTGTGCTGCGCTGGCTCGCCAGATGCAGCTTGTCACACTGGCCACGTGACCCGGAGGTGTCTGCGGACAGCACTGGCTCCCGGCCTCTTAAGTGAGATGAGCGCACAACCCTAGAGTCGGACACGACTGGCCCGTACGGGCAGGGGTACCTTTACCTTTACCTTAAAGGGACCCCTGACCATTAGGTCCAGTCGTGACCAACTCTGGGGTTGCGGCGCTCATCTCGCTTTATTGGCTGAGGGAGCTGGCGTACAGCTTCCGGGTCATGTGGCCAGCAGGACTAAGCCGCTTCTGGCGAACCAGAGCAGCGCACAGAAACGCCGTTTACCTATTGATCTACTTGCACTTTGACATGCTTTCAAACTGCTAGGTTGGCAGGAGCAGGGACTGAGCAATGGGAGCTCATCCCGCCGCGGGGATTCGAACAGCCAACCTTCTGATCGGCAAGTCCCAGGCTCTGTGGTTTAACCCACAGCGCCACCCGCGTCCCGGATTTACTATTACTGTTAACTGTATGGTCGCCCAGTGAAGTATATGTTCTGAGTGACTCACAATACAGTAGAACCTCAGTTTTCAAGCGTCACAGGAGCTGAACGTTTCGGAACCCGAACGCCCCAAACGCGGAAATAATTGCTTCCGTTTTCAAATACGCCTCGAATGCACCATTGAAATTCATTTTTTTCTAATTATCTAATTTCCAGTCCCGCCATACAGAATGAGTCGTGTCATGGGAATCTGATGGAAAGAGGTGGCCTCAGCTTATAATGGACTTCATCTACTTCACCTGCGCTGTGATAAGATACTGCTCCAAATTTCAGCAGCAAGTTTAAGCCCATTCAAAGCAAATGCTACATATAAACACTTTGATCTGGTCAATGTAATTCTTAGGTCAATGTGTATTTTTATTAGGCATTCTAAATATATAAGATTACTTTTAAATTAGTGACAAATTTGAAATACTCAGATGACGCAGATGCTACAGCAGAACTGTATGCAATTTCAGTTTCTACAATTAAAACCAAAATACTTTACAAAAATGAATATACGTTATTCTGTACATTGTGTATCTTTCTATGCAATTTTCAACAGGTGTTTTTTCCTCAGAAGATAAATTAGGAATGATATGCAATGAGCTTATATGCTAAACACATTTGTAAATATATATTAGAGGTTTCAGCACAATCTTCCTACAAATCACTTCAGAGGCTTTTATCAGTGGCATCTAGGAAAAGCATTTACCAGGTTCTCTCTCCCTGCCTGCCCCCTCACACCCACCCACCCACCCCCAGCACCAGATTTAGGGCAGCATGGGAGGTTCTTCTCCCCAGGGAGCAAAGCCGGGGGGGGAGGCAAAATTATATATATATACACAGAGCTTTTTTCGGGGGGGGGGACGCAGGAGGACGCATACCCCTAAACATCTAACAGGAGAAGAAACTAAAAGAAAATTAAAAATTTGTTTCTTCTCTAGTATGGAGAATCATCAGTTCCATTGCTACCCCTGATGGCAGCCTCATTTTCTATCCCGGTGGTTCCTGAGTCTCAGACAGAAGTGAGTGTTTAATGTGTGAAGTAGGAGTTGGAAGTAGGAGGGAAGATGTTAGTGCACACAACCTCATGCCAATGTGGAACTTACTCTGAGCTGTGAACTGTGTAATACGAGGTAATGCATGTTCTTTGTACTTTTGTCCATTTGCTGTATTTATTTTTCCTGATTTGAACTACAAAATGGTGATTTTCTTGAGTCAAAATGAGAGTACCCCTAAACATTTTTTTTTAGAAAAAAGCACTGTGTATATATAAGCTGCGCCCACAAATAAGCCGCTCCCTTAAAATTCGGCAGGCACTCACACCCATTCTGTTTTGCCGTATGTCTGTTCCAGCAGCGATATTGTAAAAGCCATTTTTTGTAAGGTTGCGAATTTAAACCACACTTCACGGTCGGAATTTGGGGGGAAAGTGTGGCTTATATTCGGGCCAATACAGTATATATTTAAAAACCTATATTTATACAGGTGCCTACTCAAAGCACCAGCAGGAACTATTGTGAAAATAAGAAGTATTAAGGTGGGGCACTAAATTTTGTTCTTGTTTAGGGCACCCTATTACCAAAGTCCACCTCAACCAATACCATGTGCCCTCATTTACCTCTAGTGCAACACCATGCTATAAACAAAGTACACTGCTCTGTCACATTATACAAGTGAAAGCTCTATCTGCATGCTATACAAAGATCAGGAAAATGTTCAGGGCACAGGTCAGCATATTTTGACACCTCAGTTCTGGCTGTTTATACCACCCTTCCACCCACATGGTGCCCTCCAGGCCTTTTGGTCTACAGCTCCCATCATCCCTGATCATTGGCTATGCTGGCAGGAGGTGATGGGAACTGCAGCCCAAAATATCTGGAGGGCATCTGGATGTTGCAGCAGGAAGGTATCTATTGCATATATATAAGGCACAAACCACAGTAGCATCTTTATGCAGTCAGCACTGAATTGAGTCACCCAAGTTAACTGGTGCAAGTATGAATACCTGACCATGGGCAGACATGTGATTTATTGGGGTTTTTTTTAAAAAAAAAAAAAACAACCCTGTCCTATTTGTCTAACGGATATATTCTTCATACATATTGCCTGTGCCCATGCATTTCAAGATTTCTTTTGGAGGCTACCTTCAAAACACTTCAGAACCGAGCAGAAAAGCATATATTAATTGCAATGGAATATAATGCTTGCCTCTGTGCATTACAAATCCAACATCAGTGTAATTTAACAGTGATCAAAAGTACAATAAAAACTTCACCCTTTCCTATCAGCGCTCTCTGCGAATGAAAAGTATTAAAAAGAACTGACACGGTTCTTGAGAATGTTGGCAGATGTACAAGAGAAAAAAGGACTCCCTGAGAGAAAGTCTGCTTTTCCAAGGCTCTATCTCAACTTACTATCTGCAAGCTGCATCATGTAGAGCCAAGACAGAGAACAATAATAATCACATCTGAGGCACAGATCTTTCGCAGTTTATGAAGAAAGATTGCAGATTGCATAGTAGGCTGCTGGTGAGTTCAAATAACTGGATTCTGCTACCCTCCAAAAAGGGGTGGGGAAGCAACCTTCAATAACTTTTTCAATCACCTTGTAACAAGTGTCCAGTAAAAATATTACCTGGAGGAATCCAAAATTCCATGGACTGTTTGTTTGTCCATTGAATTTTGAGCAAAGTATAGAACTTTACTAAACACTAAAGCTATTCGACAACAGTAGAATGCATGGCATATTACAGCCATCATCAAAACTGAAACTACTGGATTTCCAAGAAACCTACAGCTGAAAAAGTCATTGTTTGTTAGAGGAGGGGAATCCAGCAGACTGAATTTACTTTGTCAAATTTCTCCACAGCTTTAATAATGTCTTGTTTTCCATTTACAAACACAGCACCATTTCCTGCACTGTGTGAAATGTACAGTCCATTCTCTGGAGAATCATCAACATCATTTATTTATTTATTTATTTATACCCCGCCCACTCTGGGCGGCTCCCAACAGAACATTAAAAATGTGGTTAAAACATCAAACATTAAAAACTTCCCTAAACAGGGCTGCTTTCAGATGTCTTCTAAAAGTCAGTTGTTTATTTCCTTGACATCTGATGGGAGGGCGTTCCACAGGGCGGGCGCCACTACCGAGAAGGCCCTCTGCCTGGTTCCCTGTAACCTCACTTCTTGCATTGAGGGAACCGCCAGAAGGCCCTCGGCGCTGGACCTCAGTGTCCAGGCTGAACGATGGGGGTGGAGATGCTCCTTCAGGTATACTGGGCCGAGGTCGTTTAGGGCTTTAAAGGTCAGCACCAACACTTTGGATTGTGCTCAGAAACGTACTAGAAGCCAATGTAGGTCTTTCAGGACCAGTGTTATATGCTCTTGGTGGCCACTCCCAGTCACCAGCCTAGCTGCTGCATTCTGGATTTATGCATCCTTCTGTCTGTGCACGATTTTCAACTGAGGGTTAAGTGTATGGCTATTGACAAACGCTAAGGGAAAGGGCTTGGTCCTGAGGAAATGGTTGGATTGATTCAATTTACATTCCCTGTACATATACCTGATCCCTATGTGCCACTTTTAGATTTTTTAAGTTATCCACTGCTGGGACAATAAATGCCTTGGGATGTCCCACTGTGGAAAAAATGAGTAAAATTTTTGCAACTATAACTGAGTACTGTAAAGTATGCACAAGAAATCAAAGTGGAAGGGAAAAGCACTCTACCTTTCCTAAAGTGAGAAGGGTGTGAGCATGTTAGCAGAAAATTAAAAACATTCCTGATTTAGATCTGGGTGGTACTTAACTGATGTGTGAACCTTCTAATAATACAGCCTCTGTTTCTCCTGGCAAATCCAGCATCTTCTGGGCAAACACTTCCTAATTCATCCAGCAGGAGTCCAGCACAATCTCCCACAGGAAAAAGGAAGTGCCCGGCTCCCCCATTTTTCCATCTTTAGACGCTAACCCATAGCCCATCCTTTCTGTCACTCTTTCAAGGCCCTTTCATCCTTGTTACTCAGTGAATCCAGATACCGTATTTTTCGCTCTATAAGACGCACCCGACCAAAAGACACACCTAATTTTTAGAGGAGGAAAACAAGAAACAAGAAAGCAATGCAAAACCTCTTCAGCGAAGAGGGAGTGCTTCTCCCTCTTCGCTCAGGAGGCTTTGCGGGGCTATCCCTGAATCCAGGAGAGCAAGAGGGATTGGTGCGCACTGATCCCTCCTGCTCTTCTGGCTTCAGCGATAGCTGCGCAGCCTGCATTCGCTCCATAAGACGCACAGACATTTCCCCTTACTTTTTAGGAGGGGAAAAGTGCGTCTTATAGAGCGAAAAATATGGTAATTCCCTATGTGAAGTATGTACGTTTTGACAATTTCCAAACAGAACTTTAAATCTTATACTTTGGACAGACATACTCAACTGCAAAAAGAAACTTCCCACAACTTCTTCTTTTTTTTAATCTAGTGCATCAAAAGTAACAGCATAATGCAAACACCCAATTTCTATCGGTGTATATATATATATATCAGTTGAAATAGCTTTAGAAGCTGTAAGTAAGGGAAAGATGTCTAGTACTGGAAGTTTGAAACATATTAAAGGAAACATGGGGGGGGGCAGCTAAACCACCACTTTCTTTCATTCTGAAAAGGGTAGCTCAAATGTCCCCCCAAAAGACCCTGCCTGATGTTTTTGAGGGTATAATTGACCCTGATCATCAATTAGATGCAACCAACGTTTGTGGTTAAGCTGGTTATTAGCTGAGAGATTTGGAAGATAACTTTGTATGGCTAGGGATATTTTACTAAAGTGGGGAGTTGCTGTATTGTCTCTTACAGTCTGAGATGCTTTGTCACCAGTGGGGTTTAAGGTGTCACGCAATAAGGAGAGTGTATGTTATTGGGGAACGCTCTTGCAAGTAGCAGTGGACTGCTATGGCTAAGAGTGAGGTGACCAGAGGGGGTTGATTGTTAATGGAGAACTGACAAAAATATCAACAGGGATTCTAAATTCGGTGAAAAAGTGAGTGCCCACTGACTTCATAAACAAATAAGTTTGGGACAGAGCCATTATTGTTAGAGTTATCCAACACCCCTTTAAAATCCCCTTGAGGGTTAACCATAGGGAATAGAGGGCTCCTTTTTGTGGGATATGTATGGATCTATACCAAGCAGCCACATCCATATGGATAAATGGCAGTTGTGAGGAGGCTGCTCCAGGTTTGTGGAGAGGCAAAGCGTGTGCGGCTTGTAGTTCAATGAAGCTGTTTGTGGTAAAGGTCCCGGAGCAGCGAAAGAGGCAGGAAAGTTGAGGGACGGGAAGGCTGCCGCCGGCGAGGAAGAATCTCTCAAGGAAACGGGACAGGGGACCAGAGAGAGCCAGAGCGGGGCGCGCCCCGGGCGGAGGGACCAAGACCCCGGCAGGGCCGACCTCCCTTCGCCCCGTCGAGGTTTCGCTTTCTACCCCGCGGGGCCAGGAAGGCTTCCCCGGGCGCTCACGGGGGGCCCCGCGGCTGCTCTCGGTCCGAGGGGAGAGGCGCGTCTGCGGCGGCGGCGACCGAGAGGAGCAGCTCCGCCAGGTGAAAGAAGCACCTGAGGAGGAGGAGGAGGAGAAGGTCCGGCGGGAAGCCAGGCGAGGGCCGGGCCGGGCCGGGCAGCGGGGCCCGGGGCCCGGGGCGGGCGAGGGCGTCTCGCCGGCTGCTCTTACCTTGAACGCCACCGGGAGCGTCTTGTTGCAGCGCCAGTGCGAGGGCAGCACGGAGCACAGGAAGTTGGGGCTGTCGGTGCGCACCAGCTCGGCCGGGTGGTCGGCGATGATCTCCACCATGGTGCGGTTGTCGTGCGGGCGCAGCCGGGGCACCGTCGCCGCCGCCTCCTGGTGCTGCTGCTGCTGCTGCGGGTGCTGCGGGTGCTGCTGCTGCTGGGCGGCCGCCGCCGCCGCCGCCACCACCACGGGGCTCACGTCGCTCATCTTGCCGGGCTGCAGGCTGCTGGAAGGCGGGCTGAACCTCCGGCTGGTGCTGGGATCTACGGGAATACGCATCACAACAGCCACAAGTTAGCGCGTTTGGCAGGGGGCTCGGGGAGGGGGCGCTGGTCCGTCGAGGCGGCGTCGGAGCGGGACTGGGACGGAGGAGAGCGGGAGGAGAGCCGGCCGGGGCCAGCAAGGCGGGAGGGGGACGGGGCAAGCCGGGCGGCGAGGGCGGAGAAGGGCTGCTGTGCTGCCAGGGAGACCCTGGCGGGGCGGGGGGTCCCCGGGCTGCGCTCCGAGCGCCGAGCCTCCCGGCAGTGGCGAGTCTCTCGCTTCCTCGCGGCGCTCCAAGTCTCTCGGCTCGCTCGGCCACCTCTGGCACCCGCCTCTTCGGCGATCGCTACACGTTTGTGGTCCCCCCCCCCCGCGCGCGCCCGCCGCTGCCGCTTTATTTCTTCCTTGGCGGGGCGGGGGTGGGCAGGGGGGTGTGATCGGGGTCTCTCGGCGAGGAGGGGAAGGAGCGGCCAGAGATCTCCTTCTGGATCGCCCAGCGCGCCCGGGGCGGGGGGGGCACCTCGGCGGGCACAGGCTCGCTCCCCTCCCGGGAGGTCTTCCCCCGCCGGCCCCCCTCCGGCCGGATCAGACTCGAGATGCCAGAGCTGCTCGCGTTTTCCGGTTACTGGTTGTTTTGTCGCTTCTGCCGCGGGGGGGGGGGCGGGGGGGGCGGCTCTGCGGCGAAAAGCGTCTTCGCTCGGCCCGCGGAAGCCGCGCGCTCTCCGGGTGCGGAGACGCGGCAGTCAAAACAATCCCGCGGCGGGCAGCGGCTGCAGACAGCGGCCGGGAGGAGCGAGGCTTCCTCGACTTCCGACTCCCGGGAAGGAAGCGGGGCAGGATGAGCCGGGGGGGGCTGGCCGGGGCGCGGGGAGGCAAACAAGTGGCGGGGGGGGGGCAGATAAAACTTCAGACTTCGTCAGAGTTTTTTTTGGTTAAGAAACAACTCCGCGGGGGCGTCCCGGGGAGAATCGCCCTGGGAGCAGCTTTGGCACCGCAGGGGGGAGTCGGGGGTTGCTTTGGGGCTCCTGGAATGGTGGGGAGGGCAAAGCGGGGCTTCAAATGACCCGGTTTCGCGGCACTGATCCACGCGCGCGCGCAGAGACGGAGCCGAGCCGCCCCGACGCGGACGGGAGGCGGCAGCACGTGGCGGCGCGGCGCGTCCTCCGGCTCCAGCCGCCTTCAAAACAAACACCGCAACGTGCGCCTGGGCCGCCGCCGCCGCCGCAGAAAGGGGGGGGGGTCCTCGGGCTGCGGCTGCTTCGGAAGCGCCAAAGCCGGGCCCCCCCGGACAAGGGCTGAGGGCAAAAACAAGAGCTGCGCTTGGGGGGGCACGGTCCTCCCAGTGAATACTTTACATTATAGACATTTCCGCGCAGCAACTTTGTTATTCACCAAACTGCAGACCCGAAAAGCCCTTGCTAAGGACCCCCCCCCCGCCGACACCCAGCGCCTCCTCCCGCGCCCTCCAAGGAGTTCATGATGCCCTGCCTTCAAAAAGAAACAGCCTTGCAGAAGAGGGGCTGGCTTTGCTTGCTGTCTTTTGCACACAAGTGGCAGCAAATTTGGTTTTTCTTAAAAACGCCCGACGTCCCCGGGGGGCCGAAACGCCGCCTCCCCGCGCAGAGAGCCCTCTCTCAGCTGGCCCTCGGCTTGCGGCTGCTGCCCCCGAGCTGCCCGGCGAAGAAGACCTGGCAAGCGCCAGCCCGCTTCATCCTCCAGCGGCTCCTTTGCGGGAGCAGCCCTCTGGTCCTTCTCCCGAGGAAGTGTCCCTGAGCAGAAGACGGGTTTCGCTTTGGTTTCTTCTTTCGTCTTCAGCTATACCTGTTCTCTCCCCCCCCCCAACACCTCCCTGTCTCCCGGAGGCATTTTAAGCAGACAAAGCTTGTGTCGGGGCGGGGGGGGGCATTCCCCGGTCTCTCTTTCGGTCTCGGGGGGGAGGCCATGGCGCTGCCGGCCGAGGGGCAGATGGTGGCGGAGCTGCATTGAAACAAAAAGCAACCAACGAAAGCGCCGCTCCGAGTCCTGGACCCCCACCAAAAGCAGCCCAGGTCGGACTAGGCATTGAACGGGCGACGTTTCCCACCTAGAACGTAAAAGATTGAGGAAGCAGTAACGCCTGTTGTTGGTTTCTTATACTGGGAGTAACTGGGTTGTGGCTCTTGCTAGCTTTTGATTTAGGACATCCCAACCAAAGGCAAAAAAATAAATAAAATAGTGAAACTGCACACACAACTAACAATATAAATTTCTTAATGGCAGGAAGTGTGTATCTGAAGAAGTGTGCATGCACACGAAAGCTCATACCAAGAACTAACTTAGTTGGTCTTTAAGGTGCTACTGGAAGGAAATTTTTTTTTTGTTTTAATGACAGGAAGATAGGTTAGCTCTTAGCAAACCACCTTGTACTCTAAAACATTATCTGCCGAGTAAAAAATAATGTTTAGGTGTTTAAAGAAGCTTTTGGAAATGACCAGCACAGAGCTACTTAAAATAGACAACACTCAATTTTAAAGTGGAAATAAAAAATTTCCACCAAGTGCTTCCACAAAGATAGGCTTTTGGCAAAACTGATCTTCTCTCTTCTTTTTTATAAAAGCCTCTCTGCTGATCACTTTTCCCAATTAATAGTAACTTGTGGGATCCCAGAAGGCGATACAACTCTTAAGCATTAGTATTATGATTATCTTGACTAAAAAGTAGCTGTAGGTTAGAGCCTAACTATTTTTACTTGGATTCCAATGGGATTTGCTCCTATGTAAAGAATGCATAGGACTGTAGCTGTAATATTGATGGAAACAAATACAGTAAAGGCTGTATGGCTTTTACATATACTGTATGCTAGAGTTTACATCACCAGAGCCACAGACATGGCTGTGTAGATCCTTGAGCTTTTTTCTGCTGTTTCTTCATAAATTAACTGCACCAAAGATGTAAAAGAGATCAGAGAGCCATAAAAAGTTATAGGAAAGTGGACAGCAGGAAACTAACAATGATTCCGGTTGCAGGTGGTGGTCGTGCTGGTTCTGAAGAGTGAAATCTAGGGCCCTAGAGCCACAAAAAACTGCCGGGGTTGGCTATCTTGGCATAGTTGCAGCTGCTCATTTTATTATTTTATAATTTGGTATTAATTTATTCCCCCCCCTTTCTACAACAAAACATATTCTTAAGCAAATGTGATTCTGTACAGGATAGTGAATTGAGTTAAAATGTGAACTGCACATGCTCAGAGTTCATTTTTTAAATCAGGTTTGGCAATCTGTTTTAGTTTTTTATCTAACATACCAGGAATGTATCTAAATGGGTGGGGCTGTAAGACTATTCAGGGGTCTAAAATTACCTAGCATTATCCCTGGTTAGAATCCGGGCAAAGCTGGAAGCACTTCTAAATCTCACTGATTTCAAGGGAAAGAAGCACGTGGTTAGCAAGGTACTCGATTGTACCCGGGATAGATTAGCTTCAGTGTATAAAATAAAATAGTTTAACCAAGTTTAACACAATATTAAATAAAATGATAAGTGTAAATAGAGACTGTAACTGTGTAACATGAATGCTATTTCTTTAAACTGACAAACTTTGTTCAAATATAAAAGTAAACATCTCTAAACCTACTGTCAGAGTGGTGTTCTATTTTGGGTGTTTCTGTAGTGGTCAGTGCTGTAGAATCATAAAATGGGCAAAAGCAAAACTTTTATCTCAGCAAGGGAAAGGGATTCTCACCGTATTTATTTGTGTGCAATTATCTAGAACCAATACTACTTTTATTCCAAATTTCACCCGTATAACATGTTTTAACAACCATGTGCTGGTTGAATGGGGGCCAAGCATAAATTATGTTTGTTAAATATATCTGATTCTCCATAAAAATGAGTAAAGTATAAATGGAAAATATGTTTGATTTTATGAGCATGTTTTTATTGGTATTCCTAGCAATTTCTTAAATTACTGGTATAATCAAATGATACAGTTGCATTTTCCCCATACCAAGCACACATAACAACAATTTTAATTAAGTCATGAGTTGCCAAGTTAATTTGGTTACCTGTCCAGATCTTGACATTTCTCAAATATAGACTATGATTCAGAAGTTAAAGAATTGTGTATTTGATGGAAATGGTGTGGAATCACTTGAACTATATAATCATTTGGTTATCAGACACAATAGGCCATGATACAATACTACAAACATTGTGAGAGTCTGGTTTTTGATCCTGCCCCACTGATTTATGATCTGGGGGCAACAAGAGATTCATTTATCACTATCCTAAAATGTGAAACAAAACTAAGCACCTTTAAAGTCCAACTTGTATCAACTGTAGGTGAATTAAGTGTATGTTTAACTTGGTCATTGAAATCAGCAGAATTTTTTTTTTTTGCTTTGTTTGAATGATACCCATAATTACCTAGCATCAAACAATGGGTTTTGATAATGGAGAAAGATATTAAATATTCAAATGACATTTCAGCACAGCAAAAGGCAACCAAAATTATCAGGGAGCTGGAGCAACTCCATCATAAGGAAAGGGGCTGGGAGGGGGGCTTTATTGTTTAGAATGAAGATGAGGAAGTGGGGACATGATAGAAATGTATAGGATGATGCATGGCTTGGAGAAAGTGCATGAAGAGTCCATATTTTTCTCCCTCATAACACTAGGACCTAATTAAGTGGAATGGTGGGAGATTCAGACAAAAAGAAAGTACCTCTTCACAGAGTGCATAGTTAAACTGACCTCCCCTCCACCAAGTCTGGCCTTAAAGGGAATTGGACAAAATATGGTGGAGACGGCTACCAGTGGATACTAGTCCTGACAGCTGTACCTGCCTCTGAACTCAAGCCACAGGGAAAGAGGGATGGGGGAAGGAGTTTGTGTCCTGCTTGTGGACTTCCCATAGGCATATGATTGGACACTGAGGGACTGGACAGGCCCTTGATCTGATCCAGTCAGGCGCTACTTACGCTCTTATGAATGTCAACAACATTCTCTCACAGATTTTCCAGTCAAACAATGGGATGGATCAGTGGTTCACCAAAGAGTGTTGGATTTAGAGCAGAAAGATCACGGTCTAAATCCACACTCAGCCTTGAAGCTCCTTGAATGACCATGGACCATGAACCACCACACATTCTAATTTACGTATCAGGATTACTCTGAGGAGAAAAGTTGACAACCACCAGTGCCTACAGCTTCTTGGAGTATGAGAGGGATTTGCAAGCCTCCCATTGAGGTGATAGTGTTGAGGTTGCCTTTTCCAGAAACCACATGCTCTGCTGTTGAACAAAAGTATAGGAGCGGAGACCTAGTAGCAAGGGGGAAATGCATTCACAGACATATTCACTTCGCGTGGACTTGGGTGAAGGCTTAGCACTGAAAATAACTTCCAGGGATGACCCTTCTCTTAAAAGTAATGCCCTAGGAATATCCCCTCGATGAGGACTGCCATCTTCCCCCACCCAGAGACGACTGCTGCTGCTGCTGCTACAGAAGCAAAGAGAGCGGCAAAGACTACTGCAGGGACCAGGTCCTTGGGCAGGCAGGCAAAGTGGGAACAGCTGCTGCCGCAGCCGGGTGTGGTCCAGCAGCTGAGGCAGCATTATAAAGCCTGCCTGTCTTCAGGGGTGAGACAAGGACGAGGGCCAGCCCTCCTGTGTTAACGTTATTAAGTAATTATTTAAATGTTTTTAGGTGTTTCAAATAGTCTGTGGTGTTTTGAATTTTGATTTTGTTTTTTTGTTTTTGTTGGGAGGTGGGATGGACGTTTTGTTGGGGCTGGGGAATGGTTTAATTTTAGCATGATTGTAAATTATTATTATTGGTTGTTTGTTTGGTGTGTTGTTGTTTTGTTTGTTTGTTTGCTTCTACTGTTCTATTGGTTTGTTGTATGGTTTGTGTTCTGATCTGAAGGGGAGAGGGTCAGGGCTGCCTGGGGCCCTAGCCAACAGAATGGCTGGGGCAAGTTCCACGGGGTGTGTGTGTGGATGCACTGGGACACCTGATCTCAGTGATCACGGGCAGGAGGAAGAGCTACACTAAGACCAGACCATGTCATTACTGAGGAGGCAGGCTTAGTCATTGTTTGAGGACTATCCCTGCCTCCGGGTCTGGGCTTGACCAGAAGAAGAGAAGAAGAAGAGTTTGGATTTGATACACCGCCTTTCACTCCCTTTAAGGAGTCTCAAAGCGGCTAACATTCTCCTTTCCCTTCCTCCCCCACAACAAACACTCTGTGAGGTGAGTGGGGCTGAGAGACTTCAAAGAAGTGTGACTGGCCCAAGGTCACCCAGCAGCTGCAGGTGGAGGAGCGGAGACGCGAACCCGGTTCCCCAGATTACGAGTCTATCACTCTTAACCACTACACCACACTGGAATCAACCACACGACCTTAAGGTGCTGCTGTGCAATGCCAGGTCAATGATTCACATGACGGCTGTCATCCACGACTTGATTGTGGATGGAGGACTTGACCTGGCATGTGTGACAGAGACTTGGTTGGATGAAGCAGATGGGCCTGTTCTTGCCGCTGCTTGTCCACCAGGTTTCTCTTAAGCACAGCCACCCAGGTCATGTGGGGGGGGGGGTTTGCAGTTATTTTTAGGAAGTCACTAGCTTACACTAGGCCTCCTATTGGGAAGACCCAGTTTTTTGAGTGCATGTTCTGGAAGTTGGACAATAGGGGCAGTACAGGATTCCTTTGGGTGTACCAACCTCCCTGCTGCACCAAGGATTGCCTGTTTGATCTGCTTCAAGTCGTGGCGGATGTTCCCATGGAGACATCTAGTTTGGTTGTCCTAAGGGATTTTAACATCAGTGCCAACACAACCTTACAAGGGGCCGCTCAGGACTTCGTGGAAAGCATGGCCTCCATGGGGCTGTCCCTGAATGAGTTTGGCCCAACTCATGGTCACGGACATGCCTTTGACCTGGTGTTCACCTCTATGGATGTGAGTGATCTGACACTAAGTAAAAGTGAAACAAAAGAAGTGCCATGGTCAGATCACTTCCTGGTGCAATTGGACTTCTCTGCAACTCTTCCCCTCTGCAGGGAGGTAGGACCAATTCGGATTGTCTGCTCCCATCACTTAATGGATCCAAATGGTTTCCAGAGAGTGGTAGGGGATGTTTTATCCCATGTTGATGGCCTTTTAGCTGGTGGCCCGCTGGAATGCGGAGTTAACCAGGGCTATCAATTGTCTGGCTCTGAAGCATCCTCTCTGATTGCATGGAGCCAGGACAGCCCCATGGTTTTCCCTGGAGCTGAGGGTGATGAAACAATCACTGAGACGCCTAGAGCGCTGGTGGCAGAAAACTCATTCTGAATCGGACCAAGTGGCGATAGCGATGGTGAAGAGAACCTTGTTCACCACCTCCATTGCATCTGCAGAAAACAGCAGCAGCAGACTCTTTCAGGTCATTTGCAATCTTACAGAACCACCTTCGCCATTGGGGCCTGGTAAGGACTCCCAAGATCTGCTGCAATGATTTTGCAAAGTTTTTTGCAGATAAAGTCGCTCAGATTTGGAAAGAGGTAGACTCCACTGTGGGAGCAGGGCCGGGGCAGGAAAGTGCTAGAGTCCTGTCTAGTCAAGTTGCATGGGATCTATTGCAATCTGTTACCTCCAAATATGTGGACAGGCTGCTTGGACGTGTGAAACCGACCACCTGTCTCCTTGATCCTTGCCCATCCTGGCTCATAAAAGCGAACCAAGAAGGGCTGGGCGATGGGCTCTGCGGGGTGGTGAATGCTTTTCTCTGTGAGGGAGCCTTCCCAGACCCATTGAAATAGGCGGTTATTAAGCTACTACTTAATATATATATATATTTAGACTCAGCCAATATGACCAACTATTGCCCAGTCTCAAATCTTCCATTCTTGGGCGAGGTGATTGAGCAGGTGGTTGCTGAACAACTCCAGGCACACCTGCAGGATGCGGACCGTTTGGATCCCTTCCAGTCGGGATTCAGGCCTCATCATTGGACTGAAACTGCCTTGGTTGCACTGGTCTATGAACTTCAGCAGGCTAGGGACAAGGGTGAAAGCTGTCTCCTAGTTCTGCTGGATCTTTCAGCGGCCTTTGATGCCATCGACCATGACATCCTTCTGGACTGTCTTGAGGGGCTGGGAGCTGGGGGCACTGTTATACAGTGGTTCCGCTCCTTCCTCCTGGGCTGTGTTCAGAAAGTGGGGGGGGGATGAGTGTTCAGACCTTTGGGCTCTCACTTGTGGGGTGCCTCAGGGCTCAGTTCTCTCCCCCACGCTTTTTAACATCTATATGTAGCTGCTGGGAGAGATAATCATATACCATATAACGCCGGTCCCAGTATGTTTCCGAGCACAGTTCAAAGTGTTGGTGCTGACCTTTAAAGCCCTAAACAGCCTCGGCCCAGTATACCTGAAGGAGCGTCTCTGTCTACATCATCCAGCCTGAACACCGAGGTCCAGCTCTGAGGGCCTTCTGGTGGTTCCCTCACAGTGAGAAGCAAGATTACAGGCAGTGTTAGAAACCGAGATATGAAAGCTGTCTGTGAAACTGAGATATGAAAGCCAGTGTGGTGTAGTGGTTAAGAGCGATAGACTCGTAATCTGGGGAACCGGGTTCGCGTCTCCGCTCCTCCACATGCAGCTGCTGGGTGACCTTGGGTCAGTCACACTTCTCTGAAGTCTCTCAGCCCCACTCACCTCACAGAGTGTTTGTTGTGGGGGAGGAAGGGAAAGGAGATTGTTAGCTGCTTTGAGACTCCTTAGGGTAGTGATAAAGCGGGATATCAAATCCAAACTCCTCTTCTTCTTCTTCTTCTTCTTCTTCTTCTTCTTCTTCTTCTTCTTCTGTACAGTATGTAACTGAAGGGCCATACCATTACAAGCCTTTCTATCACATCACAAGGATTCTCTGCAATACTGCCAAAGACAAACTATTTCTTCCCAAATTTCAATAAAAGAAAAGTAGATGAACTGTCAAAGGTAGTTATCACACCCCTTTTATTCAGTAACTTCCTTTACGGGTTCTATACTGGTTTTACATCTGTTGAGCAAGGAGAGTGCCATGCCTCAGCTGGAGGATAATCTGGACCACCCTCCCTGTTACTGAGCGAAGCTCAAGACCTGACTGGATCTGAGGATGAGGAGGAGTCAGGATTCTCAGATCAGATGGCCTGGAGGTCATCCCTTGCTCAGCCTCAGAAGTGGACGCTGATTGGCCCCTGAGCCCCTGTGAGTGACAGCGCCATAACCAGCAGGTGGAAACCCAACCAACAGCACCACCTCCTCCTGTTTAGGGTTTGCGGTTTCTCTGTCAGATAGCTAGTTAAGCTTCAGCCAAGTTAAGGGAACACTCCCCTAGCATTCAGCCGTCCTGGCTGTTCCCAGGCAATGAGGCTTCATGGTTTAAAAGGAGCCAGGCTCCCTGCAATGTGTCATTGTCTGCACAATTGTGGTGCAAGGTTGTGGGAGTTGTGTGGTGAGATGGAATTGCTCCTTCTTTTCTACTGTACAGGCAGCACACAGCCCCAGGAGTCATGGATGTTGGAATGTTTTCTGTCTGTTTCGCTTTGGCACCCTTTGTCAACTGTGGTGTCCCTTTGCTGCAAGGAATGGATGCAATGGCAACTGTGCTACACATACTTCACACTTGCACAAGTGGCTCCCTGGCATTGTGGGACAAGAGGATCGGGTTACTTTAGCGAGAAAAAAGGGGAACTAAGTGCTTAAAAAAAATACCGCAACAAAATAATAATAAATTGTTAGGGGTTGTGTCCAACTCGGTTATACTCGGAGCAAGCCCACTGAAAGTCATGAATTTAAGGTATTCATGCCCATTGGTTTAAATCTATCTATTTAAATACACACACACACACACACACACACACTACTTGATTGAAATATAACCTCTAGGCTGTTTACAAAAAATATTAAAATTATCAATTAAGAATGGGTCTACTCTGAGTTGAACTTAGTTGGCTACAATTCATGGCTTTCAAAACATTGCAGAGCTGGACTTCTCTTGCTTCCTCTGCTTCTGAGCTGGGCTAGAGAATGTCTAGCATTGCACAAGATCCTTTGGAGCCCCAAACAGATGAAACAAAGAATTAATACAGACGCTGCTGTGACTCCCTGTCCCTCAAATTCCCTTTACAAAGCCAAAGGATCTGGCATCACATCCCTGCTCCCCTTTCAATGTATGGGCAGATGGGCAGGAACAAGAAAACAAAGAAAATCAGTGGGTAGCAGGGTAAACAGGTACCACAAAGAAGCAATGGCAGAAAGGTTTCTAACTACGACAGAACCTTCTCCCCCAGAACTTGGAAAAGAGCCCAAGAGTCTTGGATACCGTCTTCCCTGGATCTTGTTGCAACATGTTTGAAAGTTACTATTTTATTTTACAGTGGTACCTCGGGTTACATATGCTTCAGGTTACAGACTCTGCTAACCCAGAAATAGTGCTTCAGGTTAAGAACTTTGCTTCAGGATGAGAACAGAAATTGTGCTCCAGCAGCGCGGCAGCAGCAGAAGGCCCCATTAGCTAAAGTGGTGCTTCAGGTTAAGAACAGTTTCAGGTTAAGGATGGACCTCTGGAATGAATTAAGTACTTAACCCGAGGTACCACTGTATTTATATACTGCCCTTCGTCATAAGATCTCAGGGTGGTCCAGATAATAAAACACAGGATAAAAACAAACAAGTAAAGCAAAACAGCAAAACAATACCCCCTCCCCCGACAGACACATTTAAAAGGCTGTAGAATATTAACCAGCCAAAGGCCTGGTTTTCACCTGGTGCCTAAAAAGATGTAATGAAGGCACTAGGTGAACTTTCTGCCTTAAAGCATCCTGGATTACTTAAAACAGAAGGCTAAAACTCATACACCTGAGCTTCCCTTTTAAGCTGCAAAGAGATGCACTCTGCTGAGCTCACAAACATGAGGAAGGAAGGACAATATCTAGTAAACATATCCTCTTCTAGCATCTATACACATCCCTACACATGACCCTCCCCATCCACTCTGGAGGGTTCGGAGAACGCCCAGAACAACACAAGGGCAGGGGGGAGAGGAAAAGGTGAGATTGTCCTGTAACAAGCAGAAATGCTGATGCTGGTGGAATAATCGTATTAGTGAGACAGTGAATTCCACACAGTATGTGGGAACTGAGCCGAGTGAAACAGCACCATCACACAACTGGCAAAGAGCAAGGAGAGAGCCTCTCAGCGTGACGGGCACATAAACCAATGGTAACTCTCTGGTGTATGGGGTTGCCCAAGTGGTGCCCACCAGTATCTCCTACTGTACCCACAAAAGATCTCAGTATATATATATATTCTCTCACAAATCTACAGTGCACAAAGGTCTGTTCTCCCTGCTCTGGTCAGCCTCTCCTCCACTGAACATGCCACCTCAGCCCTGCCCACATTTTGTTGGCTGCGCCTCCTTCCATCTTGGCTGCTGATGTAGGTGCGTTTTCCTCACCAAGGTGTGGGCATGCCTGTAACTTTTTGGGTAGGTGGGGGTCCTGTCTCTTTTACTGCTCTTTTAGATGTGGCAGCAGTTTTATGTTATGCCATTTTGTGAAAGACGCCCACAGCGTTTTATCCAAAGTTCAAATGTGCCCACGGGCCTTTAAAGGTTGCCAACCCCCTGCCCTAAGAGGACTACCTGTTGCCTAGCCTCTCCTTCAAGAACCAGCCAGGCAGCCCCATTTCCATTTGGATGAATGCCAGGATCTGCTGGTTAATGTGCCAGCATCTCTCTCTATTGGTCCCACACTTATGTCAGCAACACTCGCTTGCTTTATCATCACACCAGCATTAGTTGCGAGTGGGTGGGAGCAATACAGTAAGTGTTGTTTGTGATACTTCCTAGGACGGTATCCAAAGAACAGAAGCACAACTGGCAACAGTAGTGACTTTCATTAAGCAGTTTTAGTCACAGAAACATGGGATTGCCAGACTTCATGTTCTAACTTTTATGTATGACAAAGCAAGAGGCCATTCTCCTCATCCTTCGGCTGCCCTTCTTCAGCTCCCTTGGCGTGAAGTTCTGGAAGGCACAGCAGCCCAAGGAGAGAAGGAGTGGCTTTTGTGGCTTTTGAGGTACCTGAGATATTAGAAATATTAGTCAAATCCTTTGAAATGAAAAAGCCCGTGATTACTTTTTATAGATATTTGCTATCAGTAAATCAATTTGATATGCAGATTTCAAGAAATGAGTGGAACAAAGAATTTGAGGTTCCTATATTACCTAGACAGTGGGGAGTGTTTCAGCTTCTGTACCAAAGGTGTCTATGGATCTTACACAACAAAAAATATTTAGAATTTATTGGACTCCATTACATTTATACAGAAAAGGACTGTCTAAAACAGCATGCTGTTGGAGATGGCAGCCAAGGCTACTGCCACCATGTCAATTCTGTCAGTACCTTCCAGAGCTCAGCTGTCTTCTATTCGGGACAGAAGATAAAGACTCAGATCCTGCAACATTTGGAAGAGTCTCCAGGACCCAGGCCTACTATACTACTACTACTAATAATAATAATAACAATACTACTACTACTACTACTACTACTAATAATAATAATAATAATAATAATATTTATACCCTGCCCATTTGGCTGGTTTCCCCAGCCACTCTGGGTGGCTTCCAACAAAAGATTTAAAATACCTTAAAATATCAGTCATTAAAAACTTCCATAAGCAGGCCTGCCTTCTAAATGTCAGATAGTTGTTGATTTCTTTTACATCTGATGGGAGGGGATTCCACAGGGCGGATGCCACTACCAAGAAGGCCCTCTGCCTTGTTCCCTGTCTGGTTCTCGCAGTGAGTGAACCACCAGAAGGCCCTCGGCACTGGACCTCAGTTGTCCAGGTTGAATAATGGGGGTGGATGGGGCTGGAGACACTCTTTCAGGTGGAGACGCTCCTACTACCATCACACCAGCTCCAGAGCATGGCAAATGCACAAGGCAGACTCTCTCTCCTCCACTCAGCCTTCCTTTCCATGGATATCTCCTCCTCCATGGGCTCCAGGAAGGTCACCTCCTCTTTCAGATTCCCCCTCTTGGGACTGGGCCACTGTCTTCTCCAGCTAAGATGTTGCCCAAGCTACAGGCACTTTGGACTCTTGCCAGCCTCACCAGCTGCAACCACCCACATGTGAAGACCATGGTGAATGACGTTCTGAAATAATTACACGTCTACCCAGTTTAATTATATATACCTGATTTTAAAACTGATGATTTTATCCATATTTTTATAATTTTATTAGGTCTGTTTGTTTCAAAGTCTATTTTCATTGCTATTTGAAAATAAGCATGTTATGCTATTTAACGTAAACGATATTTTGTTTTTACTAAGTGGCATATAATAATAGCAAAATTATATATATATATATATGTCAGGGAACTGACATCGGAGCCCAGAGTGGAGGTAGGGCTCTCCGACTGAAAAGACCCAACTTAAAAACTACCGTCCCATATCCTTATTAAATGTGGATTACAAAATCTTTGCTGATATTTTGGCTAAGAGACTGAAAAGAGTATTGATTGAAGAGATACATAAGGACCAAGCGGGCTTTCTGCCGGGAAGACACATATCGGATAACTTAAGGAATGTAATTGATATTTTGGAAAAGTTAGATGTGAACATAAATACTAAAGCTGTTCTGATATTTGTGGACGCGGAGAAAGCCTTTGACAACATTTCTTGGAGTTTTATGAAAAAGAACTTACAGGGTATGGGGGTAGGCCAAGGTTTTGAAAATGGTATAAGTGCAATATATTCTGAACAAAAGGCTAAATTAATTGTAAATAATGTAGTTACGGAGCAATTTAAGATTGAAAAAGGGACACGACAAGGGTGCCCAATTTCCCCTTTACTTTTTATATCGGTCCTGGAGGTTTTGCTGAATATGATTAGAAGGGACCGGTTGGTTAAAGGCATACAGGTCGGAGCCAAACAGTATAAATTGAGAGCATTTGCAGATGACCTAGTTTTGGCGTTACAGGAGCCAGAATCTAGTACCAAAAGAGTGTTAGAATTAATTCAAGAATTTGGTCAGGTGGCAGGATTTAAACTGAACAAGTCCAAAACTAAGGTTTTAGAGAAAAATTTGACATTGTTTGAAAAAGAGAAATTTCAGAATGAAACAGGTTTGACTGTGGTGAAGAAAGTGAAATATCTGGGGATCAATATGACATCTAAAAATGGGAACTTATTTAAAAATAACTATGAGAAATGCTGGTCAGAAGTGAAAAAAGATCTCGAAATATGGTCAAATTTGAAGCTTTCCTTGATGGGTCGAATAGCAGCTATAAAGATGAATGTATTGCCTAAAATGTTATTTTTGTTTCAAACATTACAAATTGTGGACAAGATGGATTGTTTTAAGAAGTGGCAGAAAGACATTTCTAAATTTGTCTGGCAGGGCAAGAAGCCCAGGATAAAATATAAGATTTTAACTGATGCAAAAGAAAGGGGTGGCTTTGCCCTGCCAGACTTCAGACTGTACTATGAATCAGCAGCATTCTGCTGGTTGAAAGACTGGCTGCTTCTTGAAAACACAGACATTTTGGATTTAGAAGGTTTTAACAACGTTTTTGGATGGCATGCATATTTGTGGTATGATAAGGCTAAAGCTCATAAAGCATTTAAAAATCACATTGTTAGGAGATCTTTGTTTAATGTTTGGATCAGATACAAGGATTTACTGGAAAATAAGACCCCAAGGTGGTTGTCACCAATGGAAGCGAAAGCCCAGAAAAAGCTCAATATGGAGGCCAAATGGCCAAAATATTGGGAAATTTTGGAACAAGAAGGAGATAGACTGAAATTGCAAAGCTTTGAGAAACTAAAAAATAAAGTGCGAGACTGGCTCCATTATTTTCAGATAATGGAGGCTTACAATTTGGACAAGAAAATTGGCTTCCAGGTGGAAAAATCTAAATTAGAAACAGAAGTGCTAGAACTTAAAACTAAGATTATGTCAAAAATGTATAACTTGCTGCTGAAATGGAATACACAGGATGAAACGGTTAAGTCAGCTATGATTAAATGGGCACAAGATGTTGGACACAACATTATGTTTGCTGACTGGGAACAGTTATGGACCACAGGTATGAAATTTACGGCATGTAATGCCTTAAGAGAGAATATTATGAAAATGATATACAGGTGGTACATGACACCAGTCAAGCTTGCAAAAATATATCATTTGCCCGATAATAAATGTTGGAAATGTAAGGAGGTTGAAGGTACATTCTTTCACCTTTGGTGGACGTGCCCAAAGATTAAGGCTTTCTGGGAAATGATTTATAATGAAATGAAAAAGGTATTTAAGTATACCTTCTTGAAAAAACCAGAGGCTTTTCTCTTGGGCATAGTCGGCCATTTAGTGCCAAAGAAGGACAGAACTTTTTTTATGTGTGCTACAACGGCAGCAAGAATACTTATAGCAAAGCACTGGAAGACTCAAGATCTACCCACTCTGGAAGAATGGCAGATGAAGTTGATTGACTGTATGGGATTGGCAGAAATGACCGGCAGAATCCGTGACCAGGGAGAAGAGTCGGCAGAAGAAGATTGGAAGAAATTTAAGGACTATTTACAGAAATACTACAAAATTAATGAACTCTGAAAAGATGCTGGATTGAACTTTTGTGGTCTCTAGCTGTTATGATAAAGATAACAGGGATTAAAATTGTTTAAGTCATAAAATTTAAAAAGTTGAGTGGAAAATAAGGTGTTAATTAAAAGGAATGTTAAGAGATTAGGATTTGCTGGATTAACAATTTGAACTAGAAAACAAGAAGGGGAGGTATGAGGAAGTCAAAGAAACATGTTACTGAAAAATTGTTATTGAAATTGATTTGTTTTCAATATTTTTCTTTTTCTTTTTCTTTTTGTGTTTGCATAAAATTGGAAAACTTAATAAATATTTATAAAAACAGAGTGGAGGTAGGGCTCTCCGATGATGCAGGAGAAGGGACCAGCAGGGAGAGGGAGAATACTTCCATTGGGGAAGGAAATCGGCGTGACACCAGGAAAGAAGGGGAGGAGGGAAGGTCTTCGGAGAGAGGGCTCCAAGACCCTTCCACAGGGTCCAGCGGGGAGAGCCCAGGACCTCCGCTGGCCACACCCACTCTGCGCAGGAGACTTCCGCGCAGGGAGGCTAGGAGGAGACTTGGCGTCAAACAGCTTTTATGTTGGAAGAAGTTTAGGGAACGCCCACTGACGGATTCTGCCAGTGACTGAGACAGTTGCCTTGTAAGGGCTGTCAAATCAGGGAAAGGTTTAGCTACCCCAACAGCTGGGAGCAGTTTGGAATTTACGCACAAGCAACCCCAATTCCCATTACTATATATATATATATATATATATATATATATATATATATATATATATAAAGTTCCTCACTAGGATACCTTTTTAAAACCCCCCTCCCTTCTCTGGTAGTCCTGTTAACAACAAGCAGTAAAGACACAGAGATTTTACCAACTGTGGTAGCACTTATCTGGTACACACAACCCAAAGATCCTGTGACAAACTGTATGTTGCCCAAACCACTGGTAGAATTGAATGGAGTATCCTGGAGGCCTGGCTGAAATCCTAAACAGATGGACTCATGTTGGGAAGTGAAGCTACACTGCAACATTTTATTGTAGGTCCCACTGGTTTCTTTGTAGTGCCCAAATCAGAAAATATAAGGCACCTGGGATTATACCTTGATAGAGATGACTGTGCAGTACATCTATGGTCCATAGCTTACTGGTATTAAGCTTATTTAAACCAGGAGTGGGGAACCTCCAGCCTGCTGGTCCACCTGGGTCCCCAAGGGGGTCCAACCCATGAGGCCATTTCGCCAAAACCTTGCCCACCTGTCAATCAGCTGTCATCACCCAATGGTGGTGATGTCAGCTGGCAGGAGGAGGAGGAGGAGGAGGGGTTCGGTGTTGGTCGGCACCCACAGAGGACTGGTGAGCCAAGTCAAAGCAGCAGGATTTTAACCTTCACCCTCACTCATCAGCTGATGAATGGCAGGTTAAATCCTGCTGAGAGTTCTGCAGAGAGCAGGATGGAACCTGAGGAGCAGAGAAACCAATCCTGTTGGTGCTTCTTCACTGCTTACCACCTGTCCCAACTCCTGTGTGTTAGCTCTGACAGGTGCACAGATTAAAAACACAGGTCAGCTAAGCAAATGATGACTTAGCATTACATGTGAATGCAGCCAGAGGTAATTTAGTCCTGAGGAAGACTATCTTTGAAATGCATTGGACCATTAAATCTGTGTTTAGTGCCTCCTTGAGACACCACTGTTGGTACTTATGCCTTCTCTCTGTTTCACTGTCAGGTTGAAATATAGCCCTGCCCCCCCCCCCTTGCAAAAAGAAGTTTTACCACAATCTAAACCAGTGGCTACATAACTGCTAATTTCGTAGGGTGCCCATATGATTTTTTTTCATTGCAGGTTTCCTATACAATGCACTTCTAGGGGGCTACATTTTAAGCAAAAAATGTGTTAAAGCTGAATTCCTGTAGGAGAGAAAATGTATACCACAAAATAAAACAGCATTTGTAACTGATATAGTCTGCAATTTAACATGTGCAACATTTTTCTATAATTTATACAGTTGGACAGAAAATGAAATAAAATTGAATGCAGAAAAACTCTGTAATTCCAACATTCCTCCTAAATTGTTTCCATGGTGACAGCAAAGTATTAGTAACAGCAAAGAAAGCTACCAAGAGCAGAACAATATTAAGCATAAAAGAATTTGCCACTATTGCAAACCATCAACAAAGATAACTATTTGGATGCAAGAAGGGCATAATTTCTTGAACAGAGAAAGTGGATTTTCTATGTTGGCATTTGCTTTGACTTCCTTGCAGGAGGAAATAAATAATTGTTTCTTTGCAAATGGCCCCATATTGGCTGTGGCTTTTACACAGGCACATTCCCCAAGCATGGAGAATTTCATGTGTTATACAGTTGTAATCCTTTCAAAATTAGTAGTAACTCGCCCATAAAAGTGCAAACTCCAGGAAAGTTTGCCACATAAACAATGTTAGTTATAAGGTGCCATTTGCTGCAAGAGACTAAAACGATACAAACTCCCTTGATAGGAGTGTTTTCCTTTTGTGCAAACAGACAATCATCTCAAGCAGCTATGCTTCATGCTCATTTAATGACCCTATTGACAGGCTAGAGATTTGTGTGATGAATTTATGGAGGCTCCCATTGTGTTTTTGTTATATACTTTAGATTAGAAACTCTCCCAGTCCTCTGTTCAGACAGGAACTGTTACTATCTAGTTTCTGTGTTCAAGTAATGTCCAGCAGTACTAAAATGTTAGTGAATGATGTGCTGCAAGAAGAAAAAGTTTCTTTTCCCATTTTCTATGTTTTGAAGAGCCATAAAAGTTAAAACAAGTGAAAGAGTAAATCAGGCCTATTCTAATGTGAAGTTTGGTGCACATTATGATTTGGGGCCCCTCCAATGTGTGGAAATTCTGAGACAGCTCATAATGACCTAAGTATCTTAAAGGTGACCTACAAAGAGAGAAAGGTTTTTTATGGCCTTTTTTTGGTGCTGACATTATTGAAAGAAGAAAAACATGCTGTAAAGTTTAGAAAACCCTAATAAGGCTTGGTCAGCAGACACAGCATTCTTTTGCTACAGAAGCCCTCAACTACTGTCGTAAGAAAGCAAGAACCTTACCGAATGAGACTGAAGCCCCCTTTGAACATACTGGGACTTACACATAGGCTTGGGCTGTAAAATAAATCTAATCCTGCATTGTGTTTTCGTTCAACCCCCTCGTTCAAGCTTTGTGCCCTTGAAAAATTCTCAGAAGCTACAGCTGCTTCAAAATGTCACCACCTGATTATTGACTGGAACAGGCTGCAAAGAGGCCAAATTCAAGAGAGCTGAATTTCATGATTTCTGAGTTCAATTCAGGGTGGTACCTGTATTTTAAAGTTCCAAATAGTCACCCTAACTCCAAACGATAGACGCCACCTGCACATAGTTTACACTGCTCTGTCTTGTGTCAGTCGTGTGAAGACCTGGCCACCAGCTAATGGGATGGCTGGCCATGTGCTGTGCAGACTGGATGCAGTGCTCCATCGCCCCCTCCCCACAAAGAAGGGTCTTGTTGAGAAGCAGAGTTCCATTTAGTTTACACACATTCGCGACAACTGGAGGCCCTCAGCCCAATTTGGTGTAGGGGGGGAAAGAGCGAGAGAGACCAAGTGGTGCGTCTCCTGCCCCCTCGGGTTCTGCATGTAGCCCGAACCAAGGGGCACGGAATGGAGATGACCCACACGCCAGAGCATTCCTCTCGGGGTGCCAAAATGTTGGCCTCACACAGCGCACCACCTTTTGCAAGACCCCCCAGCTCTGCCCCGCGGACCCCGGGGGGGGGGCGCGGGCCCGACAGGCGCAGCTCGGCTGCTTCTCCTCCTCCTCCTCCTTTGCTCGGCGGCGGCGAGAAGCCGGCCGGGGCGCCGGGCGAGCGGGAGGCGGCCTCGTCTGGCCGGGCGAAGATGGCGGCTGCCTGGCCGCGTCCCGCCCTCGGCCCAGCGGCGCCTCCTCCCGCCGGGCGCCGGGCAGGCGCAGAGGAAGCGGCCGGGCGCCCGTCCCGCCCTCGTCGTGGGAGCAGGCCGGCCCGGCAGCCGCGAGTCCGGGGCAGCAGGAGGAGGCGGAGCGGCGGCCTTGGCGAGGAGGCGGAGCAGCGCCCCTGAGGCGGCGGCGGCGGCGGCGAGGTCAGCGGGGAGGGCGAGGCGGCGCCGGGGCCGAGAGGGGAGGGCGGGCGGCGGGGTCTCCGCGGAGCCGGAAGAGCTGCTCCTCCTCCGGCGGCAACCAGCCTCCCTCGCCGCGGGCGGGACTCCAGCGCCCTCGGCAGCGCTGCCTTGCTCCGGAGCGCATTTCAGCTTCGGTCAGGTTCCATCCTCACTTTTGTGGGACAAGTTTCCACACGGAATCACAGAACTCTAGAATTGTAAAGTTGGAAGGGACCCCGAGGGTCATCTAGGCCAACCCCCTGCAAGGCAGGAATCGCAACAGGAAACGCCCCCATCCCATTCGAAACCACCCCAGATCCTGCGTAGCTTTGCAGATGTGCCAGCAGTTTCGTTGCTGCAGCACCTTCAGCAGCCAGCCGAGGGGAGCCAGGTGCCTGGCCCCTTGACCCAGACCCGCCTGGCTTGTGGGGTTGGGTCCAGAGTGGCCTGAATGCTTTGCTGTGTGAGGGTGATCCGTGCTGCCTTGAAAGAGGCCGTGATACAACCGCTTCTAAGGAAGCCAGCTCCAGGCCCTTTGGCTTGGAACATTGACCAGTTGGCAAGACCTCCTTTGGGGGAAGGTGGTGGAGAGAGCCATGTTGGACGGCCCAGATTATTTAGAGCCATTCCCGCCTGGGTTCAGTCGGGGCCACAGACCTGAGTCGCCCTTGTTGCCCTGATGGATGAGCTCTGCATAGAGCAGCGCACAGGGAGTGTGACCTTGCTCCTGCTTCTGGGTCTCTCATCAGCACTCAAGGAAGACCATCCACCATCCTGGACCCATGGACTGGGGACAGTGTATTAAAGCGGTTCCAATCCTACCTTCAGGTCCAGAGAGTAGCACCGGGAGAGTACCTCTTGGCCCCCGGGCAGCTATTTAATATATGCCAGTTGGGGTTTCAGGGCAATGTGCCACCAGTATGCTGTGGACACTCAGTTCTATTTCTCCATAACATCTGAATGTTACGGAGAGACCGCACAGTCTTGGGGTCATTTCCTGCCTGCCTCCCAGTGCCATCGCTGCCTCCCAGGGGAGCAAGTTCCATAGTTCACACTATGCTGTGTGAAGAACTTTCTTTTATCTGTCCTGAATTTTTCAGCTTTTGCTTCCTTCAGTATCCATGAGTCGTGTTATAAGAGAGAAAGGAAAACATTGCCACCCACTTTTGCTCAGGTCCTGCTTCCAAGCGTCCCACGGGGTCCCTGGGAGAACAGGAGGCTGGGCCAGACAGGCCTTTGGATTGATCTTGCAAGGCTGTCAACTGTTCCCTTTTCTTGCGAGGAATCCTATTTGGAATAAGGGAATTTCCCTTAAAAAAGGGGAAACGTTGACAGCCATGGGCTCTTACTATGTCTTATTTGATAAACTTCAAATGTGACTATATTTTTTCATGTGTAGTATATAAATTGCAGATGTTTTGTTTGGGTATGATGCGTTTGTCAGTATTAGGGCATAGGCTTTTGTGGGCTACGGTCTACTTCAACAGATGCATGAAGTGTGATCCTCAGTCAAAGTACATATACAGACAATTGTGAGTTAACCACAGACATTGAGGTCAGGGAAACGAGATGAAGAAAAAGTACAGACCTGATAATTACATAATTATTTGTGGTCATTACAGCTGGTAACAGAGACATCCTGTCATGGTAAGCCAAGCCCCCCCCCCAGGTGCTCTTTTTAAATTTGCATTCCTGATTATTGATGCTAATGGTATTGATGTGGTTATATGCACCCCACTTTTAATATGGCTTGTGCCTAAAAAAGGTTTTGGGTGAGTATACTGTTTCATTTCTAATTGGTGCATGTCTTCTTGCTTCCTGCTGAAATTCTGCAAATTTCACAAATGTTCTGGAGCAGGGGCATTTGACCTGCTTTTGTTGCACTATATTTAGTTATTACATTTATACCCCACCTTTTATGAAAGACACTTAAAGTGGCATTCATGGTTTTCCTCCCCACTCTTTCTATCCTCTCAACAAACCCAGTGGGGTAGACTAGACTAGGCCGAAAGATTTGAAACCTGGCCTCCTTCATCCCTGTCCAGCCCTCTAGCCACTGCAGCACACTGGCGCTCGTGATATAGGCAAGAGGGCCTCTCTGGACAGCCATCATGCTGGAAGCATTTGGGAAGCATTGTAGAACAGCTAATAAAGCAAAATGATGTTTGGGTGACCCGTTATAAACCCCCCACTAATGCACATGGAGAGGCATGAATAACAAGATGAAGAGGGGACATGAGAGCCACCTTCAAATATCTGAAGGGCTGTCCCATGGAAGTTGGAGCAAGCTTGTTTTCTCCTCTGGAGGGCAGGACTCAACCCAGTTCAAGTTACAAGAAAGGAGATTCCGACTAAACATCAAAGAGAACTTTCTGACAGTAAGAGTTGTTTGACAGTGGGAGATTGTGGACTTTCCTTCCTTGGAGGTTTTTAAGCAGGGGTTGGATGGCCATCTGTTGTGGATGCTTTAGCTGAGATTCCTGCATTGCAGGGGGTTGGAATGGACCTTGGGGTTCACTCTAGTGCTACAACTCTACGTCATTCAGGCAGTGACATGTTGCAGAATACCTGTGCAAAACCCCCGCCAGTCTGCAGGGCTGCCAAATTAACACGTGTAAACATCCACAGTGATGATTCAGTCCACAAAGAGTAGGGTAAAATCTCTTGGATGTGTCTGTAGTAGCAGTTCCTCTGCTTCAGTTTGGCCCAGACTCTGTGGCAGACTCTGCCCTCATGGCAGGACCTAATAATTCCCCCACAACATGAGAGGATATTGCACCTGCTCATCTTCCAGCATGACATAAGCCATAATCTACCAGCAATACCTTTCTGCATTCTATATAGGACAAACAGGCAGTCTCTGTGCAGAATAAAAAATGGACAGAGATCTGATATCAGTACTGGCAATACTGAAAAACAAATGAGGGACATTTTAACTTTGCAGGGCACTGTAACTGATCTTAAGGTGGCCATATTGGAATGGAATAATTTCAAAGGGAGGCTTACCTGAAGAGGCGTTCAATGCTATCCGTTCTGGGTTCATGGATTATTATCGCACTATATGTGTTAATTGGCTTGTCCTGCCAGGATGCCAGTGTTCCCAGCACTATTGTTCATTAACAACCAATTAATGACATCCGTACTTCTTTGCATTTCATTTCCCTCTGACCTCACGATTAGCAGTCCCTAGTACACGCCATGTGTGGGTATTTGCCAACTGATTATACCACTTCATGCAAATGCATAGGCTGCAAAAGCTAAATTCATAAGGCTTTGTTGTTACCACCATTCTGTGTGAAATGGGGAACATTTGGGAGGAATTTAGAAATTACATACTCTTACCCCAGCTCCTTCGATTTCACCCAGTAGTTTGTGTATATCTGGGACTACATTCAGTACATAAAATCCACACATTCTTTAAAAAAAAATCACACTGCATATGTGTAAAGCATTTGGCGTTCCAGAAGGAAACATTTGAGAATGTGTTAAGGCAAAACGTTGAAATATTAAGGGTGCATTGTTAATTTCAGAATGTTTCCAAGATTGAACTTACTAGATGGTTTGCAACTTAAAGTTAAATGGAACTGGTCAGTGAATGTAGTTGATGAGGTGTTTTATGGAATACCTTGTTTGGAATTCCTCCCAACCCCCACCCCACCCCCAAGAGGTTCTCTTGCTTCCTGTTTTGAGCATTCTTCTTAATGCCATAAGTCATAATAATATAGTACTTTTACAAAACATTTATAAACCTCCCCTTGGAATTTATTGCATACTTTTTTCAACAATGGTCCCGATTCACGTAATCAATCTTTGCATTTGCTGCACTTGTTTTTTGACGGGGTGATTTATTGGCCGGCTTTTAAGATTCTCTTACGTTTTTTCCCCTGTTGCTCAAAAGATTTTTCTAAGGGTTGCCAGCCTTGTTTCAGATCAGTGTCAGTGTCAGAAGCTTGAAGAATGACTTTTGTGGGCTTACTAAACACAGAGGAAGTGTCTGAAATGTGATTAGTCAATTAACTACATGTTAACATGGAGCAGTGTGCAATTTAATAAACGTATATGTTTTAGCAATTATATTTGCATAATAATCTTAGGCACGGTTGAAAGTTAGGGGCTAATGACATTTCTGCATGAGCTCCTAAAGCAATAAGACATGCTAGACACTGCATTCCCTGTGATTATATGCACCCCAAGGGCAACATTAAGGCACGAGGCCAAACCCAAGAAGTGTGATAATCCCCCAGAAATTAATTGAGTGGAATGTTGGAGGCTATTGAGAAACGTAATGCACACAGAGGGGTGGGGAGGAAACTAGTCAGACCTCTGCTTCCACTTGTGCTCTCTTCTGCTGGCAAGAGGGTGATGGCCTCAGGCAGCAATCTGTTCAGTGTGAATTACAGAATTGTAGAGTTGGAAGGGACCCCATCCAGTCCATCTAGGGACTCCTGGAAGGGACTCCATCTAGTCCAAACCCTACAATGCAGGAATCTCAGCTAAAGAATCCATTGACCTCTGCTTAAAAGCCTCCAAGGAAGGAGAGTCCACCACCTTCCGAGGGAGACCGTTCCTGGTCAAGCAGTTATCACCCTCAGAAAGCTGTTCTTAACCTTTAGTCTGAATCTCCTTTCTTGTAACCTGAAGCCATTGGTTCAAGTCCTACCTTCCAGAGCAGGTGAAAACAAGCTTGCTCCATCTTCCATCTGGCAGCCCTCAAGATATTTGAAGATGCATGGCTTATTCCCTCTCAGTCCCAAGATATGTTTTCGGGCGAAATATACCCAACTCCCTCAACTGTTCCTCAGAAGCTTAATTGTTTTGGAGTGACATATTCCACCAAATGATCATGAAAACACCACAGTTCATTTGGTTATGATCATAGCAGCATAATTCTAGGTTGAGAATTGGACTAGTCAAAAAAGATTTGGGCCAAATATTGTCACAAAATGGTCAAGTATTTTAAAAACAATAACCTTTTGAGAGCAACAGAATATTACCAACATAATTGATGCTTGTGCTACTTATGACAGTAAATTATTTTGCTCCCCCCCCCAAGGAACTTAGCATAATACACATCAGCCTTTCTCCACCTTGGGGGTCCCCAAATGTTGTTTGACTACAACTCCCATCATCCCTTGCTAGCAGGACTGGTGGTTGGGGATGATGGGAGTTGTAGTCCAGCCACATTTTATATTAATCTACTCATGGAGTTGTTCCGAGGCTGACACTATGCGACTGGCCCAATGTTGCCATTGAGCCTTATGGTCAGGTGAGAATTCGAACCTAGGCCTGTCTTCCTGGTCCTAGTCTGGCCTGCTGCCTGCTAGACTTTTGCCTCTGTTTGGAGAGGTCTAAAATTATAGTACTTTGCTCCACTGCTTGTTTTGCCCCAATTGCTGCAGAGCTAGGAGATAACTAGCACTAAGGTAATGACACCATAATGACACACAGAAGTATTCATTAAATGTTTGACTGGGGTCAAATAAGAGTTGACAATATTTGACTTGCTTTCCAAGCCTAAATAATTTTCTTCAGTTTAAGCAAGGGATTATTCTGTCCTCTACTCCTTGCTTGCATATACTTCATAGCCCCTGCCTTACTTGCCAGATCCTTTTGTTTCTCTTTCCACCTCCTAGACAAAATTGTCAGCAAGGCAAATCAGGGATTTATTTGACCTTCCATTCTTAGCAGAATTATATGAATTCTAAACTACCGTAATTTTCCGTCTATTAGATGCCCCCATGTATAAGACCCCTCCTATTTTGGGGGACTCCGTTTTAAGAAAATGAGGGGAGATTGCCCAAAGTTGTTGAGCCTCTCCCCCCCCCAGCTGCGGGCAGGAAACACTCCCTAGATCATTTCCCGCACGCAGGTAGAGGGAGTGTTTCCCTCGTGCAGCAGTATCGGGGGAAGCTGCGTGCCGCCAGCCAGCGCCGCCAGATCACTCCCTGCGCACAGCAGCACCTCCCCACCCCGCCACTATCCTTGTATTGGACGACCCCAGTTTTTTGACATGATTTTTCTGACAAAAAACCTCGTCCACTGCACGGAAAAATACGGTAATTCTAATATCAGGGTTACTGAAGTCTCTCATGACTACTATATCTCTCCCCTTGGAAAGTTTGGTCACATGATCTAGGAGGGAATTACCCAGGTCTTCTGCCTGGCTTGGCACTCTAGCACACCACCACACAGTGATTATTTATTTTTACACAAATGCTCTCAATGATCTTCCATGTTCAGTTTCATAGATTTTCAGGTTTGTCACTGGAGGCCCAAGTTGTCTCGGTGTCTAGGAGTGCCAGAGTGCCTTTCACTAACTTCCACCCGTATGACAGCTGTAACTGTTAAAACGTCTGCAAATCACAACTTTCTGTGCTGCTCTTGAACTTTCTCAGTAATTACTGTTCTTCTGTGAATTCAATTTAGTCAACTTACAAGCCCAAACAACATTATTTAGTTTTTCAGGCATGTTGTTAACTTACTATGAATGCCCTCATATCTACTGACCTTGTAATATAATGCTTCTCTATATTGAGCCACAAATGCAATTTGTGTGGTTTGCAAAGATGACTTGATTTGGAGTGCAGTTATGTTTAGATAGGTGCTGAATGGCACAGGTTCTGATCAGTAGAATTAATTTTGTTGGACAGTCCGAGGATGGAATTCATTGGACAACCTGAAATGGTTCACTGTGGCCATGGCTAAGCAACTCTCAAGCACTTGGAAGATGTAGGTATTACTGGTACCTGAGAACTGGGAATATTTATTCAACCCTGCATTGTACTATCACCTTAGGTTTCCAAGGGCATCTAGGCATGTAGAATACTTTTCCTGGAGTTACTGTTAGTGAGATCTGATTTGTGTTGTGAGTACAGAAAACAGTGTTCTCTTGCTAGAATGATAGAGAATCTTATATTCTTAGAGAGAGCTTCACCATGAGACTCCAGATTAGCTGTGCTGATACAATTCAGTATGTTCACAAATGTGTCAACATGATTTCAGAAGTTCAAGTAGATGTTGATGTGATTTTGATTGCTTCTGCAGTCAAATTATGCTGATTCTGCTGTTTTAGTGAAGTATCCAATAAAGTTTAAAAAGCCCATAAGATTCTTGGGCAAGCATAAGAAATGACATAATTTGACATATTGCCATTTTTCACTGCTAGGCTTTCACTACTTATCCGTACCCCAGCCAGCCACAAATATTCTTCTCCTGCTGCTCCTTTTTAAGTTATTTGTGTCACAATGAGCTGCCTCAGAATTTCTACATACAAAGCATAATTCACCTTAGAATCATAGAATCATAGAGTTGGAAGAGACCACAAGGGCCATCGAGTCCAACCCCCTGCCAAGCAGGAAACACTATCAGAGCACTCCTGACATATGGTTGTCAAGCCTCTGCTTAAAGACCTCCAAAGAAGGAGACTCCACCACACTCCTTGGCAGCAAATTCCACTGTCGAACAGCTCTTACTGTCAGGAAGTTCTTCCTAATGTTTAGGTGGAATCTTCTTTCTTGTACAGTGGTGCCTCGCAAGACGAAAATAATCCGTTCCGCGAGTCTCTTCGTCTAGCGGTTTCTTCGTCTTGCGAAGCAACCCTATTAGCGGCTTAACGGATTAGCGCTATTAGCGGTTTAGCGGCTTAGCGGCTATTAAAGGCTTAGCGGCTTAGCGGCTAAAAGGCTATTAGCGGCTTAGCGGCTTAGAAAAAGGGGGGGGGAAGCGAAAAAAATCGCAAGACTCGCAAGACATTTTCGTCTTGCGAAGCAAGCCCATAGGGAAATTCGTCTTGCGAAGCGCATCGAAAAACGGAAAACCCTTTCGTCTAGCGGGTTTTTCATCTTGCGAGGCATTCGTCTTGCGGGGCACCACTGTAGTTTGGATCCATTGCTCCGTGTCCGCTTCTCTGGAGCAGCAGAATGTCCTTGTTTACCTCTATTTTTTTCTGTAAAGTTATTACAATATTACATCTCTACCCCTAGCACGGCTTTCCTAATGTTGGCTGCAACATCAGGGCAGTAGCTTGCAATCTGTGGAACCATGATATCATGCACAGTACCAGAAATGATTCTGCAGAAGCCTGTGCATATGTTTTATTTACACACACACACACACACACACACACCTATATTCTATTTATAAAAGTATTTCTATACTCCTATAACATAAAATATAAGGGTGGTATACAACAATAAAACACTATTAAAACAATGCAGGTAATCATTAAAGTGACCGGCTAATCAGTTTCAACAACTGCAAAGGCCTGCTGGCATTTAAAAAACCCACTCTTCCAGAGATGCCGCTGGAAATAAAAAAGCAAGAATGCCTTGCCCAGTCTCTGCTGGAACAGTCTGTCTCAGCTTGGGACCTTGACACTAAATGCCCAACTTCCAATGGAGGCCAGTTGAACTTCTGTAGTGCAGGGGACAGCTAACAGCAGCACACCTCTAATACCTGCTCTGAGGGCTCAGGGGGTCTTTAAAGTAACCAGGTTGTTCCGGGCTTTGTGTGTCAACGCAGGAGCCTTGAACTTGGGCAGCTGGGGCAGATTTCTGAGCAGAGGTGTCCCATGCTGCCAGCCACCCTGCGGCAGCTTACGCCTGCCAGGCCCAAGGACAGAGAGCACACGGTACTCATCCGGCCGTGAGGCTACCGATGCAAATATTACAGTGGCAGAGTGTTGCTGCTTCTTGAGTCGTGGGTTTGGACTACTGGAGGCATGAACTTTCTGCAGTTTAGTGTACTAGGCTATTCTCTTGCCACACGCCTTGGCTTCTTGGAAGACATGGGAGCTGCGGAAGAGCCTGACGCTTTGCTAAGCTCGCATTCATTTCAGTGAGACCTTTGCAAGAAAATGGCTCAGAGGGCTGTCTGTCCTTGATGGCACACCCAGTCTGCAAATTGAGCTGGTCACCTCACATGAGTTCCTACACTTGAAGCGCTGGCCATTAATTATGCTGTTCCTGCCAAAATAACAATATCAAATATAATGGCTTGGATCCAGACCTGCTCTTGTACACGTGGAATAACTTTTCTAACTTTTGCCTCTTTCCCCTCCCTCCGTAGCCCAGCCTGTATCACATCTCATACTATTCTGGAGGGGCTACATTTGGGAGGAGACCTCATGTGTACAAAACTTCCTTCCATAGATAGGCATTCTATAGTGGACACCAGGGAAAATGACTTGTTTTGCAGTGTTTTCTTAATGGAGAAAACTATTTGCAAATAGTAAAAATCCTGCTTCTTCCTTATAATGAGTGAGTGACAATAGGTTGTAAAGAAGGATGAGAATCAAAATTTATGAACTTAAAGGCTCTGCAATGTATCCAGGGTCATGAATTCCTTATGGCACTTCTTAAATAGAAAAGCAAGTAAGATTTGTTGGTTTTGCTTATATAATAGTAGAGTATTAATCGCCCTCCCTTGCAAGTCTTGAAGAATAGAAACACAAGGAGCAGCAAAATAGGAATCTCTCGACAACATTCTGTTTTATTGTAATGAGAAAATAACGGTATTTCCTGTGGTTCCTGTACACATTGTGATGGTTTGTAAGGGAACTTGAGTTGATTCACACATACATCTATGTCACATATTGATTTAATTCAGATATGGCATCAAGCCATGTTTTGATGCTCTTAACTATCATAACATCCATGTTGACAAAGCATGACTTCTGACCATCTAGCTAACTAAAATAAGAGAATGTGGGTTGAAGCATATTTTTGAAACTATGGTTTGCACAAGCTAGTTTGATGAGCTATGGTGATAGTCTCTGCTCCATCTTCATAAGCTGCTGTGTCCTAGAGAGCAGTGATGAGGAGATGGAAGCCCAAAGCAGTTCTCTCCCTGGTAGTTCCCTAAGCACCCCTTCCTCACCACTGGTCCTGCTCTGGCTGGTGGTTCCCTGTAATCAAAGACCCACAATGCACCTGGGTTAAAAAGCATATATCAGTATACAGAGGTTACAGTGGCAGTAATTAAAAAACCTGATCTCTATCTGAAAACTTTTATCTATTTCATTAAGCCCGTAGCCTTGTTTTCTCAGTCTCCAAATGCATCTCAGTCCTCCAGCTACTCTTTCACAATCAAACTTGAAGCAGGTACAGAGCAGATTACTTCTGTTTTTGAATTTGTTGTTGTTTTCATGTCCCAGCTCTCTTCATGGGTTATGAAACTCCAAGGCACGCTGGTCAAGATCATGTCTGTGAAGCATTGACCAGGAGTGCAACCTTTGGTTGTAGCTCATGTCTGCCTATAGGTTTTTTGCACCTCTGTGGAAAACAGCTTCAGCTGCTGTTTTCATTGTTCCAGAATGCCTGCTTTTGGGCAGCTGAAGGCAAAACGTGCTCATTTCAATCTGGGAAATGGCATTGCGAAAACTTGCCTATGCCAGACACAAGGGGTTTCTATCCAGTGAAGTCATCTGGTTAGAACAAGGACTTCCACTTGTGCATCAGGACTTCCTCTCTTCTCATGCACCCCTTGCCCACACCCCCAAAATATGATATGGGGTTTCCCCCACCTATCTGGAGAAGATTGGGGTTGCGGGAAGAAAGATCTGCTGTAGAGGCAAAAGTCCTTGTGCTAACAGAACAGCTTGGTTGGATACAACTCAAGAAGTGTGTTGCTGAGGAAGGCAGATAATCAGCAGGGTCAGACCTTTACCTAAATTATTCTGGCAAAAAGAGGGAGGAAGATGGGTTATAGCCAGTGCTTTTTTTCTGGGGGTACTCAATGGTATGCAGCACCAGACCTTCCGCCCCAAATGTCAAAAGTGTGGCACTTGCTGTAACAATTTTATGGTGAGTATCTGTGCCTTTTTTCTTTTTAAAAAAGCACTGGTTATAGCTGTATAAGAAACTATCATTGCTATGGATTTTCTCACCTACCCATCACCTTGAATAGTAGACTTCCTTGCCATACCACAAATAGTAGTGTACTAATCTGTGCAGTTCGAAAGCAGGTCAAAGTGCAAGTATATAAATAGGTACCGCTCCAGCAGGAAGGTAAACGGCGTTTCTGTGTCTGCTCTGGTTCGCCAGAAGCGGCTTAGTCCTGCTGGCCACATGACTTGGAAGCTGTACGCCGGCTCCCTCGGCCAGTAAAGCGAGATGAGTGCCGCAACCCCAGAGTCGGTCATGACTGGACTTAACGGTCAGGGGTCCTTTACCATTTTTTAAATTATTATTCAGCTGAAGTTTCTGAGTAGATTTGAGGTTGAGTGCAAAAGGTACATAGCTGAGTTATTCAGAGAAGCTATGAACTATGCCGAGCAGGGCTGCTCCTAACAGAATATTAAAAACACGATAAAACATCAAACATTACAAAATGTAAGACATACCTATTGTGGCAAGTGTTAATGGTAAGGCTCAATGGGGCAATGGCATTTTATTGCCCCATAATAAAGTGCCTGGCGTGCTCCGGTCCATGGGGTCACGAAGAGTCGGACACGACTAAACGACTAAACAACAACAACAGGAGCAGCCCAGGAGTACTACTACTATTATTACTATCACCACTACAGTCATACCTTGGGTTGAAGTAGCTTTGGGTTGAGCTTTTTCAGGTTGTGCTCTGCGGCAACCCGGAAGTAACGGAAGACGTTACTTCCGGGTTTCACCGCATGTGCTTCGCTCAAAATGACGTCACGCACATGCACGGAAGCGCCAAATTGTGACCCACGCAAGTGAAGACGTGCAGACGCAGGTTGCGTTCGCTTCAGGATGCGAATGGGGCTCCGGAACGGATCCTGTTCGCATCCAGATGTACCACTGTACTACTATTTGTATTTTGGAAAAGGTGGAATCCGCCACTTGGTATAATGAGTGTAAGTGCTGAACGTCAAGGAGTTTAGTAAGGAATCGTTCTTTCCTAGGATGCGCTTTATTACTATCCTATGTTTTGCTTCACGTTACTTCCAGATTAATGGGAGAGAGCTCGTATAAGTTGAAGATATCCTCTGCTTTGAACAGCAGCATTATTGCCTGCTTACAAGCGGGTAAATAACCCAGAGGGTCTCTGCCAAGGTTTCTTCCATCTTAAACACTGATCCTTTCACATTTCTTTACTATAAATAACATCTTTGAAAATGGTTGGCATTGGTAATACTTACGTCTCCTAATGTATATGCATTCACATGATCACTTAAGGAGATTTTTTTCCATCTGTAATGCCACCATGGAGGCAGATAGAATGTGGAAGTGGTTAACCACTAGAATGGGCCCACTGCCTTCGCTGTGTGATGCTAAGGAACCTCACTTTCTTGAGTAACACTAAATAAGATTCAGTACCGCTCACCCTGATATATGCTGACCTGGGCTGGAGTGGAAGCTGCTCAGCATTCAGTGTGCAAAATAACAGATTACAGAGAAAGTATGATAGCTTTCATACAGATGACTATAAATGAAAGCTTTTTTAAATTAAATGTTATGTTCTTCATTTCATTTTAAATTATTTTTATGCATTCCAGACTTTCCTTCAGAAGAAAGGAATTTGGCAAATATTACGTAGATTTAGCTAGAACCTCATAATTACTAGTTTTAAATAGTGTTAATCAAATATTATCATCTTCTTATGGGGGTTCATGTATAAACTACAGCATGTTGAAATAATCTGCATCTCCATCTGAACATCTGAATTCATTTTGTAGAATATGGCATGCAGCTGCATTTAAATTCAAAGCAAAAACAACTGCAGTACATTGACCTACTGAATATTACAGTAGGTTTTGAATTTCATGTTAGTTGGATTTATTGGAGAAAATTGATTTGAGTGCTTCTGCTTTTGGCTGAGATTTTTTTAATGTCCGGAAGAAAGGAAATGGGACATGCATATGATCAGACTTTGATGTGTAAAGAAGTTAATTATCTAAGCCATCTAACAGATTTTGCTGGGGAAGTAATTATTTTAAACGGTACAGGGTGGTCTAATGAGGTGCAGGGTTCATCTAAATAAAATGTTCTACACCTACTTAGCTTATAAGCGTAATAACGTGGCCATAGAAAAAACGTTGCTAGCTGGTAGCAGTTGGAGCGTTCAGCATTCTTTCTTTCTTTTTGTTCATCATCATTATGTGCACATGTATAGAGAGGTGACTCGCTGGGTTTCACACGCCTGCTTAAAAGTATTTACATGACCTGAAGTTAAGAGGCCAGAGGGAGTGGGCACCAAAAGGTTGCCCACTCAGGCCAGGGCAGCTTGCCAGCTTGGGGCAGAGGGAGACGTGGGGAGAATGGGTCAGTTGCCTTCGCCTTGAGCTTGTGACTGAGGGAAGTCTCTGCTGTAGAGAAATTCCTTCTCCTCCATAGTTCTTTCCAGTCTATTGGAACTCGCAGTTTCTTTCCCTCTTAGCTTTTGAGGATTTCTGTAAAAGGGGCAGAAAGGAGGGCAGGCAGCTGCCGAAGCAAATAGGGTTTTGATCGCTCAGGTTTTAGACTGAAAGCAGTGTCTTTTCTGCAGTCGGCCTGAGGCTGTGGAAGGATCTGCCCCCCACTGTTTTGCTGATTTTTGGAGAGGATGCAAAACCTACCTCTTCCGAGAAGCCTGTTTCTGTTGACATGCCCTGTGTCCCTGGGTTGCTGCTGCCAATGATTTTTAAAATTGCTTTTAATTTATTTGGTTTCTTCTTCAAAGTTTATTTGAGTCACAGGGTACATTTGTTTTCACCATCTTCTATGAATAATTTTGCCCTCCCAGAGTTAAATGAGGGCACTGTGGGTAAAGAGATTCAGACACTGGCCCAATGGCCATGTTCTACCTCCACTGCCTTTCACAAGGGGTGGGCGGGGGGGGGGGGAGTACTGTTGTGCCCAGGTTCTAGCTCTGGTTTCCCACAGTCATCTGGTTGGCCATTGTGGGACCAGGATGCTTCCCATTCCCTTTGTTGTTTGAAAAGTATTCCAAATACACCGATAATAACAGCACAGGGCCTAAAGCTCAATCTCATCTTTGAATTGTGTAGCTCAATCCTATGCATGTGTACTCAGAAATAAGTTTCAGTGGGTTCAGTCTCAGATGAGCCTGCATAGCGCAGCAGCCAAACTTTTCCCATGAGCAGGAAACCTGTGATTCCCCACCGGCCACGTCTGCTCTTATTGCTGTTTAGACTTCTGAAGTTCAGCACAAAGAATTGATTTATGAGAGATGTGGGTGTAGGGATGTGAATCAAGAGGATGAGAGTCAATAAAAGACCATTAAAATTATCTGGAGGAAGAGACAAGTATTACACCACACCATGAACAAATTGCTGTCACTCAAATACAGGTTATTCTTTTAATAATTGCTTTTGCTAGTTGCCTAGTCTGAAAATTAATTGCATTTTGGTTCCCCTTCCTTTGTGTTGTCATCTTTAAATTGTATTCTCCTTAAAAATGAAATATTAATAAGACAGTTTGGATTAGCATACAAATACTGTAACCCCTGCCTTTTAGCCTCATCTGCCATAGCTTAAAAAACAACACCACATACTAAAATGCCATGCTATCTCTAATACACTGTTGACAGAAATACGGGACAGCGTCTAAGAACATGGCAATCCATCTATGCTCTCCAGTTTCTGGGAACTCAAACTACAGAATTAGTATTCGAAATTACAGAAAATGACTTTATTCAAACCCAAGCTGCCTTCATCATATTGAAAAATCACAGATTGGGAATCACTTGTTCTGTACTGCCAGGCAATGGCAGAAGAGTAGGATCGTGTGATGAAGGAATTTCCTTCTGTGGGCAAAAGGACACTAGAATATTGCCCAGAAATCCCCGTGACCACACATGTGCACACCACTGCATATGAATAATTGTACCTACGTACAGATTAGCAACCAGTGTACACTGTAGGTAGACTGTACACATGTTGAATGCTACATGTGATGCACACGTATGCAGGCCCGTGCAGAGCTTGTCCAATGCCCATGGTGGGAGTCTTGTTAGAATAACATAGTAACTCTAACCCCAAAGCAGCCGGTCCCTGGCAGGCCCCCCCAGCAGGGCTTTGCCCTCCGAGGCCTGGGGCAAGTGTACCCAGCTGCCACCCACTGCATGGGCCTGCATACCAGTGGCGGAGCGTGTGCTACTGCCACGCAGGACGGACATGGGGTGCCGAGGGAGCCTGCTGTGGCCGTACTGGCCCAGCCCTTGCTGCTGCTTCAAGTCAGTCCAAGTTTCCTAGAAGGCCTTTAGAGGAAAGATGGGGCCTAGTGGATGAAGAATCAGCTTGCTTGCTTGCTTTCTTAAGGTGCTTGCATGTGCCTGAGAGTTTGGAACTTTGCTGAAAACTGGACTTACATAGAAAACTGAAATGTCATTTCAAAAGGTCAGCTGAGATATGACAATATTTTATATCACGTTTCCCACCAATATGTTGTGGAATATAGTTTCACTTCAAGACCTGGTCTGTCACTTCCTGTTCATCTTTGCTTTGGGGCAAAAGAAATATATATTAATATAAAATCTCCTGTGTGATCAAGGAGAAAAATTGACTTGTCCAGTATTCAGAGCAATACGTTTAAAATAAGACTTGTGGATAATTATGGCGTGAAATACAGCACTAGTTAACCATAGTAACAAAAAACTTGTATAAATTTTGTGCTTTAGGAAATGTGTATAGGTGAAAGGTAAAACTATAATAGGCAAATCTAAGAGTGCTGACTGAGGGCAAATGATGCTAACATCTGCTTTTCATTCTTTAAAGCCACTGTTGCTAATAATAATGTAAGAAATGAGTAGACCATGGATAAATGAAGGCTTACCAGATTTTTGCAAGTCAGAAAGATTAGTGGAGGGGAACCAGCAACAATTCTGTGGGTACTATCATTTTAAAATGTTATCTGATGACAGGAATCAAAGACCAAAGCATTTGTATGAGTTGGTAGTACATTAGTTGACAATTCTCCCGATTCCCGTTAGAAGTATGTTATATAAAAAATAATTTGGGTTTTCAGTCTAATAATTAGTTTTGTTCAGAATATGGTGTGTTGCTCATAATGCTTATAGTGTTTGTTGGCAGCATATGAATATTACTTGTGTAGTATCTGTGGTTCTGTCTGACAGCAAGAGCCGTTCCACCGTGGAACAGGCTCCCTCTCCTTCCCACTGGCGGAGGAAGAGACGTGCGGGGGGAGCGCAACGCCCTGGCAGCGTGATCCTGGCGGGGTGCCATCGTGGCTGTCCCCCTGCCCCTGCTGGGTGCCACGCCCCTACACGCAGCACACCATGCCCCTACGGGCGGCGCGCTATGCCCCCGGGATGCGTGCCAGCCCCGCCCCCTCCTCCTCTCCGCCCCCCGGTGCCGGAGCATGAAGCTCCACCACTGCTCCTTCCTTGGAGGTTTCTGAGCAGATGTTAGATGACCATCTGTCGTGGATGATTTAGTTGAGATTCCTGCACCTAGGTGAGACTAGAAGACTCTCAGGGTCCCTTCCGACTCTACAGTTCTATGATTCCATGATAGTATTCATAACTGTGGCCTTCCCTGCCACCTGTAAAGCTTAGAGCACATTACCCAAATATGTCACCAAAAGTAAGACTTATATGACAGTAGCCATGATAATCTAGTAGAAATGTTAAAAGACTAGCTTTGACCTTTCCTTTTAGATTACGCCAGTTGATGCCAAGAACCGCTTCACGTTGGCTCATTTTTTCTAGGCTTTTGTTTCATTAAGGATCTTTGTAGATGACTGTGTTTTTCCTTTGTTGACAGTAGCATGTTTTCTTATTAATATATTCTTACTAACCCATAGCTCAGTTGGATAGAGTGTGGTGCTGATAACGCCAAGGTCACAGGTTCGATCCCCATATGGGACAGTTGCATATTCCTGCATGGCAGGGGGTTGGACTAGATCAGGCACCCCCAAACTTGGCCCTCCAGCTGTTTTGGGACTACAGCTCCCATCATCCCTAGCTAACAGGACCAGTGGTCAGGGGTGATGGGAGTTGTAGTCCCAAAACACCTGGAGGGCTGAGTTTGGGGATGCCTGGACTAGATGATCCTCAGGGTCCTTTCCAACTCTGTGATTCTGTGATCTGGGAGAAAGCCCCAACCAGTAGTTCTTAATTCTGAGCAGATGTGGTTGGGATTGCAGTATTAGGATGCAGATACATTAGTCAATTATATGCCTTATTCATTATTTTTAATGTATATAAGCAGTTTTAGTGAGAGAAGGGGTGAGTGAAAGTTAGTTCTGCATGATAGGTAAGGTCATTTAAAGTAGCTGTAAAGGTGAAAAGCCTGATTATGTACAGGAACTGCATTCATGTAACTGGAAAGAATGGGGGTTTGCACTTGAGTAATCCAAGTCCTTCAGTCGGTCAGCGAAATAACATTCACGGGTATTTCCCCCAGGTTGTGGTGTCTACTTGATACTGTCTTACTGAAAGTTCTTAAGGGTTACAGTTTAGGAAGTGAAAACTGGTTGTATACTTCTTAATAAGTCAAAACAAAAAAATTTTTTTCTTTCCAGTAGCACCTTAAAGACCAACTAAGTTAGTTCTTGGTATGAGCTTTCGTGTGCATGCACACTTCGTCAGATACACTGAAACAGAAGTTGCCAGATCCTTCTATATAGTGAGAAGGGTGGTGGGAATGGGTGGTTGGCAGATAGCTGAGATGAGCCTGTTGACGGCTCTTAACGACTGCAATAGGTCTTACAGGAAAAAGCAAGGGGTGAGAAGGTGAAAAATGGCTTTGTCATGTATAATGAGATAAGAATCCAATGTCTTTGTTCAGACCAGGTCTCTCCATGGTTTTAAGTTTGGTAATGAGTTGCAATTCAGCAGCTTCTCTTTCCAGTCTATTTCTGAAATTCCTTTGTAGTAATACAGCTACTTTGAGATCTTGTATAGAATGTCCTGGGAGATTGAAGTGTTCTCCTACTGGTTTCTCTGTCTTGTGATTCTTGATGTCCGATTTATGTCCGTTTATTCTTTGGCGTAAGGTTTGGCCTGTTTGTCCAATATAGAGAGCTGAGGGACACTGTTGGCATTTGATGGCATATATAATGTTAGACGATGAGCAATTAAATAGTCCCGAGATGGTATGTGTGATGTTGTTGGGGCCAGTAATGGTGTTGTCCGGGTGTATGTGGCAGCAAAGTTGGCATCTGGGTTTATTGCAGGCTCTGGTGCCAGTGTCCGTGTTACGTCTGGTTGTAGTATTATTGTGGGTTAGGAGTTGTTTAAGACTGGGTGGCTGTCTGTAGGCAATGAAACAGAGCCAGACAGATACCCAGAGAGAACTTGCTGCAAGACAGACCCAAAAAAGAAAATAACAGAACACCTCTAGTCATCACATACAGCTCCCAAGTCAAAACAGTACAACGCATCATCAGAGATCTACAACCTCTCCTGGACAATGACAGTTCTCTTTCTCAAGCTCTGGGAGGAAGACCTTTCATTGCCTACAGACAGCCACCCAGTCTTAAACAACTCCTAACCCACAATAATACTACAACCAGACGTAACACGGACACTGGCACCAGAGCCTGCAATAAACCCAGATGCCAACTTTGCTGCCACATACACCCGGACAACACCATTACTGGCCCCAACAACATCACACATACCATCTCGGGACTATTTAATTGCTCATCGTCTAACATTATATATGCCATCAAATGCCAACAGTGTCCCTCAGCTCTCTATATTGGACAAACAGGCCAAACCTTACGCCAAAGAATAAACGGACATAAATCGGACATCAAGAATCACAAGACAGAGAAACCAGTAGGAGAACACTTCAATCTCCCAGGACATTCTATACAAGATCTCAAAGTAGCTGTATTACTACAAAGGAATTTCAGAAATAGACTGGAAAGAGAAGCTGCTGAATTGCAACTCATTACCAAACTTAAAACCATGGAGAGACCTGGTCTGAACAAAGACATTGGATTCTTATCTCATTATACATGACAAAGCCATTTTTCACCTTCTCACCCCTTGCTTTTTCCTGTAAGACCTATTGCAGTCGTTAAGAGCCGTCAACAGGCTCATCTCAGCTATCTGCCAACCACCCATTCCCACCACCCTTCTGAGTAATACCCCTCCCCACCTTCTCACTATATAGAAGGATCTGGCAACTTCTGTTTCAGTGTATCTGACGAAGTGTGCATGCACACGAAAGCTCATACCAAGAACTAACTTAGTTGGTCTTTAAGGTGCTACTGGAAAAAAAAAATTGTTTTGACTATGGCAGACCAACACGGCTACCTATCTGTATTCTTAATAAGTGACTGGGAGTGGCTTATGGGACCATATAACACCAGCCCTAAAGGATCTTCACTGGCTCCCAGTACATTTCTGAGCACAATTCAGTAGTGTTGGTGCGGACCTTTAAAGCCCTAAACGGCCTCATTTCAGTATACCTAAAGGAGCGCCTCCACCCCCATCGTTCAACCCGGACACTGAGGTCCAGCGCCGAGGGCTTTCTGGTGGTTCCCTCACTGTGAGAAGAGCAGTTACAGGGAACCAGGCAGAGGGCCTTCTCGGTAGTGGCTCCCGCCCTGTGGAACACCCTCCCATCAGATGTCAAGGAAATAAACAACTATCTGACTTTTAGAAGACATCTGAAAGCAGCCCTCTTTAGAGAAGTTTTTAATGTTTGATGTTTTGGTGTGTTCTTTTATACTTTGTTGGAAGTCTCCCAGAGTGGCTGGGGTACAAGAAATAAATTGTTGTTGTTGTTGCTGTTATCATTATCATTATTATAGCAAATACAGTCATGCCTCGGGGTAAATGTAGCATTGGAAGAGACCTCAAGGGACATCTAGTCCAACCCCCTGCAATGCAGGAATCTCAGCTAAAGCATCCATGACAGATGGCCATCCAACCTCTGCCCACCTTCTCCCAAGGGAGTCCACTCCACTGTCTAACAGCTCTTACTGTCAGAAAGTTCTTCCTGATGTTTAGACAGAATCTCCTTTCTTGTAACTTGAATCCATTGGTTTGAATCCTATCCTGCAGAGCAGGAGAAAACAAGCGTCCTCCACCTTCCATGGGACAGCCCTTTGAAGATGGCTCTCAGACCTCCTCTCAGTCTCCTCTTTTCCAGGCTAAACATGCCCAACTCCCTCCACCGTTCCTCATAAGGCTTGGTTTCCGGACCCATGACCATCCTAGTTGCCTTCTGCTGCACATGTTGCAGCTTGTCAACATCCTTCCTAAACTGTGGTGCCCAGAACTGAACACAGTATTCCAGGTGTGGTCTCACCAAGGCAGAATAGAGTGGACTATTATTTCCCTTGATTGGGACACTATACGTCCGTTGATACAGCCTAGAATAGCGTTAGCTTTTTTTGCTGTTGACTTAACTCATGTTAAGCTTGTGGTCTACTAAGACCCCCAGATCCTTTTCGCATGTCCCCCATCCCATATTTGTGCAGGGAGCATTCGCGCAGCACACCTGCGCACTGCAGCCAACACACTAACGTGTCGTGGCACAGTTTGGAAAGCTCTGGTCTTTGGCTTCCCTGAGTACAAGACTTCGTTAGGACATGTGCACTGCTGTTCGTAACGTAGAAAATTGTCGGCCTACAAAACCATGGCCATGCACTGCATTGTGTGGCAGACCACAAAACTTTGCGATGATACTTTGTGACTTCTTTCCCCCCACACCTCAGACACTATTGTTGACATACACACAAAAGTGTGTTTTGTTCTGTTGATGACTGTGGAGCTGAACATTTCAAAAATAAACTAGGGCACTCTGCCAAGGGTTAACACAACATAAAAATAGGCATTTTTGGATGTTTGAGAATGCTCAGCATAAGAACAAGTATATTGGATACACTTTACTTTTGTCAGAGGAACATTTTAAATCCGTGTGTAAGACTGAAGAGGTAGATAAAATGAAGGAATTTATTACATATGAACTGAGCTTAAAGCTAAACAGGTTGTGAGGAAGAGTGAGGTAGCAGCAAGTTCTATTGTCACTCAGTTGGAAGACAAGATTCCAAATTTGGAAGGAAAGAAAAACAGTGTTAGATTTGAGAGAGTCTGCATAAACTGCAATAAAGTCATCCCCCCCCCCGTCAGAAACGTTAAGATAAAGGACATGGAAGAGAAAAACAGTTTGTGATGGGAAGGGGAAGGTTGCATTCTTCTAAAAAATAGTTTCAGCATTAAATGGTGATGCACTGAATGTATGCAGATACTAGGCAGAAAACTTGAAAAATGTTTTACTAGGTGGGTATTATTTTTGAGTGGGATGAATTTTGAAGAAGTTCCAAGCAATTATGCAGTCTGAACTTGTTTGATTTTTTAAAAAATAGAGCTCATCAAACCATTTCAGACTGTTACTTGCCTAAACACTAAAATTAGGAAACTGCTTTCTATTAGGGAGAGGCGTACAAGGGAAACAATCTTTCTATACCTTTCCAAAATAATTTAGACAGCCTAAGAGCCATATTTGAGTGAGAATGTCTTCATCTTGGTCACCGGTGGCTACAAAGTAAAAAGTAATTTGGCAGCAGCTTGGTGAACATGTAGAAGGTTTGCTCTGCTTTGCCTTATATTAAGAATAATTCACTATATGCAGAGTTAAGTATTCACAGTGATCTAGTGTTCGATTTTAAACAGGTTAGTGAATGTAATAATCTTAAAAATAATTGACCTTTCTGAACAGGATATGTATCTACACACAAGATCCTGCAGGTGATAATATCAAATTGTATCAGATGTCAACTACTGATGATTCTCTACTCAGTTTCGGGGGGGGGGGACTTTAGAAGCAAAGTGCTTTCAGGACTTATTTCCCTTTGGTTCAAGAGGTATGCATGACATCAGGTCTGAGGAAATAGGAGAAAAAAACTTCAGTGTCAGGATTCTGCAGAAACCACAAAACCTTTTCCATATATTTTGAGAGAATGAGCTCAGTGCTTGGTCCTTCTGCATCACTTATGTGTGTAAATCTTGTAGGCAGGTTTTGAGGAATTACTGCAGAAAAAAATCTAGTCTAATCCAGACCCTGTGATTGAGGCAGATTTGGAAAGTGTGGGACAGTTCTTTCTAGGCACGATCCACTTTTAAAGGTCCTTGTCCAAGCGCCCTTGCTTTTTTCTGCTCCAGAGCTTTCCACGCAAAAACCCGCTCTTTAAAGCTCAGTCAGAGCAAATGGCAATCCATGGAAAACCTGAATTGATGTTTGTTCTGATTGAGCACAAAAGAGTTGGTTTTTGTGGGGAAAGCTCTGGGCAAAAAGCCCACAAATTCTCAGAAACAAAGCTTTTAAACACAGATCTGTGCCCGGGGTAAAAGTGAAGCACTGAGGGGGAATTTGAACCCTGGTCTCCCAGGTCCTAGTCCAGTGCTCTAATCACTGCACCAAACTGGATTGAAACCGAACACATAGAATAGAATAGAAAATCTGAGGGAATTCAATACTTCTCTCTGACTTTCAGGCAAAATAGGGAAACAGTTTTGAAGTTCAAGTAAGAATGAAAAAAGCTAGCTCAAATGGATCAGATACTATTGACATCATCCAATGAAACATGAGTGACATATATTATCCCTCAAGTTCTCCTGTTTTGGAGAATTGGTGCTTAATTGCTCTGTGGTATGACTACCACTCAGGTTTCAGGATGAAAAAGGCTCACTTCTATGCAAACCAAGCCTTTATTGCTAATAATCATAAATGAGATTTGCATGGTTTACAGTAGCATGCATATGATTGCAAGAAATTGTAAATAAAGTTTATGGCACTCTATTTGAGCAGAAAGAAGTTGCTGGGTTTGGCGAGAAAATAAAAGATAAAATAAACTCAGAGCAGAGATTGAAGTGAAGTGTGAGGAGAGCAAGATACTTTTTTCTCAATAAATAAAGTTTATTTTGCTGTGTGCTTATGGCAGCTTTGAAGAAATGTAGTCAACTCCATCAAGTGAGGTTAAGTAAAGGAGGGCATAAATGAAGAAGAGGTAATAGATGCTATAGATAGTCCTAATGTCACACAATGCAGATGCAGTATATGTATGAAAAGCGTAATAAGAAAATATGTAAACTGAAACATGATGTTTCAGTTAACTGCAGATTTAGAGGCTGTTCTGAAAGTGAGCATAAATGCTCATGTTATGCTCAGGAGAAATCTACATATGAAAGAGGATTAGTTTATGGTCCTATGGGATATATTGTGGGTTTGAAATATGGCATATTCTAAAAGCAGGTGAAACAGATAATAGTCAAATTTGATAGGGCTGCTGAACTAGAAAGTTGCTCCATAACTGAGGTTGAGTTTCCATTAATAAGGGACACACATGTTGTGAGGAAGCAGTTTCCTCCCATAACATTATATGGTTTACCATTCATAAGTCTCAGGGACTTTCTTTTAACCGAGAAGCGCTTTTCAAGGCAAGCGTGGGTTGTGTAGCTTTATCTAGGCTATGGAAGTTAACTGGTCTACATCTACTGGCATGTGGTCCTTTAAAAATATTCTGTGGTGCAACGTGCATAGATGATGAATACAATAGACCTGCACAGTTGATTCCTACCTCATCTGCTTCTTGTAGAAAGGCCACCAAACAAGGGACAGACTGTTTCGCCCTCTGTAAGTCAAATAGGAAACTGGACCAAAACCCTAAAATGTGATGCTGAAACCACAGAATGTGGGGTGGCACTTACATGGGATTTCTGTAATGACCCTGGAATATTCAGAATTATTTGGGCCCAAGATACCTTAAGGACTACTTAATCCATGGGTAGGCAAACTAAGGCCCGGGGACTGGACCCGGCCCAATTGCCTTCTAAATCCGGCCCGCAAGCGGTCCAGGAACGAGCGTGTTTTTACATGAGTAGAATGTGTGCTTTTATTTAAAATGCATCTCTGGGTTATTTGTGGGGCATAGGAATTCGTTCATTTTTTCCCCTTTTCAAAATATAGTTTGACCCCCCCACAAGATGTAATGGACAGTGGACCGGCCTCCTGCTGAAATAGTTTGCTGACCCCTGACTTAATCCTTTCTATCCCTGCCCAATCAGCAGGGCCTGGGGGGGGGAGTCACAGTTAGTGGTCCCCCATAGCTCATATCCCCCAGGAACTTTATGGAACTTTCTAGTTTTATGGAACTTCCTTCCAGTTGAGGGCAGGCTGGTCCCCTCTCTAGTGAACTTCAGCTGCCTACAGAAGGCTTTTTTTTATACCAGCAGGCATTTCAAGTGAAGTTTGCTTTTATAGTTTTAACTGATTTTTATTTTTTTGTATTGTATCTTTGTAAACAGCTTAGAGACTATTACAGCTAGGTGGTGTTTAAATAAACAAATTAGCAGTAATTTCAAAATAAGCAACATTTAAGCAAATAACATTTAACATTTTAGTTGAATTCTGTCATTCATCTTAATTGCTACTATTACTAATGGTGCTTGCGTACTTTAGTCAGCTATGTTGCTTCAGTTGCCTGGGGAAGGGAAAAATAGTAATTTTTAATTATGCTGAATAAGGCATTGTGAATGTCTGAATGGAACAGCACTAACTTGATATTTTAAAGCATGCACACATTGTTCATGGGTTTTGATTTGCTATTTTTCATTATGTGGTGTTTGCTCTTGTATACCTGCAAACATTGTGGTTTTCTTTGTTTACTCAGATGAGTGGTACTGGATCTAGTCCAATGTCGACTATTGCTCCATCAGGCAGCGGAAGAGGGACTGGGAAATCAACAAACTTTACTCCTGAACTGCAAAGTATGATGTAAGTATCCCTTTTGTTTCCATATCTTTCTACATTCACAATTCCACATAACCAGGAAGCAGAATTAATAGAGGGCAGGGCAGATTTGTCCCATATATGCTCATTAGTTAATTTTGCTCATTAATTAATTAAGTTTGGAAATGGTTTTTAAGATTTATTAAGTAACTTAGCAGGCACTCTTGTTGTTGGATTTGAAATCACATGTAGCTAAAATAAACTTACATATAGAAAATATAGGGTATGCTGTATATTTTTCACTGTCTATTATAAGGTGCTTGATCCTAGGATTGGAAGGAATATTTTCTGTTCGTTAAATTACTTTTCTTTCTTTTTAAAAATGTATTATATTTTAGAGTTGCTTTTTCATGATGCACAGTGGTATGTTGCGATAAAATAATGCTGTTTGTGACAGAATTAACATGTGGACCATTTGGAACTGATTAGTCTTTGCTCTTGACAATAAGAATATTTTCTTACAAAGAACAGAAATTTACTGTAAAATGACATAGTGATGCAGTTCTAATTTGTGACAAGACTGGAACACTGTTGTTGTTTTATCTCAGAATACCTAGATTTTCATAAAGTCGTTGGCTTCATATTTTTAAAATTCCATAATTGGGAGGATTCCATACTTAAAGCTTGATTAGTTGCCTTCTACAATGGGCCAGGCTACAAATCTTGATTTGGTGGAAGGCAACCTATTAATCAGGGAGGCTGACCTGCCAGCACATGCCATGTTTTCTTTTATATAAATCCAAGATGTATTGGTCTGCAGAAAGTGGAGAGAACTCAAGCTAATGAGTTCTTTCTCTATGGATCATTATTTCTGATTTATCAAGGAGTTAAAAGAGAATGTTCAGCATAAGACTTAAGATTTTACTCTTCTCTCAGAACTGCAGATGGAGAGCAGGGCAGGTCCATTTTTGTATTGCGTTTGTTTAGTTTTATTATGAATGTACCCCCCTAACTCTTTAGTGATAGTAACTGGCCATACACCTACATAATTTGCTGCTCTTGGGAGTGCTGTACACCAGTAATGGTGCTTGATTTTGTATAGTAATGAGGTAATATGCTTAAAGAATTTTTACACCCATCTGCTGGAAAAGAATTGTATACACTTTTAAAGGTGGGACAAATGTCTTCTTGTCACTCTAAAGAACAGCATCTGTCTTCAAAGAAGCAGACAATAATTATAACCATTCAAAGCTTATTCCTTTTCACTAAAAAGTTCATTTATGTCAGAATTACTCATGTAAACACAGTTTGGACCACTTGGACTGCTAATGTTTGTTAGCCTCAGAACTAAATTAGGTTTGAAAATGGTGTCGTTATAAATAGATATAATGCCAACTGACACATTGTCATATTTAGGGGCTGAGAACAGGCACCTGGAGATATCGCCCAAATGTGTCTGGGCGTGACTGAGTCTGTAGTTATTCAAAACACCTTTTTCGGTTTAGATAGCCATTTTGGATTTACTTTTGGAAGAAAGTGCAGGGTGCAATGTTCTGGCTGCTCTTAGCTTTCTGCCTTTTTAGTGCTAGAAGGCAGAAGATGGTGAATTTAAACCACTGCTGCTAGTATCAAGCTTTGGAAAAATAGGTTGCTGCTGCTCTCTCAGCAATAGTTTGGTTTCTGTGGGGGCAAAGGCCATTGGTATTGTCCAGAAGAGTGAATGGGTGATTGCTCCCTCCCTGACTAATTACCTACTTAGAAGCCTTTAGAAGTTCAGTGTACCTGGCTCTTGTCCAGTGGGTCTTCTTTTTTGGGTGGTGGGATTGTATTGCCATCCATATCTTTATTCCTTGTTACATATTTCTTAGTCTTGAGAAGTTAATGTTTCCTATCCCAGTAGACAGAAGTTATACCAGCCTGGAACACCTGGCACGTACAGATATTACTACTTGCTGCAACTGTGGGTTTACACCACCCTGTGTGCAGTGGCAATTGCCATGCAGTACCCAAGCAGTTGTGGAATTTTTTCCAAAAATCACACGAAAGAGGATCCTCCTTGTGCATTAGAATGCTTGCACACTGGCTTATTCTTGGCTGTTTGGTAGAGGGCGTCTCTGCATGACAATTTCTAAAATACTAAAGCAGAGAGTTTCAAAGTGCATCAAAAGCACGTCACCTGGAGTACTGTGTCCAGTTCTGGGCACCACAGTTCAAGAAGGACACTGACAAACTGGAACGTGTCCAGAGGAGGGCAACCAAAATGGTCAAAGGCCTGGAAACAATGCCTTATGAGGAACGGCTAAGGGAGCTGGGCATGTTTAGCCTGGAGAAGAGGAGGTTAAGGGGTGATATGATAGCCATGTTCAAATATATAAAAGGATGTCACATAGAGGAGGGAGAAAAATTGTTTTCTGCTGCTCCAGAAAAGTGGACACGGAGCAATGGTTCCAAACTACAAGAAAGAAGATTCCACCTAAACATTAGGAAGAAATTCCTGACAGTAAGAGCTGTTTGACAGTGGAATTTGCTGCCAAGGAGTGTGGTGGAGTCTCCTTCTTTGGAGGTCTTTAAGCAGAGGCTTGACAACCATATGTCAGGAGTGCTCTGATGGTGTTTCCTGCTTGGCAGGGGGTTGGACTCGATGGCCCTTGTGGTCTCTTCCAACTCTATGATTCTATGATTCTATGTATAGTAGTAGCGCAGAGAAAAGCTCATAATGGGGTTCCATAATTTAGAAGTTCCATTTTTTTAAAAAAAAAACTTTGTGTGACTGACCTGTATGTCAAGGACTGTGATCCAAACACCCATTGCCCCAGGTATTCAGTAGCCTGCACATAAATATCCAATTATATGGGAAACCCAAACACTATTGGCATAGTAGCACTTAATCAGTGCCATGTTGGAAAAAATATGCTACAGCAAAATATGTCAGTGGGAAACTCTAGGTTTCACTCATAAAGTTTCTATGACTTAAGTGAGGCTCTGACGCCTTGCTAGGAAATGATACAATTATGTTTCATTTCAAATACATTTTTTATCTTAGGTTTCCTTTCCCTTGGCAATTCTTGGACTTTTTAAAGTTAGTTTCCCTAAAAGCGTTTATCTAAATTGAATAATTCATATTTTGATATTCAGACTGGGAGGAAATATAACAGAACATTACTTGGGCTTGGAAATCAAAGCAAGGACGTGAGTCTAGTGAGCTCTTGTAGGCCAAACTGATTCTTTGGGCAAGTAGCAGAGAAGCTTTTATTTTTATATAATTGCTGACTTCCTGATTAAGCACTTTCTTAACTCCCCTCCCCGCCAGTATACACACAATTCCTGTCAGTGCAGAAGTTATTATTGGCTATGTAAGTGAAGACCTAGACATCTTCATACTGTTTTGGACCTAGTGCTGTTTTTACTTTTAAAAGCAATCCAAACAAGTAGACTTTGATTCTGAGATACATTTCACCAACTCTTCTGTTGACTTCACTGGAGCTGGTGGAATTCTTCCAGTAGGTTTATTTGTGTGCATTTTTCTTGAAAAAAATATACTATTAGCAAATAATAATTACATGTCAGGAATAGACTGTGGACATAAATATTAAAATTGTTTCCTTTGGCTTCTGCTCTATAATAGGTTGCCACAAGAACTTATCTAGAATCCTTCAGGAACTTAAAAAAAACTGCACCACGTAATTTACAGGCTACTTCTAAAATGCATTTATTTGAGGTATATTGATTTCACTGAAACCTTCCTCCATCTTTGCATCATTAGGAAGCAATATTGTTCTGTATAGAACTAATTTTGATCTTGTTCACATACGATTGACCATTAGTTTATTTTAGGCCTGTTACTTGCCAGACCTGCTAGCCACCCCATTACTTAATTACTTACAGGCCAGGTTTGGACATAAAAGTAGGGTTTGATTAACCATATTGTGCACAAGCTTCAAGCCGGAGAATGCAGGTCAAATGCTGCTACTTCCATTCTCTCTCAGTTGAAGAGGGACCAAACCACAGAGCGGCTGGCTTAGCCAGCGTCATGTCTGAACCAGCACTCGGGGCTTGTTTCTCCAAACAGATCACAGCCGGGAAGCCAAGGTTTGTTCTTGGCTTCTTGCTATGAAGGACACCTGGCTTGCCAGTAATGCACGTCAAATGTTACAAGAAAGGAGATTCCAGCTGAACATCAGGAAGACCTTTCTGGCAGCAGGAGCTGTTTGACAGTGGAACAGACTCCCTCAGAAGGTGGTGGACCTTAAAAACTTTCACTGGAGGTTTTTGAGCAGAGGTTGTATGTCATGGATTCTTTAGCTGAGAGTCCTGCATTGCAGGGGGTGGACTAGATGACCATGGGGTCCCTTCCAGCTATACAGTTCTATGATTCTGTGAGCTAAATATTTGGCTCCATGGCTGCAGTAACCAATCAAGGACACAAGGCATAGCAGCAAAATATCTGTGACTGGATTTCATGCTGTTTTTTAAATAAGTTTAATAGCAGCTGGGGGTGCTGCATTTGGGATTGCAGCAGTTTGGAAGATGCACTTTAACTCTTCCCTTGGGCTGGTTTGATGATTTAAAAAACCCCTCCCCCCACTACTATTTGTCTTGTGGGATGAAATGTACATTGAGTGATGAAACCAAATAAAGAAGTTCAAGTGAGTTTTCTGATTCTCTCCGTCGTGTTTTGCAGTACAATTTTGGCAGGCATCTACTAGAATTACAATTTAATGATTAGTCTTCAATTGTCATTAATTGTGTACTACAGGCAAAATGTGTGGGTATTAGTAAATTAAAACTCAAGCCATATTTGATTCTACTGTGTTAAGAGGCTCCAGGTTTTTAGTCTTATTTCAGATTGTCTTTTCGTGTTGAAGCATCACATTAAGTAAATGGCAAATATAATGAGAGTATTTTGTGTTTTCATCAAGCTGATTATATGATTATATTATAATCAGCAGGATGAAGCCACAACATATCCATCCTACTATGCTAATATTCCTACAACTTTTAAAATTGTACCCACAGTGCAGAGCCCTTTGTAGACATGGAGGTGCTGGGGTGTGTCTGTCCTTCGGTGCAGGCATCCTTTTGCTCCTGTGGAGCCGCCCATTAATTGACGTGAATAGGAAAACTCTTCTAAGTAGCAAACATCTATGTGCAAATTAATTTCTTCACCTGGAAGGAACCGCTGAACGAGGGCATGTGGCCGTTAAGTCGTGGCCAAGGTGGGGTTTGTTTTTTTCCAGGAAGAGGGCATCTTCCACGGGGCTCATGGCAATGGTGGGCACGGACAGAGGAAAAAGTGGGCAGACCAACTCTCACGTGTAGGCAACAACCCAGTCAGAGGTTTCTGTACAAATGTGGGCACATACATCAGTCACCCCCACCTTGATGTATGTGGACTGACACATTCCAGCCAGGCAGAAGGCCCTGAGGAGCATGTGAGGGTTATGGCCTGGCATGAGTTAAAAGGCTAGAGAAAGGCCTGGAGTCAGACCGCCCTTGGTCTGAGGTTCCCCACCCATGGGCTAGACCAGCCTTTCTCAACCGTGGGTCCCCAGATGTTGTTGGACAGCATCTCTCTTAGGCAGCAGGGACAGTCAGGGGTCAGGGATGATGTGAACTGTAGCTCAAGAACACCTTGGGAACCTGAGGTTGAGAAAGGCTGGGTTAGACTGAAGTTGCTTAATGACAAGAGAAAGAGAATGGGGGACTGTTAAGCTATCTGCTGTTTATAATAGTAGTTACCATATTTGTGTTAACTGCATTTTACGTTATAAAAAGTTGAAATCCAGATGTAATGTACTACATTTTGTTGCCACTAAAAATATATATACTGTACATTAAAAGCAATTGGAGATGGACAGAGGCTAATATAGTCAATTTAACATTGGATTAATATGTTTTAAAATGTTAGTTCTCCATGTTCTTGTGATGATTAAAACAGTTGTTTTCCTTAAAGTATTTACATATGCTGAGTTCTCTAACCTAGGAATCTCAGTGTTTTGTCAAAAGGAATAAAAGAACTTCCAAAACGAGGGGCTTGGGTTTCAGTAATTTCTACTGGGGGATTAAGCCAGAAGACGCAATAACATCCCAAACAGAAGAAACATTATCAACTGCTAGAACAGTTTTTGATGCCAAGGAATGCACAAACACGGGAGCAAACATTATACTAACACATCCAAGACGTCACAATAACTGAAGGAAAGGAACAAGGGTAGATTACACCAAATAAGAACAGCACAAGCTCACAGCAAATATTACTTGTGCCTTTCAAAAAAATATTGTGTAATACTAAGTATTTGCTTATAGCAACTTCTGCCTTTTTCTCTTGCAGGCTTTTTATTCTTCCCTAGTGCTACTTGCTGTTTTAAATAAGAGTTTAAATTATTGGTTTGATTTTTATCATTCATTGATTTTTGTGCATTAAACATTTTGGTAAAGTAAAATGTTCAAGTCCCCCATCCAGTGTAAAAAAAGAATTCTAACCAAAACTGAATGAAGATTCTGGAGTCAGTCATCATTTTGCCGACTTTCTCTTTGTGGTGGGTGATTTCCCAGCATCTTCGGGAGTAGCTTGATCCTTTTAACTTTCTAAAGTAGGGGTAGCCAGTGGATTGGATGTGGAACCAGTTCTGACCCACATGGTTACCAGATAGAATTTTCGTTAAGCCGAGATAGGTTTGGCTTAAGTTTTACTCATAGAGAGGAAATTCATAGAGAGGAAATTCAGAGAGATTTCTTCGAAAATTTGTATGCAGTGCCTCAGTCATATCAATATGCATATTTTCCATGCCTGTTGTGGAGCATTTATGACTAGGTAGTGACTTTATTGTGCAGATTACCCAGAAAATAGCTTGGTCGTGGAGCAAAATATACTTCAACTATGAAAACGCATAGGTTGCCAACCCTGTACCACTGACAACCCATCTTCTAGCTTGGATGTGACCTTCTGTGCTTTAGCTTTGCTAATTCCTCATTATGCTTCCTAAAATTGAAACCATTGAAATCTGTATGTCATTTTTGTTATGTCCATCAGTAACATCATCTCCCTCTCTCTCTTGAGTTAATTTTGGATAACGTTGGAAGGAAATGGCAGTAATGATCTTGCCCATGAGAGTGTTGGTTAACCAGGCTGTAATTTGAGGTTGTACAGAATTTCTCCATTCCATTCTGTCCTTGTTTACCATGTTTGAACCCAGAAGTTTTGCTGAGACTGCATTGTGCAAAAATAACTTAAAGTCTGAATGAGTTGTTTACGACCTTTTTCTTGTGCTTATAAAGAGACATGGGGTCAGGGAGCAAATTTGCTTGGAATTCCCCATAACATCAACTAGGGTCTATCAGAACAGGCAAACAATTTTACATGCACATTCATGCAAGTTCACCAGACCTGTTGGGGTGTTGGCAAATTTTGTTTTCCTCTCCAATCTCCTTTTTTGAAAACATACTGTGGAGATCGAACTTTTACAGATAGCAGCTAACTCAGCTGAGATGTGGCTTACTTTGGCTTAGAGTTGCTTCTCTGGTAGAATGAAAGTTGTGTAGCCTCCACTTGTTCTGGTTCTTTTTCTAACTTCCTTTGTTTCACAGAAACAGTGGACACTTCAAAATTGCAATTTTATTAATACATAGCCCCTAACAGAGCTTTAGTCCAGTGCTTGCTGTCATGAGTGTACACAGAGGTAAGTCATTCCTCCTCAGCAATGAATAGAAACCCAGGTCTCTGCTCGTTCAATGCTCTCTCAGTTCTGTTTTTAAAAAACCACATGCACACGCACAAACAGTGAATGAGTTGTGAAAAAACTAACATTATTTAGGCACCACAAAAGGCTTTACTCTCAGGAACAAACCTCACAGAAGGCAACGCTTACTTCTGAATAAACTGAATAGGATTGTGTTAGTAATACCAGTGCTAGGAAAGTTTATCTTAAAAAGGAACAAAATAGTCCTGTTCAAGCTCACCCAAATGCACTTTTTTGTACTTAATAATATTTGCCTGACACATACCTGTTAAAGGCACAAGAGTGCTTCTCTCCCTAATCCAAGCAAAGGACACCAATTAAGAGTAAAAAGAAAAGAAAACACATAACTTGGGCAACTTGATAATGTATTTTTAAATGTAAAAATATTTAAGATGAGCATCTATATTCGTAGAAATGTAATAATTTGAGTGCTGGGCTAGGGCCTGGAAGACTAGGGTTCAATTCTATACCCACTTAAATGAACACAGTATGGCTTACTGCTCAGTAAAAGGAGTAAGATTATGTTAGTAATCACAGCTTAATGATGCCTACTCCTCAGTATAGTTGACTATTACATGTGTGAAACTGTATCACTCCTATGGAGAAAACAGCACATACTCGATTCAGTAATATTCCTTTATATTTCAGCCACACCTGGCTTATTCCCTGGTATGCAAAAAGAACCTCCTTGATTGGCAACCATGGGTAATAATCATTGGCTAAAGATCTCCAGACTTTATCTCACCCCCCCAAACTTTAAGCTCCTATTGCTCAGAGAAAAAGATACGGCTGGTGGGGAAAAACAGGAAGTCAGATTCTAAAAAACCCAAACTTTTCACACCTTATGATCACTTCAAAATACTTTGGAAGCAAGTTCCCCCAGTCCTCCACCCAGACCGTCACACAAAGGGAAGGATTCACCTAACAAATCCCTTCGGAGGAAGGACTGCTGTGTGCACAAGGAGGCTTCCCCCCCCGCACCCCTCCAGATGAGCTATAAAGGGGTCATAGACACCCCCAAAGCACAGGAAAGGGGGGATCATTCTGTTTGCCAAGCTGATTTGCTTTTGCAGACAGAACAGTGGTAATAGTGTGATGCTGAATTCTTTAAGTTGTCTAAGTTTCTTGAATTTAATAAAAGAAGGTATTTGCCTAACTCGGAATTCCTTCACCTTTTGATCAACTGCATCTACCTACTCAGAGCTGCGTCTGGAAGTATGCAACCACACCCCACACAACCCCTGAGAGCCAGTGTGGTGTAGTGGTTAAGAGCGGTAGTCTCGTAATCTGGGGAACCGGGTTCGCGTCTCCGCTCCTCCACCTGCAGCTGCTGGGTGACCTTGGGCAGTCACACTTCTCTGAAGTCTCTCAGCCCCACTCACCTCACAGAGTGTTTGTTGTGGGGGAGGAAGGGAAAGGAGAATGTGAGCCGCTTTGAGACTCCTTAAAGGGAGTGAAAGGCGGGATATCAAATCCAAACTCCTCCTCTTCTTCTTCTTCTTCTTCTTCTTCTTCTTCTTCTTCTTCTTCTTCTTCTTCTTCTGCTATTCAGGTTACCAGTGCCAGGGTCCCTCTGTTATCAACTACTCTCCTGCCCCCTTATGAAATACAACAGTCCTGGACTCAGAAAGAAAATTAACTTATGGTCCTCTTCAAACTACTGCTAAGTTTTTTGTTTCCTTAAAATAGTGAATATTCCTAATGGCAGTTAATTAATTTGCAGAAGCCCATATCAAAATTTAATATACGTTAAATAAATAAATAAAACAAAGAAATAAAAATAAATAAATAAAACAGGGCAGTCCAAGCCAGGAAGACACCAGATTCCTCCCTGCCCTTTTATGATGCCAGCGAAACATTTATGGAGTCTCCTTTCCTCCTCTGACTATAAAAACCTCGCAGTCCAGCTGCAAAACCAGATTCTGCTCCCCCCCAACTTCCATGCCAACCAAACATGCTTTGGTTTGCTCCACTTGAGGCTCTTTGTGTCCAGCCCTAATGTCGTGCAACTTTCAATGCATTTCTGAGAGATTCCTGACTGGCTAGAGTTTCTTCAAAGAGAAATAAAATCAAAATGGTGGTTCAGAGGCCCTCCCTCCGATGCTCCTGCTGGGATTCATTTTTAAAAAACATGCAAACTTAGTAGATATATGGTGTATTTCAGATATTCAGAGTGCTTCCTTTTTATAAATTTAGTAATATGTAAAAGTCTGTGTCAATATTAGCCCTGTATTGCAGACAACCCAATTTGCCTGTGTACACCTGCAGGCCATTTTCGGACCCAGAAGAGGATGTAATGGGGCACTTGGCCAACGCACACAATGACCTGGAACGCAACCCCAGCGCAAATTGGGGATTGCCTGTAGTTGCATACCAGTTTTCCCAAATTAAAACCATGCTCAAGGCGGCCCACAGCATAAAAATGTATATAACTACAAGCATAACAAAAATAGTCAATAAACAATAAATATCAAAAGTATACAACCAAACTGATCAATTTCCATACAAATCATAAAATCTAAAATGAAGATACCGAAAGTTAACAGCAACAACCTCTACCCAATAGAACCCCCTAAACTAGAGGCTCCCAAACTTATTTGGCCTACCACCCCCTCTTCAGGAAAAAATTGCTCAGTGCCCCCCGAGAAATCTGCCTCCTTTAAGTGAACAAACGGAAAGATGCAGTGACAAATGTGCGTTCTTTCATGTCTCTATTATTACCTGCGTACTACAACACAGTAAATAAGACACCTTGAAGCTTGAAATTACAACATTATTTATTAAAATCAACCATAGTGACAGATAATGAAGGATAATATTAAAATAAAAATTAGGATTAACGTTAACAATAATCCTAATGAGAAGGGCGAACCTGGTCTGCAGCTATCAATTTATTAGTGCATTTATTATTTGGCTCTAGTTTTGTCTGCAGCATTCTGAAATCACCACAATTGGCTATTTGCAGTCCAATCCACCCGGGGGGGGGGGGGCAGCACCGCAGCCCACCTGCCATTGGTCAAATAGGCAAGCAAGCTGTGATCAACTTCCCAGGCCTGGGAAGAGAAGCTGACAAGGGCTTACCCAAGCCCAGGGAAAACCCTCGCCTCCAGCACAACCGCCAGATCCAGGGGAGGCATTGTCGCCATCCTGCATTGGTGCCCAACCTGGCGGAAAGCATCATTACAGAAGAGATGAAACATGTATGAATGGTTTTTCAAAATTTCCTTCTCTTCTCATCTTTCTTTATTCTTTCACTAGCCTCTTATTTATATTCAACACCCCCAAGTGCACCCGAGGTCACTACCACCCCAGGGCACTAAGCAATACCCCAGCCCAGCCTTAGCTTTTGTAGCTGGGGTCAGTCCAGGCCCCGCCGTCCCAGACCAGGTGGGAAAAGGCCTGCAAGGCAGGGAGTAGCTCTTCCCAGACTCACAGCCAAGATGGTCTCTGGCCACTTGTGAAAATAGAAATGGGGGAGAGACTAATAATGTGCATTACCCTGAGCTTCTTGGGGAAATGGGCATAAATACAAAAAATACTTTACTGATCACAATTATGCTGAAGACGCTCTGGGGCCAACTGCACTGCTGGCCTCTGCGCTGGCCCCTCCTTACCCTTTACGGGCGGACTGAAGTGAAGGCTGCTCACTCTGGGTCTGCCCCCCTTTGCCCTGCCCCTCAGGCTGCCACGGATAGGCTACTTCAAACCCAGACAAAGCAGCCTTGGCAATCATTGGCAGCAGGGCAGCAGTGGCCGGCGGAGCGGTGGGGCTGCCAGAGGAAGGCGGTGGGCACATGCTGGGCCGCAAACTTGGCCCACCGATGGGACAGGTGAGCAGCTATTTTCACTCACGTTGTTGCAGTAATTTTTCTCCCTCTTTTTTGTTTTTTCTTAAAGTAAAAGTTGACATCAAACCATGACATTGCATACTGGCAAATGCTTCTGCCTACTGTTCTCTCCCTTTTGTTGTATAAGGGGGAGCAGCAATTGACACCCCCTCATCAGTCGTGGCGCAGAGTATCCCAGGCCAGTCAAGTTATTTGGCACCTGAGGCAGCAAATCCCACAAGTGCATCTCTTTCCCACTGGCATCCAAAGTGAAATAACAAATAGAATATCATGCAATTTATTGCCCATTCCTAGCACTCAGTGCCACCTGCTGGGCTAGCCCCCTCACTTGGCCTACCAATAGGCCTGGAAGTGCTCTCTTCTGAGTGATAGTGTTCATCTCTAACTTATTTTGGCGCAGTCTGCTTTTCTTCCAGATCATGTGATTCTTTTATACATAAAAAATAATACTTATTATCATTTTCAGTCATTCTGCCACCCCCTCTTAGGAGGGGGGGGGTGAGTCACTGGCTTTCTAGTTCTAAAAATAGGTTTCAGTAAGGGAAAATTGTGCTGACCCATAGTCTTCAAGGGTCGTTCATGGAAGGGGACCCTTAAATAATCATTCTTTTGTTGAGTCAATCCTGCATTGTTAACAGATGTTCCATTGTCTCCCCCTGATCATGATTCAGAGTCACTGGTGAAAAAATACTTTGAAGTGCTGTACAGAACAAAACTTGAGAACCAAATCTTCTTGTAACATAATTAGTTATGAATCAATTTGTATTTGTTACATTGAGCTGAATGCAGAGTCAGAAGTGTGCGTAATAGAATCATGCAACTTTGCGCTTGTGAGTAACAGCCTGGCTTTGGTTTCAGAGTACAATGTACTTCTTTGGCTTTAAATAGCTCAGTGCACAAGTTAACGATTATACCAAATGCCAACCTTCTATAGCTCTTCTGGTGCCCAGAGTGCTTTACATCTTATCTAATATATTTAATCACAGCTCCATGAGGCAGATAATTTAGTTTCCCATTTTGCAGATGGGAACTGAAGCTGAGGCACAGCAACGAAGTCACCCTCTGAGTAAGTTGCCAGGTCAAGGCAAGCACACTTAGGCACACTGATATTTTTGTTGGTGTTACAAGGCATTGCTCTTCTGTCATGAAAATGTGTTTAAAAGGCTGATATCCTTGTCAGTCTGAACTATTTGTACTTAAATAATCACATTGGTATCTTAAAGATAGGGCTCTATAGGCTACTGCAGTGAGGCTGTAAGTTGCATGATCTGCTGTAATGAGGATTTATGGCTCTACTATGCCTAAGAAACAAACTAGACATAAAACCAAATAAAGTATGCACTAACATCTCCTTCGCAACTGACTGCTTAGTCTGAACCCCACAAGCCAGCTGAAATGAAAACTCTTCTGAAAGAGGCTCCAGTCGCTAACAGGGCATTGTGGGCAGGCAATCCATGCGTTTCTCTAGGTGCCCTTGCTGGGTGGTGGAAGCATTAAGGGGGCAGGAGCAGCTTGTCTTAAAAGAAATTGGGTGGGCCCTGAGGATACATGCACATGCCCTGAGCCAGGACTAAAAGAATCTTTGCGTCTCACACTTTTCCAGTCATGGAAACCTTGCCATGTTTCTGTAGCAATTGGCAATAATAATAAAAATCCTCATGAAAGTTCTTCAGCATTTTAGTGTGCATTTTTCCTAATGGACAGATTTTTGTTTGTAGTTTTGACTGATGTACACATTTTTGGAAGCAACTTCTTCTGATAGAATGCATTTTTGTATGTTATTTTCACTAATATATTCATTTTTGCACATATTTTCCCTTAACATATGCAAACATATAACAAAATTTGGATAAGTGTGAATTTTCCAGGACGGCTGTGTTTTGATTCTCATATTGTTTTGGAAAGGGCAAAGTTAATTGTATTTTTCCATGTATAAGACTAGGTTTTTTTCCTAAAAATAATGTCAAAAATTTGGGGGCATCTTACACTCTGGGCCATCTCCCCCATTTTCTTAAATCTGAGTCCCCCAAAATAGGGGGTGTCTTATACATGGGGGTGTCTTATAGATGGAAAAAATATGGTAATTTGCCTTTAAATGTGAATGGAATTGAATTTCTCCCACAACCGTGGGAAGTTACTGAATAGATGTAATGCATTTGTGTGTGGGACCTTATGTGTGCAACACATGTGCTTTACCACTGAGTTGTGATCCCTTTCCTCAGGTGTGATGTCTTAACTTGAGTCACTGAGATTTTTCTCAATGCCAGGTGCCACCCTGTATTTTGGAAGCACTGCATGCAAGAGGTGGAAGTTGCAACAATAATGTGTCCAGATTCCCATAATAATGACATAAAATTGGAAAAGCTCATGGGGAGGCAACTTAAAATGCTCAAGGGTTTCTAATACATGAAATATGGAGAAAGATGAAACATTTTGGAACATTCTGGAAGTGTTTATCTTGGAAGGGTACTACTGAGTAGAAGTATATTGTAGTGCTGCTGTTGATTAACATAACTTTCATGCTGCCATCCATGATAAGTACAATAATCTATATTTAATAGCTTGCACCCTTTCAGCAGTATTCAGAAATAGCTTATTGTTCAACATAAATAACTTTACTCAACTGTTGGCACTGAAAGACGCAATGAATTTGGGCTTCATCTCCAGGTTGTCAATTCTGTAGTATTGCTGCCATTTTGTTTTTAATTTGCGGGGGGGGGGGGGAGCCATGAAGGTTAGAAATTTTTTCTTAACTAAATGACTCCTCAATCATGGGATAGGCCATGAAGAAGGCAAAGAGCGGTTTATAGGACAGTTGAATGGTGCAGCACAGCAGGTTTATCAGAAAATGTTGGCAACAGATTTAAACTGTAAAGAAAGCTGAGCATTATAACAAGTTGACCAGGAATCCTGTGGCATCAGTGAAGATTATAAGAGGAGACAAGGCATTTGTTGAGAGTTTTCTTCATTATCCTTCTGCTGGTTGACCAAGGTGTCCATTGAAGGGCCCTCAGTTGTATAGTACCTAATGCTCCTAATATGTTTAATTCTAACCTGGCCTTCTTTCTTGAATGCCAGTCCTCTCAGTTCCATGTGATTGCTGCAGCAATGCTTTGAGATGGATTCTAGCTTGTTAATTGCTGCATGCCTTTAATGGAGACAAGAGACAGATTGCACTACTGTGATTGCACCGTGATTTTTTCTGGCCTTGGTCTCCTGCCTTGCCGCTCATCTATAGGCACCTGCAGAATCACCTGAATGATTGGGTAACATGTTATGTTTGTTTATGAATTTTCCAATACATTCCAGATAGGATTTTTGAAATACATTAGCTCTATGTATTTCACATGGGTGGCGCTGTGGGTTAAACCACAGAGCCTAGGACTTCCCGATCAGAAGGTCGGCAGTTCGAATCCCCGCAACGGGTTGAGCTCCCATTGCTCGGTCCCTGCTCCTGCAAACCTAGCGGTTTGAAAGCACGTCAGAGTGCAAGTAGATAAATAGGTACCACTCCGGCAGGAAGGTAAATGGCATTTCCGTGCACTGCTCTGGTTTGCCAGAAGCGGCTTAATCATGCTGGCCACATGACCCGGAAGCTGTACGCCGGCTCCCTCGGCCAGTAAAGTGAGATGAGCACCCCAACCCCAGAGTCGGCCACGACGGGAGCTAATGGTCAGGGGTCCCTTTACCTTTACCTTTAGCTCTATAACGTTTCAGTTAACATGCTCATTTATGTTCCATTGGAAAGCATACAGCATTGAACCCAGATTAAGTTAGTTGTAATTAAAGGTAAAGGGGATTTGAACCACCAACCTTCTGATCGGCAAGTTCTAGGCTCTGTGGTTTAACCCACAGCGCCACCCGCGTCCCTTAGTTGTAATTAGTTCCCACTAAAATCAATGGGAACTAACTCATGACTTTTCATTGGGATCTCAGTTTAACTAAGTAGCTCACCTTAATACAGGCAACAACCCATTTATGTAGGGGTTATGTTCCGAGGCACTGCACGTTTATGTGAAATTATGTATATTGTGAACACCATTGAAAAGCCTGCAAACATCCTCTAAAGCTATGGAAACCATTGAAAATCATTGAAAATCATTTAAAAAACAAAAATTCCACCAGATTCCACCACATTACTCCCTCCAAACCTCCTTGCTCAAATTCCAACTCTCCACAGGCCTCAAAGGTCGGCGCAAAGGCCCATGAGATTGCTAGGCACCATTTTTGCCATTTTCACACACTCTTTTAGGGCCCTTCCCCCTCTTTTCATGCCACTTTCACAGCAGTGTATGTGTTTCAAACGTGCATAAATGGGGAGCAGCCTGTACAGAACATGGAGCAGGGCCTCTGGGGATCTTAAAGCAAGGGCAAGTTGATACAAAAGGATGTGCTCCTTCAGATATTTGGGGCCCAAGCTATTTGGAGATCTAAAGGTAAGCGCCAGAACCTTAGAGTAGCCTCAGTAGTGAATAGAGATTTAGTGTACAGTCATACCTCGGGTTACAGCCGCTTCAGTTTGCGTTATTTCGGGTTGCGGACCGCCAAAACCTGGAAGTACCGGAACAGGTTACTTTCGGGTTTCAGAGGTCACTCATGCGCAGAAGCACTAAATTGCGCTTTGCGGATGTGCAGAAGCGCAACCCGCACGTGCGCAGATGTGGGTTGCGAACACTGCCGGTTGCGAACGTGCATCCTGCACAGATCACGTTTGCAACCCGAGCGTCCACTTTAGTTACTTCAGAACTGTTGTAATGGGGCTCCATCTCTGTAAACCACCCAAAATTCTAGCAGATGAATTTTGCTATAGTTTAAGCTTCTGAACTATTCTCAGTGGCTGGCTCACATAAAATGCATTGCAGTAATTAAACCTAAAGGTTGCCAAAACATAGCTCACACTAGCTAGGCTATTTCTGTCCAGGAAAGGTCACAGCTCCCCAGCCAACCCAAAAAGGTTCTGCAAGGCCACTGAAGCCGCTTGGGTCACTATTGGTAAGGAGCACCTCCAAGCTCCTAGAGGCAGGTTTTGTTAGTTGGTTTTTGTTTTTTAGAACTAATTTTATGAAAATACTTTTTTTGATACAATGAAACATTTGTAAGTATTCTCTTGTCTCAAAATTCAAAAGTTATAGAAGTAGAAATGGAATATAAATTTAATTCCTGTAGTTTTAGGGAGGACCAAATGAGCTTATGGCAGGGAAGGCTCTGGGAGGGATCAGCTGATGAGTGGGGCTTAAATCCTGCTGCCTTAACTGTGAAATCCTGTTGCCTCCTAGGAACAGGATCACACAGCAACTTTAAGATTAAACCTGGCATCACAGTTGATGGGTGGATTGCCATGGTTTGGGGGAAATGGCTTTTTGGGCCAAGATTCACTCAGGATTCACAGGCTGAAGATTAGAAGGGTGATTTTTACATTGTTAGAGAAATAAATTAAAATGTCCGTATTCAACTTTGAGGCTCTTAAAAACAACAGCAACACCTGGAGCTGAGGGGGTTGTAAGAATTGAGCAGCTGGAAACAAACAAATATCCCAGAAACACTTCAAATGCACAAATGTGGTACACTTGTACCTCTCCATCAAGGCCAGAGCTAGAAGTCTGGGATCCAAAGGCCAGAGCTCAGGCCTCCAAGAATTTGCCACGTGTTAGAGGAGCATTGCATGAAGCAGAAATGGCAGGTTGGTGCAGGGGCATCTCTGCATCCCAGCTATGGTTTATATGCTGAATTAGGAGAAGTTTGGGGTTTGTCTTCTTTCCTTGCTAATCGTCAAAACCCTGCACTTTTCAATCCCCTAGTCTCATGACCGGGAATAACTTAAATTGTAGAAATATTAAAAAAAAAAAGAAATTTTGAGCTATAACTCAAGTGTTTTTGTAAGGGTAGTGGCCTTTCGTATTGCTATTGTAAGCTGCCCTTTTCTGTTTTCCTTTCTCGTCATTCTTGTAATATGACTCTTTGATACAGTGCTGTCAAGAGTATTCTCGGAGTGGGGATGAGGACTTTACATAAAACTCTCAATCGCACCTGGCATTTTCCTATTTTCCTATGCAACTGTGATGTTTTATAAAAATGCAAACAGACAGGTATCAAGAACACTTGGTATCTTTTTACAGTACAATATGGCTAATCTCTGCAATAGTTTTATTTCTTTGGCATTCATAATGTATTGGTTATTTCATTACTGTCTTAAGAGGAGAGGAGGCCAGCACGGGGCCTGATGGCCTGCTCATCATCTCCTAACAATGGGTTGAGAGCATGTTTGCACTGGCTCATAGAAAACTACCCTGCTGGCCAGAAATCTACACTACTACAGCCTTTCTTCCTGATATACTAGTTTTCTGTGCGGAGAAAAAAAATGGAGAACTGTATTTACTGTATTTACTTCCCCCCCCCCCCCACACACTAAAAAAAGGAAATATGCATGCCTTTAGGATCCATTAAAGAGAAATGATAATCATGCCTGGGGGTGGTCCCACTCCACTGGAGAGCTTTGCAGTTTGACAATTACTCTAAGGTAACAGTAAATCCGTACCACTGATCATTTACATAGAGCTTTTAGGATGCAAAGTGGTATTCAATGACCCTGTTCCTGTGGCAATGCTTTGTTTTTAATACTGAATTTCAAAATGTTTTAACCCAGCAGTTCCCAAACTGTTCTCCGCGGAGCATCTCCAAGTGCTCCACTAAGAGACTGGAAAAGAAAAAGGAATAGGTTCCTTTGGCATAAGGGCAGCAATAGTACTCTGTGATGAATTTCTCTCCTGAAAAGTGCTCTGTGACTGCTGTTCTAACCTGACCTGGGACCTGCTGGTGAAGAGTGGGTAATAAATGTAATAGCAACAACAGCAACACGCACACAGTTCATTCCCATAATATCCCAGTGAATCAAACAACATGACAGTGGCAAGACCACAAAGAAAATTTTTCAAACTGCCCACATGTCTGTCCTGGATTACAAACCTGGGTTCACATGCAATACATGGGCTTGATTTACACAGTGCCATTGCAACACAGCTGATGTCAAACACACACAGATCCCTGGGTAGCCAAAGCATTAACTGCAACCTCACAACTGCATTGTTAAGCGAGCAGGTTTGGAATATCCCTGGTCAGCACTGCACCATCCTTGCTAGCACAGGCACATCATTAACTTTCACACCGTTGGCAGATATTTCCATTGTCGAGAGCAGTCCCACCTCCCACCACCACAGCCAGCACAAGAATTAAGCCTTCTTCCTGTACCATATCTGCCTTGTAACTTTCAATATGTAGATTTTACTGTATCTTGGTAAACAGATTTGCTGTACGTTAACTACTTGGAGCAAGAACATGAATACCTGTTGATTTAAAATCCAGCTTTGCTAACCTTCTCATACACAGGGTGGCTGAATCAGCGCAAAAAAAAAAAAAAAAAAAAAAAGAATTGGTACAAAGTTGATAATTCAGCAGTGTTGGGGTAACTTTGTGATCTGTTAATTACTGGCAGTAAGATACCGTATTTTCCGCTCTATAAGACGCACCAGACCACAAGACGCACCTAGTTTTTGGAGGAAGAAAACAAGAAAAAAATATTCTGAATCTCAGAAGCCAGAACAGCAAGAGGGATCGCTGCGCAGTGAAAGCAGCAATCCCTCTTGCTGTTCTGGCTTCTGGGATAGCTGTGCAGCCTGCATTCGCTCCATAAGACGCACACACATTTCCCCTTACTTTTTAGGAGGGGAAAAGTGAGTCTTATAGAGCAAAAAATACGGTAATACTTCTCCTTCCAACGTCATTGTAAAGACCCACAGCCAAGATTGAGGCAGATTCCCTTTGACAAGATAGGCAGTTGCTGGGGGAGATGGGCTCTTCACACTCCTAATCCAAGATAGCCATAGTCTGCTAAGAGACCAATAGGTAGTTCTTATTAAGGTGCCAAACTGGACTATACTTTTTTTTCAGATGCAGATGAAGCCTCATAGAACAGAATGAAAAGGGGAACCCAAAATAAGCCTTTAAGGACTGGGCTTGGTCATTGCCCTGATGGGGAGAGAAGGAAAACAGTGGTGGAAGATCCTAGGGGCGGGAATTGTTGTTTGTTGTCATTTAGTTGTGTCCGTTTAGTTGTGACCCCCTGGACCAGAGCACGCCAGGCACTCCTGTCTTCCACTCCCTCCCGCAGTTTGGTCAAACTCATGTTGGTAGCTTCAATAACAAGGAATGGAGAATTCATGCTAGGAGACCCATGCCCTCAACACAAATCCCACTCCCAGGCTGGGCTTCTATGTGCTTGCAAGGGTTCTGGCCTTTGTGAAGCTCGTGTTTCTTGGGGTATCATTTATTAGGATTGAGGAAAGCGCTCCCTCTTATCTAACTGACTGCTCCTGCCCCACTTGTACATGCAGATAAATGTTGATCTTGACTACTAAGGTGTGTTGCATCCACTCCAGAATATATTTCAGAGAAAGATTTGCTAGTATATGCAACTCAATTTTAGAATTGCCCTAGAGCAGGGGTAGTCAACCTTTTTATACCTACCGCCCACTAATGCATCTTTCTTGATAGTAAAATTTCCTTACCGCCCCCCAGTGCTCGATGGAAGGAGGATTCAGCTTGTGCCGTAGAACCCCCTCCCGCCCACCTAGAATCCTGAAATGCCCACTAGTGGGCGGTAGGGACCAGGTTGACAACCCCTGGCCTAGAGGGTAAGTCCCATTAATTTCAGTGGACTTGTTTCCAAAGACTAGGGTATATTTTCTTTCTCTAGGGTATATTTTCAGGGAAATTTTTGCTGCCCTGGTTCAATAAGTGGGAACATGAGAACTCCCACTTCTTGTGCAAGGCAACATGGAGCCTCATTCTAGATGTGCCAACTAAAAGTGTATCAGTGACCTGTCTGTTGTGCATGGGAGTGGAAGTGCTATACAGAGCACAGTTGGAGAACCTGTGGCCCTCCAGATATTGCCCTATCAGCCACAGCCAGCATCACCAGTGGTCTGGATGGATGGTGGCAGTTGTGCTCTAACACCTGGAGGGCTGCATTTTCCCCATCCCTGGCATAACCCTTCCTCTCCTACTGTGATATTGATCCCCAATGTGCTGTTTGCATTGGAAAAGGTTCCCACTGGAGGAAATGGGAGCTCCTGCAGCAAAGCAAATTGCAGATGCATCGGCCTGATCAGGTAAATACGGGCTCCTTTAAGGGACAAAAGCATAAAGGCTCCTTTGCCCCAGATCACTCTCCCTACACCTGTAGTTCACGTTTTAAAAATGATTCATACAGTTGCTGAATGTCACTGTGCCTAGTTTGGCTCTCAGTCATGTTTTTATTGTCTCTTCTTATCGTCACAGTTTAGGAAATTTAGATACATGCTCACTGACAAACTGATTAACTGAATACTTGGCTTATTACCACCCTTGCCTTCTTTAGCCTGTCTTTCAAATGTCATAAAATTTGAGGCATTCAGAAATGGACCACATTTCCAAGACAATTCCAGGGGTGCAGGGGCCTCACGGGGAGAGGAGAGAGAGAGGGAAAAGCCCTCTTTCTTCTGAGGGGCATGAATGATGCCATGCAGGACAACTCTTCCGTAGGATAGCGCCTCCCCTTGCTTCGCTTGCCAGGTTCTTAAGGACTTGGCCAAAATGCATTGACTTGGGGTCACAAGTTGTGAATGCATTTTGATTTCTACCTATGTGCTTAATCTACCAATCACTACCCCGCCTCTAGCTTTTAGTTAAGTGGTACTTGTGTAGAAATAGCATTTGGTGGATTACTTTCCTGTGTCTGTCCATTGAAGCTAAATGTAGGCTTAAAAATTGTGAAAACTTGTTTTATCACCTTATTGGAAAAGTGAACATAATCTTGAAGTGCGGGGGGGGGGGCTGTCTTATTCTGTTAGATCTTTTTTCTTTTTTAATTTAGACTTCTCAAAGGTGTATCATATTATAAATACATTAGAAATGTTTTACTCGGAGGATATGTAGCATTCCTGTAAAGGTTAAATCAATAAAAATGATTTCGCCACATTCCTGAGCATGGCTAGAACAGGTAGCCTGTTGTTTAAGGTACCCTTGAGTTTTTGGATCGCATCATTATGGTGCAGCAGAAAGGGTTTGCTCAAGGCGTGTTACTGTATGCAGAAACCCTGTATTTCTTCTGGAAGGTATCATCGGACTGAAAATATCAGATCACACAGGCAACTAACAACATTATCTTCAAACCTTGCATAGATGTATGTAAATTGTACTGTGCTTGCTATAAGTTGAATAGGAATGTTAGCATCCAAGAGGATGAAGATGCTTCAGTAGTTGATAAGAACCAGGTATGTGAAGGAGAGAAAGGGGATGGGGGCAGGAGGAGAAGCGGAAAAAGAATATTTTAAAACATTTTAGAGATGGTGAGAATCCTGGAAACAGATTTTGTTGCATTTTATCAGAGCCAGAAAGCTATTAATCTATTCAATTATTTTTCATCTTTTGCCTGAGTAAATATAACCGCCATTCATCAGCAGTTTGTCTAGTATGTCTTGTGAGCTCTGTAAATGGTGTTTACATTTTTACTGACTTGTTTTCTGTAATATGCAGGGAGTATTAAGGCAGTATTGACACATTTCCTTGGTGTTGTATTGAGTGACTGCAGCGTTTGTCTGCTGTCATAGAGATACGTACATTTATTCAGATCATACCACTATATATTGTGTTATAGCCAGATCATAATTCATGGATTACTGCCTCGATTGTACTAGTGTTTTACAACTGACCCTCTCTTTCCCCCTTCCATCTCTTTTAAAATCCTTCTACATTTTAGGCTCGCATATTTTAAAAGTAAGTGTGCTAAAGTTGAAGGAGGTGGAGAAAAATTAATTGGAGTTGCTCTTTAGATGCATATGGAAAAAAAAAGTAAAAGAGAAAATAGTACTTTGCAAGCTTTGAATAAGCCACTAAAATATCTGTTTCTAAAAAGAAAGTCAAGGGATAACTTTATTCAGAATTGGAATGTTTCATCCATGTAAGCATAGAGAACTATCAGTGTCTGTGTGTGCACTGCAAATTTGCCTTAAAATAAACAGGGAATTAATGCTATCACAGACCAATCTTATGCATGTTTACTCAGAAGTAAGACCCACTGAATTAATGGGGAAGGATATGTAGGATTGCAGGCTTGGTCTAACGTTTACCAAAAATATATTTAATACTTCTTTGTTTGTACCATTAGAAATGAATGAATGAAAAATGTTTTATATACAGTACACAAACTTAAGTTACTCTTCTCATTATGCAGAACATCATTAGAAAATCCGTTTCATGTATTATTTTTATAACAGACACAGCGGCACTTTTTACAGGAAATTAATATTGCAATGAATCATATGTTCAGGTTTTGCGAACAATTTATGTAACTTTCTAAAATAAGCACTTCTTTGACTGGATTAATCAGTCACTTTAATTTACAATTCCTTATGGATTTTTGGAGTCTGAAAACTGAGCTTTTTTTGGTTTAGTATTCCCTTCTTTGCTAAATAACTGTATGAAGCATGTTTTAAATAATAAAATGTCAATAAACATCCCTGCTTGTCTTGGGTTTTTTATGTTTCTAATTTTGCAGTTTAGGGTTAGATAGGAAAAGTTTACAGGGTCACTGTGACATGATCTAGATGACAACAACAGCAGCAACAAATTCTGTATGCCATCCTGAACTCTGAATTCACTGAATAGGAGTGAATTTGAAAGAAGTGAAATGAACTGAGAGCCCGCCATTGAAAACTCCTCCGGGAGGAAGAGGAGGGAAGCATTTTGAAGAAGGCCGTCACTGTTGTAATGGCTGCAGCTCTTGAGGCAAAAGGTCGTTTGAATGGAATCCTAATATTGCTTGCAGCAAAGCTGGGAAGCTATAGGATCCTTTTGTAAATATAATTTAGTGAAATTTTACTTCAGGGAAGCAAATAGCACTGATTAGTTGGGGAAATAAATACAGGGCCAACACTTGCTACCTGTGTGTCTCACAAGGCTGCTTTTATGTCCACATTGTGCATTGTTTCTCCAGTGCTTCACAGCGCTGCCCTAGGAAGAAGCAGTCTTGTAGTGCTTCTCCGATTATTCTGTATATCATGAAAAGGAGAAATGACTGTTGTCTTGCAGGCAATAGCCTTTTTGCAAGATGCTTTCCAAATAATTTTAGGAGGAAAAATAATTAAATATATTGTGTGTACAAAAAGCCACTTGCTCAGGGATCCTCAATACATTTTATTTGGAAACCAGTATCATTGGTTATATGAAATTGCTTTCAGGTTACTGTTCCTAATCAGCTGGGCTGCCTTCCAAAGAATGCATTTTAGCTTGGCATGTTTAGCAATGCGCCTAAACCTATGAGTTGGGGGGTGGTAAATCCCATTGATTTCAAATGGGAAAGCGCTTGGAAGTGTGCATTTATGATTATGGCCCATGATGTAGCCCATGTCTATATCAAAAATACACAGCAACAAATTCGTTATGTTTGAATGTCTGCCAAAACATATTTGCCATACGTTTTGGTTTTTTTACTTTAACACGTTGAAAGTTAAAACCTTTTTTTAATTCTAAAAGTTTCTGACTTTAATTATTGTATCACATCTAAAAAACAGACAGCAGAGGAAATAATAGTTTTAAGCTTCACTTAAAATAATTAAGATATTTTTTTCAATTATGATAAAACATTTTTTGACAAACTTGAAAATACATAAAACTTAATTTAAAAGTGCAGTGTGGATAAACTTACGTTGAGAGAGGACTGAGATTCTTCATCTGACACAATGGACAAGTAATTCTTAGCTTTAGAAAAAGTGAGCTTAGATAAAATTGAAAATATCTTTGGTACTTTTCTCATACACAGATCAAATTGGAAAACTAGATTTTGTAGCGTAACTATTTTAAACATATCATTTAACCTAAATAAATCCTGCCATTTCCCCATGAATTGGAAATTACTCTCTCATAGTAAGTTAATCGTCAGAAGTCCGTACAAAGTTGCTCTTTCCCATCCCCCTTCTCCAAATCTCCAGGGCAAGTTTGTAACAAAATAGGAAGCTAATAGCTACAGGTTGAAGCCCAGAGCAGCCAGTTGGAGGATGACATAGTATTCTCTTTTGGGGGTGTCTGGTGTGCGTGTAGGAAACATGCAGGAATAATGGATACTTCTTGTAGGGATGGTGTTAAAGCAGCTTTATGCTGCAGTAACTATTATGTAAAAACCTATTTTTACTGATGTTGATCTTTAAAATGTTACTCTTCGTTTGCATGTGTGAGAGCTCTCTGCTAGAATCCAGCACAGTGTTAAGTGAGCGTCAGCTCAGTAGCTTCTGTGGGCTTAACAACAGAACTCTCACACACTAGGTTGTTCTTTTCTTTTCTTATGTTGTTAGGGTATTATTTCAATTTTCTGTTGATGTTTGATGTTATAAACTACCTTGAGTCTTCCTTATGATGGGGTAAAATTCCGTTAAATAAATTAAATTGTGACCACTATTACTAACGGCTTGTTCATGAAAGGAAATGTCATTAGTCTAAAAACAAAACACCTGAGAGACAGTAAATAATGAGCTACAGGTGGAGGGAATAAGGATGGAGACGCAACTTGGGGGCTGCAGTCAAAGAACAAGTCATCCATTGAACTCCCACGGATTGTGGAGAATGGCAGCCCTGCTCAGTGGTAAAATTCAGATGGAACTGGTACAGCTTTGTAACTAGAGACTGAGAGCGAGAGTCTCAAAAATTATGTGGCAATCTTTTATCTGTGGACAAAAGCCTGTGGTTACAGAAAAGCCTCACATTTTTGGAGGAAAAAACTTACTGGAGAAAATGTGTTTCCTGATTTGTCCTTATAACCAGGACCTCAGTCACCATACACATGAAAGTAAGTCATCGCTTGTCTAATTAAACACCCAAGTAAGTCTGCATAGGATTGCACCCCGATACATACTTTTCAAAAAGTCTAATTGGGAGTATTAAAACAAAAACCCTGAGAAGAATATGCATGTTTGAAGAAGAATACCTGGCACTGGTGGTTTTTTTACATTAAAAATAACTGCCCTGGGAAAGTTGGATCTCCAGAAGCTTAAAACGTGACAGGTTTACCTTTCCAATTTTGCTGTTACCTTGAACGTCCTCAGTAACCTGTGGCCCTCCAGCCATTGTTAGGTTACAACATGCTGAAGGGGCTGCTGGGAGTTGGAGTCTTATCAACCTCTGGAGGGCCACAGATCCCCCCCCGCCCGCTATAGGGCATGGCAAATGGGCTGGTTATTGTAATGCTTTATTAATTATGCATATTCAATGAGTTCTCTTAATTATGCAATATCACCTGCAATAGCCAAAGTAGGATTTTCCTGGACACCAATAGCAATAATATTATTTCTGTGATTCCATATCGTGATTATTAGCGAAGCTTGGAAAGGGAGAGGTTACAATACAGTATGTCTAGGGCCTATAAAAGCTTGTCCTCAACAGTTCCTTCAGGATGCTTTTCATTGCCTTAAAAAAAAATCCCCATGCCGGCAAAGCATTAGGAATTATTTATGCAGTTAAGGTAATTTGACACACGTAGCCTGAAAATTTTAAAATGAAATTGAGCCTTTTATGCTGCAAACTGAAAAACACTTCCTAGTGGGTCTGCTCCAGGGAACACAGTGGGACTTGGGTTAACATTCATAGGGTTGTGCTGTTAAAAATGTGAATAAAATACTCCATCCCACTGAAGAAACAAAACTGAAATATGTTGCTAAATGCATGCTGTAACAACATTATTAGACCACCCCCTATGAAATTACAGTGCATATCAGGATTTTCAGTGGTACTGTAGGGTGGCAGAGTCTTTTAAATATTTCTGGTCGGCTAGCTAACACAGCCTACCAGCTTTGACGTTTGTCCATTTTATAAAGGAATTTGAGGTGTTACCCCTCCTTTGACTTCAGTTTTCAAGTATGCACTGGTGCATCATTAATCATAGGAAATGCAAAAATAAATAATATAGTTCCCTTGGATTTTTCATGTGAATACTTACCTTTTCCCTTTCCCCCTTTTTTTGTATATACAGTTGAGGTATTTTGATAACCCCTAACCTTTACTTCAACAAGGAGGTACAGTATAAAAATATTACCACAGTCTTCATATGAGCAGCTCTAAGAAAACCTCCAGATGAATATTTATTGGGAGGGGGGAGCAAATGTTTCTATACAGACTGACTTAGCTGAGCCTCATTTCTATATTTTAGACCACCAGTGTATAAAATTAAAAGCACATGGATTTTGAATCACTAGAAAAGGTTTGTAATTGATTAGCGCTGTATGAAAGTACTGGGGTAGAGTAAGTTTTGATTTGTGAATGGTTCTATTCAATAAAGATTAATCCTGTATGCCTGATAAAATCTTAGTCTCTCCTGTGAATTAGCTTTTTTCACTTGTTTATTTAACTGTCAAATATTTTGGTGGGTTTTTTTTTTATAAACTAACTGGAACATTTCTCTTCTTTACGAATTTTACATCAGATTGCACTATAAGGAAACTACCAATGCTCATGGAATCATTAAATCAATTCATTTTGTTGCTTATACCGTATTTCAAATCTCTGTACATGAAAAAAAAAGATGGCCTGTATGGATGCAGAAGGAGATGAGGCTTCGTTGTTAAATGTCTCCCCCACCTTCCCCCACCCAGATCTCTTGGGTATACTATATGCCATATGCAGACTTCATTTCATAGTAACGAGGTAGGGGATTTTAAAATACTAGAATGGCTATATTTCCCTTAAATTGCCTGAAGTTTGCATCTGAAAGTACTGTTTTATTTCGAGTATAGCAGCACATTCAGGTGCCTACTATCTTTTGGGAAAGCATGAATAGTAATCAGTGGTAACTCATCGTTTTTCATTTTCAGGGAATATGTAACTTTCGAAGGAATCATTATATAACACTTGAAAAGTAAATAAACTGGTGATTTATTTTTATTTACGTATAAGCAGCATGTTGTGCTCGCTGACAGATGAGCTGCAAATTGTGAGCATACTCTGGCAGGAAATTTCTGCAGCGCAGCCCCATTGAAAGGAATGGGAGCTGCTCAAGAACACTAGTGTGCTCCATTCATTTGAATGAATCCCAGGGTATAGGCCGCCACAGATGTAGGATATATTTACTACTGCTGCTACATGTACAATAAAGTAAGAAGCTCTTAATTTAAGATAATATAACCCGAGGCCAAAACATTGCCTTTACATGATTATGTGGAATATTTCTAGCATAGGATGCAGTTACTGGCATAGTCAGACATGACACCTGACAACATGTTTTAATGGTTGCATGGAACTGCCATCAGTTGCAAACGGAGGAAATCGGATGCATCCTTTCTATCCTCCATATCGTCTTGGGTTAATTCTATAACTGATAGCTGATAATTAGGCTGATGAGGAAATGGTGGCCAATTGGAACAGCCCAGAAGGAAATATTGTGGAACTGAATGCAGCAAGAATAATGCAGGGCCACCAGATGATGATACAGATTCCCGGAGGTGTGAATCATAATAATTCTGGAAGGCGTATCTGCTGCCTATATTTCTCCTTTAAAAGACAGCAAGTTAAACAGAAACAAATAGTGTTCTCCTGTCTAAGCATTGTGCCTGTCAAATCACCTGGAGGAGTTAATATCTTTCCCCCTAAATAGAATGCTTATTGCTTGTTCCTGTGTGTGCTTGGCCAGCCTTATTTGAATGCGGTGCACGTGGAAGGATGTTTTGCTCGTGTCCCCAGACCTTCCAGGTAGTTTAAAGATCCACCCAAATTAGGGGAATTAAGTAGCCAGCCCTACATGTTATGAAAACTTTAGCCAACTATATTTCTTGTAATCTCATTTGGGATGTTAAAAGCAGAAGAAAGTTCACATATATGTGTTTCCTGTTGTAAACACTGGGATAATGTGGTCTGGCTACACTTGCGCTGTGCTTCATTAAGGCAGAGGTTTGGGTGAGAAGAAAAAACCTTGCTGCTTTTAAAAGCCTCAGGTTTTTCTGTTGCTATATTTTAGCATGCTGGCTATCTAATTACAGTGTAACTCAGTGTGACGAACTTCCAGAAAGTAGGGTTCTGAAGCATAGGACTATGTAATGGATCAGATGTGTTTGTATATCAGAAATGAAGTTGGTCCCTGTGTTGCATGAGCAGAAGCCTTGCTTCATGTCTAATTGTGCTCACAGATGGCAGTGGATTCATGGGCTTCAGCAAGAGCCGCTTGGAATAATGTGTGAAGTAGGAGGGGGAAAGGGAACTCCCACCACCAGCCAGCAGATACAATGCAGCTCAACGTGCCTTTCCAGCAGGAATCAGGGTGGTGCTTTTTTCCTCTTTGAAGGAGCAAGGAAATTCAGTTGCTTACAACCCAACATAGTTTTGAACTAAAATGGACAACGTTAAGAAACTACTGTAAGTGATTTGCATTTCCCACCTCATATATGCTATATCTGTTGTTTAGATACTTTTGAACAGGTAGTTTTGTAGCATTTCAAAGGAGGCAAAACATCTCTGATCACTGGTCAAAGGACGACGAATGGCCTTTGAGATTGGGCAGTGTTTTACTGCATCTTTGAAAGCTAAATCTCAGCTGCACTATAAACTCGGTAGTTTCCCAGCTTCCTTGCTATATTATATATTTTTTTAAATAAATAAAAGTGGCCATTTTTATTTCATGTGGTATTTATGTATGTACTGACATAATTTCAAAAACAGATCTTTGACAGGAAAGTTCAACGGGCTGTTAGAGGTGCTGTCTTACAGCTTCAGAACTTTCTTCATGTTTTGACATTCACATAGGTGGACTATATCTGCCGATTAAACTTATTATCCCAAGATGATATTTTAAGATGTCTACTTTAACAGGCATGCTTTGCAGAGCTTCTTTAAACATATTACTACTGTTGTAGAATCAGACTCATCTGCTGCATCTTTGTTCTCTTTTGCTACTTCCTAGTTTTGATGCCAAGGGGTTTATTAGCTTGTATGCACGCTTATTTAGAACAGCATAATTGAGTCCTTGTAACCTGATTCATTTGTAAAATTGTTTTCTTATGTAGGGGGGAAAAACACAACTCTACGGAAACTAATACTAAATATATTCGGTTCTATATACACAAGTTGGAAAAGACTATGACCTTGGAAGTAAGTTTCAATTGAAAACAGTAAGATTTACATACACTTAGAGCAAAAAATTGAGATGCCAGCTGGTATGTGTGTGAATGAAAAATTATATGGCTATTTTTCCTTGCCTTAATAATTTTCGTATGATATTGAGTACTGTGGAAATCAACCCCAATAGCCTGCTGCAATGACTTTTGTGACATTAGAACTCTCAGAGAGCTGGTGCCTTTCTTCTAGGTCCCATGGTTAGCATATTTGCTCTAAATTCTGAATTCTGATTTTACTGCTTGGTCTATATACACAATGCATAGTGAATCACAGAAAGGTGAGCACACCTGCTATCTGAGCAATAGTGGGTACAGTAAAGTATATTAACTCCCAACTGTGCTTCCCATTTTATTTTATTTTTTAAATTAAGTATGTTGCCATCATGTTTATTTTCACTTCATTCAAATAGTGGTTTTAAAGAACAAGGTAAAATGTAAACAGCAAACCATTTGTGGCAATCAGTAATATTTTGTAATATGTGGAAAAACCAGCACTTACCCCAGAAGAAGTTTTGCTGACAAGGTGTCACTGAGCTGAAGAGACTGTTCGATGCCATTGTTTTCCCCTCCCCTCACACAGCGTGTGTTATCTTCTGGTGCAAAAACTGCTTGAAGCCTTATACTGAAATCACAAACCATAGCCAAACTTTGTTTCAGTTTTATAGCATGCATGGAGTACATAAGTTCTATACTTTTCTCCTCTTATCAAAAAATTCTGAAACGCTGGTAAGATGTGAAAAGCAAATCAAGGAATGAAAAAAAGAGAAGAGAAGAGAAAGAAAATAAGCAAATATTTGACAGATCTACTATTACTGAATAGACTGTGGTTTGAGAGCACTTACTGACTCTGTTGGTCTCGGTGGCTGCTGGTGACCTGTTGAGATTAACCATTTAAAAACCAAAGGCTTCTTGCTGTGTCCTTCTGGAGAAAGTTTGCACCGCACTTGTGGTTCTGTGGTTGTTTGTGAGGCGAATGAAGCATTCACACAATCCAAAAAAGCAAAAGCTTTTAAAACTCCTTTTTTTTGCAAGCACTGTTACTGGAGAGACAGAATCATGTGGTTTGTGACATCATAGTAGTCAAGTAAAGTGGGACTGCCCAACACTGTGGCTTTTCCTTTCCTCCCCCCTTTTAAAGTTTGACAAAAGCCCCGTGGTAAGGCCCTTCCTGGCATCCAGAAGGATATAGCTTTTTAATTTTTGTGACTCATGAGGATTTGGAGAGCATACAAAATGCTGAAAGAGCATAAACTTCTGTGCCGTTTAAAGCATATGGACAGCAGAACTTCATTTATACTCTCCCAAGTTTCCCTGCCTGTCTCTCTCTCTCTCTCTCTCTCTCTCTCTCTCTCTCTCTCTCTCTCTCTCTCTCTCTCGCCCCCCACCCCCTTCCTTATTGTGTCTGTGGAGAAGTATACCAGAATTGGCACAAATGTCTGTGTGAAATTCTGAACAACAGTGATGATTTACAATAATTTACATCTTTGGATTGTATCACGATCTTTGGGTCTGCTTCATATTTGCTGGTTCGCTGGATTCCCTTCTGTTTTTCTTTTTCTTCTTGTCTTCCTCTGCTTGTGAATCTGTAACTCATTGTAAGAAACTTTACCTTTCCTCAAGTTCTACCAGCAGACTGCTTACTGGGGGCTGTGTTTTTGGGGCTATAATTGGCTGTCACTGAAGTGTTAGTCTGGGGATTCCTTTGCAAACCTTAAATCATGTCTGTCTAGGTTACGTGCTCCCAAGGCTAGTTGGCAGCTTTATGTAATGAACATTAAGTGCAATTATATGTCAGCCTTTTCTGTTTCGTAGAGATCCTGTCATCTGCATATTGTGACTTACACATTTTAAAGCAGAGACAGGGAGGATGCAATATACGAGATATTTGATACAACTTGTGATAGTAGTTAAGGGGAAATGTACTTAATGCATTTGAGAGAAAAGGAACAGTGCTTGCTTTTCCAAAAGGAATTTCTCTTAACAGATTTCGGCAGTCAATGGGAATGCTTGCTTTGAAAGTGAGCACAGATCTGGTACATATGCGCAGGGTGGGCACTTAGGCATGCACCTTTCATATGGTCTCTTTAGATGTGTCAAAATACAGTCGCCTACCAGAAACTTCAGCTATGCTAGTGCACATAGTTAAAATGAATGTGGTGTTCTGGGTGTAATTTGGGCTTCAAAAAAAAAATATTAAAAAAAATTGCAGGATGCTGTGCACACTACAGAATAACATGCAGAGACACTAGCATGGTGGTGTTTTGATTTGCTCATTTGTGTTAAGAACAAAATTGGAAACATCTTTGAGAAACTGTATGTTCCCCGGCCTTGTTCATTTGTTTTTATAGCTTATTTTGTTAAAATGGTCACAGGCTATTGATAGTTTATTTCCATAGATTTAGCAGCATTATTGGAGGATTGAGCTAATTGTGGCAAAATACTGAGTGGTGTCCACTTTCTAAGTGTTTTCTAACATTTGGCTGTGACATTTCTCAGATGCATAATATTTGGCGTCCTTTCTGTTCCACTTGCTCTCTAAACAGGATAGCAACTGGAAATGCCAGACAGGAAAGTGATGCTGGGGGTGAAGTGGGCTTGTAAAATTACATGGGGTGGGGGTGATAATGGATCAGGGAGAGCGGGGGGGGGGCAAAAACAGGACACATTGGAGGCAGGAAATGTACATTAGATTGTAAACATCTTATGTTGACCATAATTTATTACGTATATTGATGCACATCATTACTTTTCCTCTCTGTTTTTAGAATGAGGTACATTGAATTGTTCTTGGATTGCCTGTGTGCTTATGGCAATCTCTTACCTCCCCTCTTAAGACCATCATCTAATGCCTGAATTAGCTTGCATAAAGAAAGTCAAATCATTTGAATTGTGACACAATCAAATGAAGTAATAGAAAAAATAATATAAACGATGTAAAAGATATGTACTTGTTACTGCTTGAGCCTATGCATGGTTACTTGGAAGTAAGCCGCACTAAATGTGCCCAGGATTTCATTCTTTACCCTGCTATCCTAAACATGTCTGTTCAGAAGCAGGGCCCATTGAATTCAATGGTGTTTATTCCTAGGTAAGTGTGTATAGGATTGCAGACATAGTAAGCAGATTTTATTTGTGAGCATAAATTGTGAGTGTTGCTTTGATTGAAATTTTTGATAAATAAAGTTGTAGCTAAGCTATATCCTGACTTATTAATGAAATCCGCAGTTCTCACAACAACCTGACTATATATTTTTTTTAAAAGTTGCATTATATAATTGCGCATTAATATAAGTGCCGCTGTTTATGTCACTTCAGTGTATTTCTTCATATTTCCTTCTGAAATATGTATTTCAGTGTACTTTTTGCAGTTGTATTTTTCATTCATTTGTTGTATGAATGGATTCCTTATTTGCTCTCATCAAATCAATAACTATGCTGAATAAAATTTTATAAGAGCAATGGCAAATTATCTGTTGCACTTAGATATAAGCACTACTTTATGATTTGTCTCATCAAAAATGGCTTGTACTTCAAATGAAAGGAAGAATGAGAGATATTAATATGTAGGGGGGGGAAATCTTCATAATTCAGCTCATTTTTATTGTTAAAAGAGCTTTTCAGTGATAAAAATATAATTTTATTTCCAAAGTAGAAATACTTGTGAACCATCATCAGTGATAGTTTCATTATTTCATTCAGAAATCATCATGAATGATTGTCTCTCTAAGAACTCGGAGAAATTCCAGAAATTTCTGGTGCAACTTAGTAGCAGCAACTGCAAACATGGGCTTTTTGGTATCTCTATTTTTTCTTTAAAATTAAATATTCATTTTTATTAATTGAATTGGCCTGTTGGTGTGTTTGACCATAAACGGAGGCATGTGGCAGACGGGCAGAATGGAAATAGCACTCATCCTGTGTAACCTGCATTCCAGCAGGTAGAGGAGTCGGGGGGATCATCTGCCGCCTGGTGCTAAAAGCAAAGGCAGAAAAGTGGCCTGTGCAACTGGATTTGCTGTTTTGCTATGAAATCATGAACAAGTTGACTGTTTGCCACTTATATAGCCACTTGAACCACAAAATGTTCAAAATTTGGAAAACCTGTAATCTTCACTTTTTGCATGGTGTTTAAACATTCTTGTGTGTTCACTTTAAACAGTGTGTGTGTTGTAAATGGTATGTTTAAAAAGTTTATTTGTCCCAAAGAAGTTTGTTTTTATAACAAGTTTAGACAGTTTTTTTGGCTACTTATCGTTGTTTTAATATCATATAGACGATGATTCCAATTTTGCCACAATAAGTAACAGAGACACAAACTAGCAGACATGACTGTTTAAGTTCAGACTCCATCAGAGTTGACTGTTTAAAGGCATCAAATGACTTTATCGCTTTTCTTTGTACTCTAGCATTCTCAGCAAATGAAACTTTTTATCTTATAATTGTCTCTTCTTAATTTATTTAGCATACTGCTTCAAGTTGTAATGTATAATTATAGTATTTCAGCATTTTGCATCAACATGTTTCTGCCGGGACTTGAACTGACAATTGTGGAATAGATTAGATATTGCCAACGGTGTGTTTGTCACAGGGAAAATAATACTTTCACCCCAAATGCAAGACAACTAACTGGAGTACTTCTGTTATGATTAGTTGCCTAAATCAATGGTGGCTGATAAGAGCTCCCTCTGCCTTTGAAGGTGCTCTGTGCATTCAAGGAATCTTAGGACATTTTCTCTCCTGAGAGTGCTCTTTCATTCCTCTTACTTTTTCATTTCCCTTTCTGCTTACATATTGAATAGCCTAGCACCACTAAAAGGTTTCAGAAGCTGGATGAAATGTAAATTTTTAGAATTTCTCTCTAGTTTAAGTAAGTATATTGACAGGGGCTTGGGTTTTGTTTTGTTTTTTTGCTGTGCATTCTTTTCTTGTTATTTTTATCACATTTGTATCCTTCCAAGGAACTTAGGGTGGCATAAACTGAATTTTCCAATGATTTTTATCATTGCAACAGCACTGTGGGATGTTATGGTGAGAGTTATTGACTGGCCCAATAGCACCCATTGAGCTTCATGGCTGCCGAAGGGATTTGAACCTGTCTGTCTCTGGTCGGTGCACAATATTTTTTGAACACCATTGCAGTGACATCCTTACTGCATCACATTAACAATTTGGCATTAAAGATTAGTTAAAATGGGCATCCCTAAAATAGATCAAGGTCTCATTCAAGCAGCAGTCCTTTTGAAAATTATTGGGGGGAAATGCCGCCTCCTATCCTAGTCCGACCCCTGGTCTGTTGAGCTCAGCATTGCCTACTCTGACAGGCAGCCGCTTTCGAGGGATTCAGGCAGGAGTTTCTTCCTGCTCTGCCTGGAGATGGTGGGGGTTGAACCCGGGACCTTCTGCCGCTGAGCCTGGGCTCTTCCACGGCTCCTCCTCTCCCAGGCCATAGTCCATCCATTGGCAAGTGCAGAATGGATGGGAGCCCAGTCTGTTCTTTCCCCTCCAACTTGACTGCTTTTTGAGGGAAATTGGAGATAGTATGGGGTAATTTTTGTCCCCTCGTTGGAGGAAGGCTTGAGATCTTTTCTCCCCCTTTTGACGTGCTCTAAAGAATAGCAGAGTCTGGGAGGAGGAATGCCTCCATAAAGCTTCAAATCTGCAAATTTTCTATCCTTGTGTTCAGTCGGTGCACAGAGGGGAAATGGAATCATGTTTTTTGTTCCTACATCAGAAGGACAGGATGTGAGAACGGGCTCTTAGCTCATCCAGCTGCACATACCTAGAGGCCCTTAAGACGTGCTGCTCACCTTGTGTCAGTCAGACGCAGCACCAGGTTGAGGCTGCACCAGAGGCTGTGAGAAGGAAAACTCTCTCTGCCTCCTCTTATATTGGGGATGTGACTGGGAGACAGCTTGTGTAATCTGCTAGATCTGAGGAAGCCTCCAAGTTCCTGTGTCCTACTAGGCTGTGGTCAGCAACTCCGACATCTGCTTCCTCAAGACTCTTGGCTCCCCAGCTGAAACTCAGGAGTTGAGGCTGGGGAAAATGTCCAGCTTCTCCTGTGTTTTCCTTGGCTGCAGCATAAGTGGGGCATTCACCCTCACATCATTTCCCAGAGGCAAGGAGCCATTCTTATGAACTTTCCAGCTACTGGAAGAGAGAGCAACAGTTTGGCTTCTGAAAAGCGCAAGTGAGACATGTGAGGATTGTAACCTTAATTTGCAAGGAGCACTTCTTTTCTATTAACCTGACGTTTCAGGGACAGAGTTTATTATTAGATGGCAAACATTTTAACCCTTACCGCCAGACCTGCTGCATGTGGTGCAGCTTGCTGTGTGGTTTGTGCTGAGCCATTTGCTCATCTCACAGGCTCACTGTGAAAATCATTCTGCATGCTAAATGTGCACTAGAAATGGTGGCATGCTAAATGTGCACATTTTCTTGTCATTGTTCTTACAAATTAATGCATTTTTCTGTGCGATTATTTTTCAGGATTTGTAGACTGTGTTAACATAGATTTTTATTCAAATACAGTCCTACTGGAAGCAGTTAGTTGGTTCAGGCCACTATCTTTTTTGCTTTATCCTCCAGTCTTATTTTTCTTTCAGACAGAAAATAAAGTCAACTTTGCACAAAATATGGGAAACTTTTCTCTCATAACAGTTGAGGATGTGGCTAGGTTAAAGCAGGAAACTGCTACCCACAATGCAATGTTACTTACACTACCACTTAATAAAATTTATTTCAAACATGCTACTGACAAAACCAAAGAAAAATAATATCCAAACTATGCTAGTTACTACTCTAAATATATCTTGGGAAAAGTGAAAGTAATCTCTGGAGCCTTTTAGCTCAGTGGATAGACTACTGCCAATAATTAAAGTACAGGAGTTTTCTCAGAAACTGGCAGACTGAACTATTTTTAGATAGCCGTGTCCCTAGAAAATTGGGCAACCCTCTTAACGTTCTCTATGAGCATTGTACTAATTGCTGGGTGGAGAAGGAGGTATGTGATGGCTTATGGATATTTACATATCATTTGAATTTGCTTTTTAAATCTATGTTTGCATTGTTTTTTGATTTGGTACTTGGAATTTATTTTCTTTTGCCATAGTCAGTTCCCCAACATCTTCAGTCCTGAACAGGTTAATGTTTGAACATTTTGGCCAGTTTGTGTTCTGACATGGGATTTTTTGTGTTTTGTGTTTATGTTCAGAAGGAAGATTAAAACATCCACTTTTCTTTTTTCACCCCCTGCCCCAATAATCCTCTCTGACCCTGCCATCATCTGATTCTACTAGCAGATATTTTTTAATAAGATAGTTGATGCAAGAAGTGTCTTCATGTCTGTTAGTGATGCCTCAAAAAGTAATGTTCCAGTGTAATCTCTGCAAATAAATGTGAAGTTACAAAGATGATAATTATAGAACTGGCATGGTTTTTCTGCATAAGTTTGTGTGCACGTTAAGGGTGATTCTCTTAAGGAAGAATTTTGAAGTGTTTCTTCTATAGTTAAGAGGTCTTATCAAGAACAGCTGCTGCTGTTCTGTGGATCACACCCATGGACTCATGGTGGTCTGCTGCACAACGTTCTTCAGCTTTGACAGGTGAGACAGAGACTCTCCAGTGCCACTGCTTTTGGATGACTCTAGCTGTGGTTGGAGAAAGTGCATCATGCCAAAATATATGGGTAAGACCACACACAGTCTTTAAAATAGTCATTGTAAGCTTATTTTTAGGCAATATGGTTCTTGACAGTTCTTTAAGTTGCATGCCAGTTTCACTGCTGCTTATAGATTTTTTTTCATTTATTTTAGTAATTGCAATTGCAGATTTCAATCTGCATTTGTAAATCTACCTCACAGCATTTGCACAGGGGAAAAATACAAGCTAATTCCTTTAAAGCCTTGATAGAGATTCAGGTTGAAATATTATAGCTGAACGTTCATGTTACCCATAGTTTTCTGTCAGGGATTTAACGTTGAAGCCCTTCCTTGCAGAGGTGTAGTTAAGCAATAAACATTTGTTCCTGGCTTCAGATTTATACTTGTTCCAGATGCTTCAAGTGTATTGTAAAAGATGCATAGTTAGGACACAGACATGAAATCTGTTCAATAGAATTAATAGAAATCATTTTTAAGTGTTCTAATGGTAGATACTGTAATATCACAAGAAACTGCTTTTGAATTGCCTATGGCATATTGAGACTATGCTTGACAGCTGATACGTGTTCTACCTGGTAGATGTACTGGCAGACGGAACTTATTCTACCCCCCCCCCAAAAAAAAACCCGCACCCAATAATACAATGATTTAAATGTCCCAGGGACGTTTAATAAGATTTTGAGATGTGGGTAGCAGAAACTACTATCCATAACTGTCAATTAACAATTGTGAATGTGTAACTGATTTTTCCCCTTCACTTGTAGTTCTGAAATGATTATGGCATCTGAATAATCAGCAAGTGGTTACTTATCAGTCAAACACTCCTTTTTTCCAAAAAAGTATAAATGTTGGGGATGCTTTGTGAATAATGTATCAATGTGAATTATTCAACTAGTAGAAAAAGGAGATGGGGGCACAAAATCATTTGACTATAATGAAAACGGTTGTTGGGAGAGGAAGAGATTAATTTCAGTTTTTTGCTTGGACAGTTTTGCTCATTAATCTGGAAAGGCAGACGTCTAAAAGATTTTAAATTTTAGCAAAACAAGTAATTATATGTTTTGCCTTATACTATCGCTAATTGTTCTGCTAATTGTTACAAGGCAGTAGGAGCACTGGTTTGATATTCCTCGTCTGTTTCATTAGGCAGGACTACACTTGAGTTTCACATTCAATCAGCAGTTAAGTTTGCTCAAGGCACCTTCTGCCCTCCTCCGCAGAGGAATCGGTCAGCCCTTTCTGAAAGGGGTTTGTGGTCAAGAGCAGACTCTTGAAGCCAGTTCTCAGTTTGGGAATTATCTGTCTGGGTGATTCTCAGATTGGAGCAACTCATTTCAAAGGGCTTGATGCTGTCACTAAAGAAGCACCATTTAGTATCCCAGTTGCTGGGAATCACATGTGGACAAAATGGCTCTCGTTTCCTGCTCCCAGGCTTCCCACAGGCATCTGGTCAGTCACTGCCAGAACAGGATACTGGACCAGATGGGCCATTGATCTGATCCAGGATGCTTGTCTTATGCTCTTCTCTGCCCCAAACAGTTCTGTTTTCCCATTCCCAGTTCTAGGTCAGCGGGATGGGTGGATGAATCGAAGGCAGGCAGCAGCCTTTGGGGAGGTAGAGATCCAGCATGCAGTTCTGCTTCTGCCTTAGATCAAAGTGCAGCCAATAGCCATGTTTAAAGATGCAAGGTGCATTTTATTTCTCAACTAAAGTATTAATTGCTCTGGACTGCCATAATTTTTTAGCAATTTCCTCACCCCTAAGCTTTCTGTCTACTAGATGCAAAATTCCAGAGACCTCTGCAAGCTCCCATTTCTTGATGGTGGGACCACCTGGAAGCAACAGAATAAAAAAATGAAGGCAAGACAGTGAAGCTGTGAGAAAGAGAAGCAAATCACAAAGGAGAGAATTCTAACATTCACTGCAGGGGGGGGAAATCTGTGTAAATCCCACTGGGTTAAATGGGGCTTACTCTTGGCCAGGCAAGTATGTCTAGGATTGCAGCCTCGGAGAATCAAAAAATGTATTTGCAGTGGAATGAGACAGAAGAAGAATGAACTAAATATCTATGTATCTAAAAGGGGACCTGAGATAAGCAGTTCCATGTTAGCAATATTACTTAGTTTTGAGGTCTCCAAGACAATGTAAATAGGAAACCAGGATTGCAAATAGCCAATGAAGTAAAGACGGCTGCCGATGCCCTGTGATCGACTAAGGAGGAGGAGGAGGAGCAGAATGTCATTTTCCACGTTGCACTAAAGGGAATGCATAAATTGATGGATGTGCACTCCCCCTTTCAGTGCTCAAAAATGTGAATAGAATATTTAGTGAATCACTAGTTCTTTCTGCCAGCAGTCTTCAAATAGAATAATATAAGAATCAAAGGATTAGGGTGAAGTAGTTTCCACACCTTTTTCAGAACAAAGATCATCTTGGTCTAAAAACTGAACCCTTTGCTCTAAGAAAGCCAACATTAAAACAATGACTACTACCTAGAGAACAGGCAGTTTTGGACCTCAGTTATTTTACTTTCTACACATAACAAATTTATTAAATGATCAGCTGAGGTGGCAGAGGGGCCACACTTTGTGGAATTAATGAGTACTAAATATTAGTTACAGATAGGTAACCGTGTTGGTCTGCCATAGTCAAAACAAAAAAATTTTTTTTCTTTCCAGTAGCACCTTAAAGACCAACTAAGTTAGTTCTTGGTATGAGCTTTCGTGTGCATGCACACTTCGTCAGATACACAGTGTATCTGTGTATCTGACGAAGTGTGCATGCACACGAAAGCTCATACCAAGAACTAACTTAGTTGGTCTTTAAGGTGCTACTGGAAAGAAAAAAATACTAAATATTAGCAATTTAAAAAGAAGAGGCTCTCTCAAGTATAACAGATACTATTACATTTAGACAAGCCTCCAAGCCACGTGTATAACGGGGAAATGAGTGCTTTATTTTTTGGTAGTACTCAATGGTGCACAGTCCTGGCACCTCCCCCCCTCAAATCCTGCGATGTCTGCAACAGGGCAAGGCTTTGCAGGTGCCCTGGCGCAGGTGCCTAGCTGTTGCACATGTGCGCTGCCTTCCCACCCTTTCGCTGGTGGCGGCGGCAGGCGGGGCCCAGAGGTTTTGGTGGGCGTGGAAGGAGAGGGGGGGAGGCCAGGAGGGGGAGGGGTGGAGCCTGTGCTTGTGTGGCTGAGCAGTGTTGTGGGTGCAGTGCGGCATGGCCACTGTGAGGGGACAGGGCGTGGCGGGCAGAAGACATTTTGGGGGTGGTCCCACGATGCACCCCCAGGTGAGTACCAGCACTTTCTATTTTTTGTTTTTTAAAAAGGCGCTGCTTCTGATCAATAATGTCTCTGGACATTTTGAGAAGTATCCAATACCTATACAGTTTATAAATTGAGAAAATTGTCAAAAGAAATATTGACACAACCATATCTCATGCTTCATAGATTGTCAGAGATTTATAGGAGTAAAGGTAAAGGTAAAGGGACCCCTGACCATTAGGTCCAGTCGTGACTCTGGGGTTGCGGCGCTCATCTCGCTTTATTGGCCGAGGGAGCCGGCGTACAGCTTCTGGGTCATGTGGCCAGCATGACTAAGCCACTTCTGGCGAACCAGAGCAGCTCACGGAAACGCCATTTACCTTCCCACCGGAGCAGTACCGATTTATCTACTTGCACCTTGACGTGCTTTTGAACTGCTAGGTTGGCAGGAGCAGGGATTGAGCAACGGGAGCTCACCCCTTGGTGGGGATTCGAACTGCCGACCTTCTGATCGGCAAGTCCTAGGCTCTGAGGTTTAACCCACAGCGCCACCCGCGTCCCATGTTTATAGGAGTAGTTCAGATTAATGTCAGAAGAGTAATCAATAGAGCAGTGATCCACCAGCAGTTGTCAAACTCTCCCAGCAAAAGGACTTTGACTGGGAAGGGTGATATTTGAGATCCTAAAGTATGCTTTTTAACACATTTTGAACCACACCTTTCAAACAGCAGAGGGGTTCTACTTCTCCATGCGATACTGCAAGCAAAACTTAAAGTATGCAAAATATTGAAGAAGAAAGGACCGCGTTCAACAAAGCAATTTAATAAATTGCAATAATATAACTGAAGCAGTTGCAGTAGATAAAAATTATTAAAATTGACAATAAACTCAAGCAAGCAAGTAGAAAGCCTCTCTGATCCGTTTTCAAAGTATTGGCTAGGTAGCGGAAGGCAGGAGCTGGCCCTCCTCCCGAGGAAGAGAGTCTCTCAGTTCAGGTGGGGCCAAAGAGCTTGCAGGCTCCACTCAGCAGTCATCAGCCCAGTGAGTCAGTGCGGCTTGCAGGAGGGCACGATCTTTTAGGTAGCTATGGCTTAGGAATCTAGAGCTTTAAAGGTAATCACCAGAACCTTGAATTGTGCCTGGAAACAAATTAGTAACCAGTGCAACCATTGTAACACGGGGGCAGAACACTCCTGCTACCACATACCTATCAACACCCTTGCTTTTTTGAGCAAATGAAGTTTCCAGAAGTTTTTCACAGACATACCCATGATACAGTAATTCAAGCTAGATGCATCTAAGGCCTGTGTCATTCTCTCTCTTTTTACTTCAATAAGTGTAAAAAAGTCATTTTGCCTTTTTATGTTGTCTTAAGCATTCTCAGGCATTTTAGGTCATTTGTTGTTTCTTTGTTGATTTACATGATCTTTTACTTATTAAAATAGGCTAAATATCATTTTGTTACTTTGTGGTACCAAATTTTGTTTAGGGTGGGTTTGCTGCTGCCCTGGAGCAGAATTGTTTATATATTCGTTTCAAGAAAAATGATACCAGGCTTTTGAAAAATGAAACACTTGTAAAAGTTTGTGGCATCTCTACAAGTTAAACATATATTGATGAAAGCACTATGAAGAATACCTAATTTGGATACACTTCAGACAAATTACAAAGAAATCACTGAGGGTTTTGGATTGTGGGCAGGAAGAGAAAGGTTGGTAGTTGAAATATACTCAGAGTCGCAAAGTGATTTCATGCTCTTTATTCAGCTCATAGTGGTGAGGAGGAATGAATGAAAGTCCCCTCAAGGTATCTGCTTTATATACATTATTTACACAATGGGCTGCACATGATTGGCTAATTCCGGAATTCTACTGTAAGCCAATCAGGTTGTGGATTCACTTCTATCTGGAGCATGATTGGGTGGTTCCTGCCAGCCAATCATACTGCTGCATTGTTCTAGGACCAATCAGACTGCTGCATTCTGAATCCTATTGTTCTAGGACCAATCAGACTGCTGCATTCTGAATCCTATTGTTCTAGGACCAATCAGACTGCTGCAGTTTGGAATCCTATTCAACTCAGTACATAACACCCCTCCCCTCTAAGTCCCAGTCCTGCCCGGGAGGTCGCATTCATAGTCCTCAAGGTACGCCGGCGGCCTACGTGTGCGTTGCGGCCTGGGGTGTTCCCTGGTCCGGGGTTCAGGTTCTGGCTTGTGTTCCAAGGATGCTGGCTGTGATGGGGCTGTATGGTCTGGCGCAACCGGCTCGCTCAGTCGTTCCAGTGTCCTTTCGGCCTCACGGGTCCTCTCTGTATTTACTGATTCTGCCTCTCCTGCTTGCCCCTGCTGCTCTATGGGCCTCACTGCCCCACTGTTCCCTTGGGACTCCTCTGACCTGTCCTCCTCCTCCTGGTTTTCTCCCGGGAATCGTCGCCGTATCTGGTCGCAGTGGCGGCGCCAGCATTGCCCCCATCCGTTAGCACCTCGTACGACACGGGGCCAGTGACCCTGGTGACTGTGGCGGGTACCCATGCAGGGCCTGCCCCAAAATTCTTTGCATACACTGGGTCCTGGGCCTCGAAGGTCCGGGGGTTCCTGCCTTCCCCCACCACTACCTCATCCTGAGCTCTATCGGGGTGAAGGCGGTCCAATCTGATTGCAAGGCGCCGACCCATTAGTAGTTCAGCGGGGCTCCGGCCAGTCGTTGAGCTGGGGGTGCTGTGCTGTGCTAGAAGGAATGTGGCAAGGCGGTACTCCCAATCCCCTTGCGTCATGCGGCGAAGGGTGTCCTTGGTGGTCCGCACCATGCGTTCTGCTTGGCCATTGGTGGCAGGGTGGAATGGCGCCGAACGGATGTGGCGGATGGCGTTCTGCGCTGTGAAGGTTTGGAATTCTCCTGACGTAAATGCAGTCCCGTTGTCTGAGACGAGTGTGTCAGGGAGCCCGTGGGTTGCAAACAGCCTGCGTAGTACTCGGATGGCTGCGGACGTAGAAGTGGACGGTACCAGTGCGACTTCCAGCCATTTGGTGTAGGAGTCCACCACTATGAAGAATGTTTTCCCCTGAAAGGGGCCAGCGAAGTCCACATGCAGGCGTGACCATGGTGCTCGGGCGGACTCCCAGGACTGGACTGGGGCCCTTGGGGGATCTGGGCGGGATTCTTGGCAGGCCTGGCAGTGTTTGACCCAGGCCTCTATCTCTCCGTCGATCCCCGGCCACCACACATAACTCCTGGCAAGGGCCTTCATTCTTACTACCCCTGGGTGTGTTTCGTGTAGGGCTGTGAGGACCCTTTTACGGAGGGGCTGGGGAACAACCACCCTGCTTCCCCATAACAGGCACCCCTTGTGGGCCGACAGTTCATGTTTGTGGGTTGTGTAGCCGGCGAATTCTGGCCCGGGGCTGCTGCTGGGCCATCCCCTCCACACCCAGTCCAGGACCCGGGAGATGACCCTATCTTTCTTGGAATGGTGTGCAACTTCTTGTGCCTGAATGGGGAGCTCGGGAAGCAGCTCCAGGCTCATAACCTCTTGTGCAGGTGCTGGGTCGGGGCCTGTTTCCGGTAGTGGTAGCCTGCTGAGGGCGTCCGCATGCCCCATCGCCTTCCCAGGGCGGTGAATCAGTGCATACTGGTAGCTGGCAGGGAAAATTGACCACCTGAGGACGCGAGGAGACAGCACTTGGGGGGTCTGCTTTTCGGGGGCAAACAAGCCAAGCAACGGCTTGTGGTCAGTCACCACGGTGAAGGGCCGCCCGTACAAGAAATCATGGAATTTTTTTACTCCCTTCACGATTGCCAGACCCTCCTTGTCGATTTGCGAGTAGTTCCGCTCGGTTGCGTTGAGTGTCTGGGAAAAGTATGCCACCGGTACCTCTCTTCCATCCGGGAGTTGGTGTCCCAGGACAGCGCCAGTGCCATAGGGTGAGGTGTCGCATGCTAGCACCACCGGCAGCCTCTCATCGAAGTGTGCCAAGACCGAGTTTGAGACAAGCAAGTCCTTGACTGCCTGGAATGTGGCCTCCTGGCGCTGGCCCCACACCCAAGGGGCCCGCTTGCCCAGGAGTCTGTGTAGGGGCTCCGCTACCGCCGCCTTGTGGGGAAGGAAGGAATGGTAAAAGTTCAATAGTCCCAAGAAGGCCTGAAGTTCAGTCTTGTTGTTGGGCGCTGGGGCATCACAAATGGCCCGTACCTTGTCCCCAGTCGGGTGGACCCCTTCTGCGTCCACCATAAATCCCAGAAAGTCCACCTTAGGCACTCCTAGTAGACATTTTTCCCGCTTCACCTTGAGACCCGCCGTCTGGAAACGGTGCAGAACGGTGCGGAGGCGGTCCTCAAACTCCTTGGGTGTGGGCCCGGCAATCAACACATCATCGAAGAAGGGGGTGACACCAGGAATCCCTTTAAGGAGAGAGTCCATTAGATTCTGGAATATGCCTGGTGCCACGCTGACACCGAATTGCAGCCGCTTTACCCTGAACGCTCCTCTGTGCGTCACAATCGTCTGTGCCTCTGCTGTGGCCTCATCTACTGGCAGCTGTTGATATGCTCGGGCCAGGTCCAGCTTGCCAAAAATTTTCGACCCAGCCAGGGTAGCAAGGACATGGCTGACCACTGGCACTGGGTATGCATGGGCCGTGAGGGCCTTGTTTATAGTACATTTGTAGTCTGCGCAGATGCGGACCGAACCATTAGGCTTGACGGGTGTGACGATTGGGGTTTCCCAGGGGGCATTAGGCACCGGCTCCAGCACTCCTTGCTCCACGAGTCGGTCCAATTCCTCGTCTATACGGGGTTTCAGGGCGAACGGGACCCGGCGGGCCTTGAGCCTGACCGGTCGTACTGCGGGGTCAAGCTGTAGAGCAATGGGGGGGGGGCGTATACTGTCCCAATTTCCCATCAAAAACCCCTGGAAATTCCTTGCATATGGCATCCACATCCACTTGTAAGGTAGTGTGGTTCACCCCGGTGACGGCTAGCCCCAGTGGTCCAAACCATGCCAATCCCAGTAAGCTAATGTAGGGGCCCTTGACCACAAGCAAGTCCAGTTGCCGCGTCCGCCCTCGGTACTGCACCCTGAAGGTCCCCACCCCCATTGTGGGGACCTTACGTTTCTGGAAGTCCCGGAGGGTTAATGGGGCCAGCCTGAGTTTGGGACCCCCAGTAGGACACAGTTTCCTTAAGGTCCTTGCCGAGATTATGGATAGAGTTGAACCCGTGTCAAGCTCCATGCGGCATGGGGCCCCCTCTATCTGTACCTCTACATAAATTTTCTCTACGTTGGGGTGGGGCAACTGGTATACCTGGAAGTCCGTGAGCTCCGTCGAGTTGCCTTGGTGCGTTGGGCCCCGGGACCTGGGGCTCTTGGATTGGTCATCTGATGCCTGGCGTCGGGTGGGCCGAGCCCGACACACCCGGGCGATGTGTCCCAATTTTCTGCACTGCCTGCACTCTGCGTTGCGGAAACGGCAGGTCCTCCTCTCGTGACTTTCTCCACAGCTTGCGCAGTTCCCTCCTTCTCGTCGAGGCAGCTGTGGTATGTGGGCTGCTTGAGTGCGCTGCTGTACTCGGTGCACCTCCTCCCTGTTGGATCCTGAGTCGTCGGTGAGGTCTTCGTGGTGGACCCTCGGTTGGGACGGCTGGCTCGGCCGTGCCTCTTGCGTCGACCTCTCGGCAGCTTCCGTTGCCAGGGCCTCCTCCAGAGCGACCTGGAACATTAGGTTCTTCTTAGCGTAGAGGCGTCGTTGCAGCTTCTCATCCTTCAGGCCACCGACGAGGCAGTCACGAAGCATGTTCTCCAGCTCTGAGAAGTTGCAGAACCGGGCAGCTTGGCAGAGAGAGGTCACAAACCCATTTATGGTTTCCCCAGGGGTTTGCTGCTTTGCATAGAAGGCATTTCGACGAGCCACCACTGAGGGCTGTGGCGAAAAGTGCCCCTTCAGCTGTTCCATTATTGTTTTGTATGGAACAGTAGCAACGTCTTCAGGCACAAGGAGAGCCCGGGCGATTTCAAACGTCTCCTCTCCGCAGACGCTGAAGAATATTGCCCTCTTCTTGGCGTCTTCTTCCTCGGTGACCCCTTTGGCTTCTAGGAGGAAGGTGAAACGGGAGGCGTACGCTTCCCAGTCTCCAGATGCTGGGTTGAACGGCGAGAAGCTGCTGTCGGTTGCCATTCTGAGTTCCTTGTGTCCCGGAGCTGAAGCCTGGATACACGGTGCGAGGCAGCGGTGCGGCAGGTGGCGGTGCTGCGGTGCTGTGTGTGGCAGTCAGCTCAGCGGGATCCCACCTTCGTCGCCAGTGAAATATACTCAGTCGCAAAGTGATTTCATGCTCTTTATTCAGCTCATAGTGGTGAGGAGGAATGAATGAAAGCCCCCTCAAGGTATCTGCTTTATATACATTATTTACACAATGGGCTGCACATGATTGGCTAATTCCGGAATTCTACTGTAAGCCAATCAGGTTGTGGATTCACTTCTATCTGGAGCATGATTGGGTGGTTCCTGCCAACCAATCATACTGCTGCATTGTTCTAGGACCAATCAGACTGCTGCATTCTGAATCCTATTGTTCTAGGACCAATCAGACTGCTGCAGTTTGTTTTTTTTTTTTTATAATATATTTATTAAAGTTTTCAAATAAAGCATATATTAGATAAGCACAACTTATCATTGTCCATTTAACATCTCTCAATTGTTACATGGGACTCCCCCACACCTCCCGCATACACTTACATCATTATTAAATTAATTTCAAACAAATTATCATTTAACTCATCTTAATTAATAATCTTAATTTGGTTTGACATATAATTCAGCCTTAAATCTAATTTAATGGTAGACAATTGTCTGCGCTGGCATCCAATTCAACACTCAGCCAAATTACAATATTTTTGTAAATAAATCTTAAATTTCCTCCAGTCTTCTTCCATCCTTTCTTCTCCCTGGTCTCGAATTCTGCCGGTCATCTCGGCTAATTGCATATAGTCCATCAGTTGCATCTGCCATTCTTCCACAGTGGGTAGCTCCTGAGTTTTCCAATTCTTGGCAATTAATATTCTTGCTGCTGTTGTTGCGTACAAAAAGAATGTTCTGTCCTTTTTTAACACGCTCTGGCCGACAATACCCAGGAGAAAGGCCTCTGGTTTCTTAGTAAAGGTGTATTTAAACACCTTTTTTAATTCATTATATATCTTCTCCCAAAAGGCCTTCACTCTAGGGCAGGTCCACCAGAGGTGAAAAAATGTTCCTTCATTTTCCTTACATTTCCAACATTTGCTATCAGACGAATGGTATATTTTAGCCAGTTTAACAGGGGTCATGTACCATCTATACATCATTTTCATCACATTTTCCTTCAACGCATTACATGCAGTGAAGTTCAGCCCAGAGGTCCACAACCTTTCCCAATCTTCAAACATAATATTATACCCAATATCCTGCGCCCATTTTATCATTGTTGATTTTACCATTTCGTCATGTGTGTTCCATTTCAGCAGCAAGTTATACATTCTTGAAAGTACCTTAGTCTTAGGTTCTAACAGTTCAGTTTCTAACTTTGACTTTTCCACTTGGAATCCTAACTTTTTGTCATTTTTAAACACTTCTTTAATCTGAGCATAGTGTAACCAGTCTCGCACTTTGTCTCTCATCTTTTCTAAACTCTGCAATTTCCAGTTGTCACCATCCTTTTCTATTATCTCCCAATATTTTGGCCAGTTGGCCTCCATATTGGCTCTTTTCCGAGCCTTAGCCTCCAGGGGTGACAGCCACCTCGGAGTTTTATTCTCCAGTAAGTCTTTATATTTTGTCCAGACATTAAAAACTGATTTTCTGACAATATGGTTCTTGAAGGCCTTATTTATCTTAGCTTTATCATACCATAAATATGCATGCCATCCAAACGCATTATTAAAACCTTCCAAATCCAATACATCCGTATCTTCAAGAAGTAACCAATCTTTCAACCAGCAGAAAGCTGCAGCTTCATAATACAACTTTAAATCTGGCAGGGCAAAGCCCCCTCTTTCTTTCGCATCTGTTAATATTTTAAATTTGATTCTGGGCTTTTTGCCCTGCCAGACAAATTTAGAAATATCTTTCTGCCACTTCCGGAAACACTCTGTCTTGTCTACAATCTGCAGTGTCTGAAACAAAAATAACATTTTTGGCAATACATTCATCTTGATGGCAGCTATTCGGCCTAACAAAGAAAGTTTTAGTCTTGACCAACTATCCAAGTCTCTCTTAATCTCTGACCAACATTTTTCATAATTATCTTTAAATAAACTCAGATTTTTTGCTGTTATGTTTACCCCTAGGTATTTAACTTTTTTAACCACATTTAGTTCTGTCTCTTTCTGAAGCTGTTCCAACTCAATATCTGTCATGTTTTTCCCCAAAACTTTAGTTTTTTGCTTATTTAACTTAAATCCTGCCACTCGACCGAAGTTTTGAATCAGTTGTAGAACTCTTTTCAAACTAGACTCCGGCTCCTGTAATGTCAAAACTAGGTCATCTGCAAAAGCTTTAAGTTTATATTGTTTCGCTCCGACCTGAATCCCTTCCACCAACCGGTCCCCCCTAATCATATTCAGGAGCACTTCCAGAACCGAAATAAACAGTAATGGGGAAATCGGGCAGCCTTGTCGTGTACCTTTTTCAATTTTAAACTCTTCTGTAACCACATTGTTAACTATCAGTTTAGCCTTTTGTTCTGAATATATTGCCTCAATCCCGTTCTCAAACCCCCGTCCCACTCCCATTTCTTTTAAATTCCCCTTCATAAATTTCCAAGATATGTTGTCAAAGGCTTTCTCCGCGTCTATAAAAATTAAAACTGCTTTAGTGTTTATGTTTGTTTGTAAAAGTTCCAATATGTCTATGATGTTCCTTGTGTTAGTAAACATATGTCTGCCCGGGAGAAAGCCTGCCTGGTCTTTATGGATTATCTCACTTAAAACTTTTTTAAATCTTCGTGCCAAAACATCTGCAAATATTTTGTAATCCACATTTAAAAGGGAGATGGGACGGTAATTCTTGAGTTGTGTCTTTTCAGTTTCTGACTTTGGAATCAATGTGATAAATGCTTCTTTCCACGATTCAGGCGCCTTCTTCCCCTCCATTATTTCATTACTGACCTCCAACAAAGGTTGTATCAAATAATCCTTCAATGTCTTATAGTAGTTAGAGGTCAGTCCATCTGGCCCTGGTGATTTGCCCTGTTTCAGACTCAGGATGGCCTGTTCAATCTCTTGTCGTGTTATTTTGCCATTTAAAATTGTTCTATTTTCTTCTGACAGCTTTGCTAATCCATTTCTCTCCAAAAATTGTGTAATCTCTATTTCATCTTGTGGCTCTTGAGTATATAACTTTTTAAAATACCTCTGGAAGCACTTTCTAATCTCTCCCGGGTTCTGAATGTTCCTTCCTTCAACCTCTAAGTTTGTTACTGTATTTAATCTTTGTCTCCTTTTCAACTGCCAAGCTAGCAGTTTCCCACATTTATTTGCCGATTCAAAAGTTTTTTGTTTCATTGTTTTAATCTTCCATTCTATTTCCTGATTTATCAGCTTGGAATATTGCGCCTGATAAAGTTTAATTTCTCTCAGAATCGGTTGGGACTTCGGGTTAGATCTTAACTTCTTCTCCAACTCTTTGATACTTTCCAGAATTTTATCTTTCTTTTCATTTTGCAGTCTTTTCTTTAAGGAATTCTGTTGAATCAAGAACCCTCTCATCACAGCTTTACTTGCATCCCAGATAGTTCTTTTTTCCACCGTAGTGTTCAAATTAATCTCAAAATAATCCTTTAAGGTTTTTTGGGCCTTCTTTACAATTCTTTGGTCTCTAAACAGGCCATCATTCATCTTCCATCTAAAGGAGCCGATTGGGATCAATGTCATATCCATTCTCAAGGCGTTATGGTCGGAGCATGTTTTGGGGCAGATTTCCACCTTCCTCACCTTAGGTGCCAGACTTCTAGTTATCCATATTTGGTCGATTCGTGTCCAAGTCAGTTGAGCTTCAGAAAAGAATGTTCCTTCTCTTCCCAGGGGGTTTCTAACTCTCCAGATGTCAACCCAGTCCATATTGTCAGTCATTTCAAAAAAGGTCTTAGGTAGTCTTCCCTCTTTAGTAATGTTCTGGTTCTGTGACTTATCCATATTTGTTGATACGACCCCGTTCATGTCCCCCATCATGATGACGTTGTTGTAATCCAGATAATCCAGCATGGTCTCGTGCAACTTCTTATAAAAATCCGATTTTCCTTCATTTGGAGCATAAATTCCTAATATCAAAATTTTTTCTCCTTGATACTGTACTTCTATTGCGAGGATTCTTCCACTTTCATCTTTAAAGAGAAATTTTGGTGAAAGGCTCTCTTTTGCATAGATCACTACACCTCTCTTTTTAACTGTATCCGATGATATAAATTCTTGACCAAGCCTTTTATTTATTAACACCTTTCTATGGAGCCTAATCACATGTGTTTCTTGTAAGCATATAATGTCCAATTGTTCCTTTTTTAAAATATGAAAAATTTTAGACCTTTTTTCGGGACTGTTACAGCCATTTATGTTCCAGCTCAAAAGCTGCAGAGACATCCTGGATAGGTCTGGTTATTCTTTCTGGGGTGGTACCTTGTTCTCCGGTCCTTGAGGATCCGAGGGGGCGGGCTCCTCTGGAAGTTCTGGCGCTGGCAATCCAAGTCCTTTGTGGAGGTCTTCTCCGTGTGCTCCCAAAAACTTGTCTCTATCTTCCACTGTTTTGATTTTGATCTTTCTCCCTCTGTAGGTAAAGGATAATCCTTGTGGAAACTCCCACCTGAAGATAATTGCGTTGCTTCTCAACAGTCTTGCCAATTCCGTGTAGTTAGATCTAAGGTCCAGCAACTGCTTAGGAATGTCCTTGTAGATTTCAATTCTCTTGCCCAAAATGTCTAGTGACTTTTCGTAGTGCAGGCCCAAAATCTTGTCCCTTTCCTCCTTTGATCTCAGTGTTATCAAACAATCTCTGGGCTTCTCTGTCCTTCTGACTCTGCCAAGCCTGAAAGCAGATACAATTTTAAAGTCTTTTTCCTCTAACTTCCAAAACTTGGCAAATTCCTTAGTTAGAAATTCAATAAAATTATCTTCTTCCACCTCTGGTATTGACCGTATCCTCAAGTTGGTCTCCCTGTTTCGCAGTTCTGTCATCAAAAAGTAAATCTGATGTTCTCCAACTTGTTTGCTGAGTGGTCTTACTTCTTTCTCAAGTTCTTCCAATCTTTGACTAGTATCTTCAGCCAGTTTACGATTTTCACCTACAGCCTCCTTTAATTCTCCAATAGACTGGGCATTCTGTGCAACTTGTCCAGTCAGCTTATTCAAGCTTTCTGTGTTCTGTTCAATTTTAGCTGTATGCAAATCAGCCTTCTTGTCCAGAGCCTCCAGTTTCTCCAAAATTTTCTCCAAGACAGAGCTACTTGTCCCTGAAGCCATATCTCCCAGGTGCAGCTCCTCTGTCTCACCCTCCCCTGCCTGTATTAGGGAGGCCGCCTCTATGTCTGGAGGCAAAGTGGAAGGCAAGGCCGGCACAGAAGATCTACGCTGTGAGGCTGCAGATAAAGTTAGAGTTGTTTGTTTAGTCCTTCCTCTTCTCCTTGCGCCACTCATTCCAAAGTTATCTGTAATCCAAGGTCAATCCAAGTTGTTCCCATGAGAAAGCAGAGTCCCAGATACAATAGTCAAACAGAGGCCGGGAAAGGGAAAGTAAAACAAAGTCACTGCTGTAAGTCCAAAATCCTCTAGAGGGAGCTTAATACGTCTTCAGGGAAAAGATCAAATCCAAGTTAAACTTATAAATTTAAATCCATGTCCATCGCCTCCACAATGTATTATTTTTAGCAGAGTAAAACTTAAAGCGAAACAGTGTTTCTTACAGTGCCTTGACTGCAACAGTTTCAAAGTATCCAGTTCCAACTCAGAATGTTTCAAAACCTGAATTCAATGTATCCAAAGTTGCAAACTGGTGCTCATCCAGGCAGCTCCAGCACCAGAGATTCTTATTTATTTTATAATCCACTGGTGCCACAGAAGAAGGATATCAATGCACCCCGAATATAACCAGCAAAAGTCAATAGCTCAAAGTCTTTCACTCAGAAAACTGCTTTAACAGGGTGCCAGCATTTAGTTAACGCATAACTTTTTGTCTCCACTCCTCCTGCTCTTTGCTTAAAGTTCAGTATAGCGGGAGATGGGCTTCCTGCTTATCCTCACTCCGTTTTCAGCCAGATTTCAACTTTTTTTAAAAAAGTTTTAAAAGTTTCATAAAGTTCTCAAAAAGTTTCAGAAAGTTGACAAAAGTTTCAGAAAGTTTTCAATGTCCAAATTTACTCACGGGTTGTAGTTTCCAAAGTTCAGAAAAGTTGCAGGAAGAAAGGACAGCGCTGACCGGCAACAGCAACGCGGCTTCACTTCGCTGTTTGCGCAACGACCCACAGCGCCGCTACCCCCTCCGCGATCCGGAGCCCCTTACGGGGTCCCTTCAGCGTTTTGGGGGCTGCTTCTGGCGCCCGCCGGGTCCCGAGACCACAGGCTTCTGCCACCTGTGGTTTTCCTGAATGGGTCTCCGCTTCGCCGTAGCGGACGACCCGTTTACAGCGGAGCTCCCTTCTCCTTACTCGGAGAAGGCAGCCATTACCGGTCGCGCCGCCTCCGGAAGTCCCAGACTGCTGCAGTTTGGATCCTATTCAACTCAGTACATAACAGTAGTTTAGCATTCAGTTTTATCCCCCACCCCCTGTTCCGTCTAAAGAGCTTAGGCAAATGACTTCTGTTTACAAGTTATACTTTTTCTGGCATTGGTGGAAGATGATATTCTACTTGCTTGTATATATGAATGCAGTGGTTTGTTTTCTTAACTGTGTTTGGAATATTCTTTGTACCTGAGGTGTCAGTATTAATTCTGTTGCATGGATAGAAATGGTTATGTTCAAGTATTATAGTTTTGGTTTCATAAAATACTTTATAGCACCCCAATGTGCTGTCCTGAACGTGGGCTGTATTTTTGCATTTCAAACAATAAGCAGAATTGACTTTATTTGACTACATCACTTTAGACTGCAGGGGTAGAAACAAATATTTGAATGCTTTCCGGCAAGAACAAGCCCCCCCTTTATTATTAAGCGAAGGCCTCTGCCTAGTCTTCTTCCAACAAGCTGTTTCTCTCTATCAAGGATGGGAGACTCACCCCTCCAGATGTTAGACTTCCAACCCCTTATCATCCACAGCTTGCATGGCCAAAGGTCAGAGATGATGAGAGTTGTAGTCCCCCAGCATCTGGAGGGTCTCAGGTTCCCCTCTCCTGCTCAGGGACATTCTAGTAATGTGGGAATATTCCCGCTCACACCTGCAGCCTCAGGAGCACAGACTAGGGAAAGCTTTACCTCTTGATTCTGCTGATTTATGTAAACTGAGTAAGAGGACTGTGCCCATGTCATTCTGTCACATCTGATTTCCTTCATTCTAGCTCTTGTACTTTATATACATGCCTGTTAAATCCAGCAAATTTAACCTCAATGAAACAGGTGAAAATGGACAAACTAGAAGATTTAAACTCATGCAGATGAAATGTTTAGCTCTTATTTTGCCATACGTTTTGCACACGATGTATATGTTTCTTAAATGCTTCCTATTACTTGAAAGGATAATGCAGGTGGCTCAGTTTTCCTTGGCGGAGAGAGTTCATCAGCAGCTAGTTTGGTCCTCTCTAGGGGCTCTTCCATAATTTGGCATTGTCTGAAGGTTAAAGAGTTTTTTTTATTTGTTCTTTGATCTTTGTAATCCGGAAGTGAAGTCATTCCCTCCTTTCTGCTGCAGGCTTCCAAAAACGCCTTGACTTTTCTTCATCTTTCCCAGCTGATGAAGTCTTCTCTGTCCAGTCCTTTGTCTGTGCTTCACAAGTTTCTTCACATTCTAGATTTCACCCCCCCCCCGCCTCCACCAGGTCTCTCCTACTGTGTAAGCTTGTAAGCAGATGTCTTGCAGGGTATGAAGTGTCACTTTAATTCTGTTTACTAAACTTTGCCTATAGACCCTTTCAAAGTGTAGTCACAGATCTAATTTTGTGCTGTGCATTCATTCCTGTTTATTGCCCTATAAAAAGCACCGCTTTGAAAAGCGCTTAGAAGTCTTTTTGAATGCAAGACATTTTGACTGAGATCAACATTTCGTTGTTAACAGCTGTGATTCTGTAAGCTACTGTTAGTGGTTTCTAGAAGCTAATTTGTCAGCTAGCTGGCACACTGAGCTCATTTGCCAAAATTAGTGCTTGTCATCTGCCCCATCATAATTTATGATACGGGTTGGGAGAGAAATTTGTTTTGCTTGCATTTTTATCTGGACACACCAAATTTGCACTTCTTGAACTAATATATGAACTGAAGCACACCTCAGAAAATGCATATGTTAGTGAAATGTGCATACAAAGTTGTGTATATTGTGAAAATGATGCGCAAGAATGCATTTTATTACGGAAAATTGCTTGCAAAAATGCATTTATGAGGCAGAATTGCATTAACAAATGAGTATATTGGGGAAAATGTGAACAAAATGTACAAGAAATGATAAAAAAAATTATTATTATTTTAAAAAATCACAAACATAGGCAAAAATGAGAAGTGGAGAGAAATGGAAATGTAAAGATGTATCCATCCCTATTTGTTGAAAGGACAGAGTCATCTGCAAGTAATTCCCCGCCTTCAAACTTATTTTATTCATTTTTCACAAAACCAAACCATAAACATGTTGTATTTGCTTAGTTGTATTTGCTGCAACTAAGCAATACAAGAGCGCTCTTTAGACAAATCAACTCTTTAGATAACTTAGATAGCTAGATAGCTGGGAAGAGAGTTCGGGATTATTATTATTGTTATTTAAATATAAATTGTGTGTCGTTGTTTTTCAATTTGACCCATTTACATGGTTTTGTATTTATTGTGGTATTTTATGCATTGTGACTTGCTGTTACTTTTATTGATTATAGTTTAGTAATTATTTATTATAATTGTTAATTTTATTTACTGATTTTTTATTTTATTGTGTGCTATTATATTCTAACGGATTATTGAATGTTTATTCAATATACGTTGTTTATTTCAAATCTGTCTTTTTTTTATTTTTATGACTTTTTCATATTGGATCAGATTGTTATATGGTGTGTGATCTTTGTTATATATTTTGTTGTTTATATTTTTAGTGAAGTGGGAGGGATTGGTACTGATACCATTTGGGGAAAAGTACGAGAATCTCGGTACTATTGATGTTTTTTATTACTGCAATGTGTCCAAGGCAGCTTAGGTTAATACGCTTCAGATTTTTTAGATCCTATTGCATGCTTTATAAATATTTTATTGTTCCATCGGCCTAACTGTTTAATATAAGATGTGAGAGTTAGTCCTAGATACTTTCAGCCGCCATGAGCTATGGCTAAGCGCAGGTTAAAGGTAAAGGGACCCCTGGCCATTAGGTCCAGTCGTGGCCGAGGGAGCCGGCGTACAGCTTCTGGGTCATTGGCCGAGGGAGCCGGCGTACAGCTTCTGGGTCATGTGGCCAGCATGACTAAGCCACTTCTGGCGAACCAGAGCAGCGCACGGAAATGCCGTTTACCTTCCCGCCGGAGTTGTACCTATTTATCTACTTGCACTTTGATGTGCTTTTGAACTGCTAGGTTGGCAGGAGCAGGGGCCAAACAACGGATTTGAACCGCCGACCTTCTGATCTGCGTCCCATAAGCGCAGGTTAAGGTAAAGGGAACCCTGACCATTAGGTCCAGTCGTGACCGACTCTGGGGTTGCGCGCTCATCTCGCTCTGTAGGCTGAGGGAGCCGGCGTATGTCCAGAAACAGCTTCCGGGTCATGTGGCCGCTTCTGGCGAACCAGAGCAGTACACAGAAACGCCGTTTACCTTCCCGCCAGAGTGGTCCCTATTTATCTACTTGCACATGACGTGCTTTCGAACTGCTAGGTGGGCAGGAGCAGGGACCGAGCAATGGGAGTTCACCCCGTCACGGGGATTCGAACCGCCGACCTTCTGATCGGCAAGCCCTAGGCTCTGTGGTTTAACCCACAGCGCCACCCGCGTCCCGCTAAGCGCAGGTTAGAGAGAAGCTAATTGCAACCCTCTGTGTTCAGAATGACCAGAAGTGTTGTTGATTTGGAATAATTAATTTGAAAACCTGTCATTTTGTGGAATATGTCAAGTTGCTCCCATATATAGGGCAGGCCCTCCTGGGGGTGCCAGAGGATCAGGAGTGTGTCATCTGCAAACATGTTCGCTTGGTGTTCTCCACCCCTTTTACTGAAGTGTTCCCACAACGTTTTGCTGCAAGCACCTCTGTAGCCACTGCAAACAGCAGCAGGGATAGAGGGCAGCCTTGATGTGTACCTCAAAGCAGGTCAGTTACCGGGAAGTCAAAGCCATTAACCAAAATGACAGCTTGAGATGTAGAATAAAATTGTTGGATTAAGTGTAAAAATTTGGAGCCAAATTGCAACTTGAAAAGTAGACATTTAAAAATGACCAGTCCACTCTATCAAAGTGGACCAGATGCCTTCCATTTGTGAAGCTCATTGACTGTATTCATCGCTGTTCTGATTGAGTTGGCAATGATATATTGCCCAATAAATATATTAAGACTGTTCAACATTATTGCTGAGAATAATTTTGCATTGACATGAATGAGCACGATCAGTCTGCAGGACTACTCTTGTTGGGTCTTTACCTGGTTTCAGTGGTAGAACAAGCATAGATGTAGGCCAAGTTTGGGGCACAGAGCATCTTTCTAGGATAGAATTGCATAGTTTAGTCAACCATGGGGAAAGTTCCTTTTAAAAGTAACTAAATTGTTTTATAGAATTCCCCAGTGATACAGCTCGGATGTCATGGACGGGCTGGATGCAAAGGAGTGATGGGCGGCACCAGCTGGGAACCCCCATGGGAAGAAGGCTCAGAGCCAGGGGAGTGGTGGTGGGATGATGATGATGAGTGGTCAGAAGGAGAAGGAGCAAACTGGGGGGAGGGAGAGGTGTCAGAAGCTGAAGAGGTAACATGGTTTAGTGAGCAGGAAGAGGCTGTGGCAGAGAGCAGTTCAGACCCTGAGACTGAAGCGTTGCCATCTGTGAAAGGCTGAAGGAAATGCATCTGAGGATGAAATGGATCGCAGGTCTTCTAAGGAGCCTGTTGGTCTAAAAATATCAGGCCAGGGAAAGAAAAGGCCTCTTAGTTCAAATTATTTTAGCTGGACATTGCTGTGTTACACTGGCAGTAACAGTGTAAAAACAACCTTGCAGGCCAGTGGTACAGAAAAAGTATGTACAGGCATTTCACTGATTTTTGGCATTTATATGCTACCCAACTAACCATACCCTCTAAGTCACTTATAAATTTAAAAGATTAAAATACAAATATAGTCAATAAGATTAAGATTTTCATTCTGTTGAGCTGGGCTTGGATGCTGGCATCTGCCTTTTCTGAGATCGTCACTTCTCCTTTGTCCAGCCTGCCTTTCAGTCTTGTCCTCCACAATTTCTTTTCTCCAAACTTTATCGCTACCCCTTTATTACAGTTGGGGGGGGAATAAAGGCAGTTTAAAGTGGATTGGATGCATCTTGTGTCTGCATTTTTTCCATCCAATTGCCAGTCCATACTCCCCCCCCTCGCTTCAATATGGATTTTCCCATTCTGCAGATAATCTATTTAGAAAAAATAAGATGTTATTGTCCACAGTCACTGCTGATGTGGATGCCCCTTTGTGCTTTTTTTGTAGTGGGAATTTTGTCATGTGTGAAGTGACTTTGTCTGGGTGTTCACTGTCACCCACTGCTGCTCATGTTGCCTTCCCACATTTTGCTTTGGGTGGCCTAAAGGTGAACAAAGACAGGGGTGTCCGTATGTTTGATAGATGCTCTCCTGTCCCCTTCCATTAAGGCACAGTGGTTTTCTGTGCAGGGGTGTACTACTTTAGCAGTATCAGCAGTGGGAGATAAAAAAAATTATATATGAATGAACAGCACAATAGGCGCAGTGTTTGGTATAAATCTGAAACAGTGAGTCGTAAATTCCTATAGGGCATTCCATTCAATTTTTTAAAGCAAACTGTAGAAAAATCATATTTAAATACTGGGTCATTCCAGGTTAAACTAAATAAATAATAATGAATGGCAGCTTAATGCTAGACTGTATGTTGAAAAAAACTGTGAATAGTTGGAAATTCATATACAGTATTAGTTTAATCTCTAATAAAAATCAGTGGAAGGGCTCCGCAGATCCCTTCTCATCCAGCCAAACTGGAGAATGCTGCTCACAGGAGTCTGCAAGCCTGACTTTACAATCTGAATCCATGGGCTTCATTTTTTCTTTTCTTTTCAATGGCGCTTCATGTGGCCTGAATTCCCTTCTTCAAAATGGGCAGGTTTCCCAGAGAAAATATGATACTACTTTACTAATCAGGATGGAGCCTTATCCTGCAATGGGACCTACATTTTGCTCTTTTTACCACATCATTTTTGTTTTCTATGCAGACGAAAATAGACACAGAGTAAACCAACCCCAGAAGTCAATTACAGGGTTTTATAGTGATGTACTGTGAAAAATTTGGTCATGTTTTTCATTATACGGAATGTTCTTTCCGAAGACATAAACAGAAAAGCACATATGTTTGATTTTTTTAAAAAAAACTTTGCTTAGCATTTAAAAAATGTTGAAGATGGTTTTGGACCATTCCAAATGATCAACATCTTAATTACAAGAAAATTTTGTGTGTAAAAGCAGTTATTGATTATAGTTATCCTACTGTTGGATTTTGGTGCTTCATTCCTGTACCCCCCAAATAAGTTTGAGTATTAGGTAAAAAAAATTCTGTTCCTTTCTAATCAGAATCTGAGAGTACAACTACTCTCTAGCTTACAGGATTATTTTTTTAATTAAATTTAAGATGAGAAGCAGTGAAATGTGAAGACAAAATATTTTTCCCCAGGGGTGTGTTTAACTTAACAGACTGTAATAAGGTGTAACTGAACAACTGTTGGAATTATATAATGTCACATAATGTCCTCTATGGTATTTCATCTTCTTTTTGTAGACAGCTGCTTATATGGTGAAAACTTATAAATGTTTGCTGTACTGGGACATGGCTATGGGTGATAGGCTAGAAAGTCAAGGGAAGACAAAAATGGAATGAAGAGTTAGGGGTACAGATAACAAATGATATATGGGAGTCAAGTATAAAATCAACAGAAATAGCCTCTATGGATCTAAGACTAAGACTTATTCAACAGAAAATAATATTCAGAGCAAAACTATACCAGAAGAAAATAACAAGTCCAGACAACTGCTGGAGATGTGGGAGTAAAAATGCAAACTTGGTACATATGATGATTAACTGCCTGATGATAAGATCATTTTGGTGCGAGGTGAGGATATTTATAACAATAAAAAGAAATTGTTATTTAGGGGAATTGAATTTAATTCTAAATTATATTCTGGAAACGTGGGAGATTTCAAGGGGTCCAGAGAAATGGATGTACCATGCTATATTAGAAGCAAAAAAGCTTGTTTTCATGATTTGGAAGAGCCGCAAAAAGATTCCATTGAGCACATGAATTGATAATATGGACAGACTACATATGAATGAATTGCATGTTGACGCAAAATAAGAATGGATAAATATGAAGAAATCTGGAATGAATATTTAAGAAATAGGGCAGATAATGGTGGGAAGTAGGGGGAGGAGAGAGAAGTAGGAAAATATTGTTTAAAAGGTGTAGTCATAGGTATATCAGTGTATCCAAATCTGAATTGTCAAATTGTGTTATTATTGTTATTATGGTTTTTGTTGTATGTGTCTTTTGTGGTTGTTGTTTGTATCGAAAAAATGATTAAATAATTAAGAGAAGAGTTGAGCTTTAATGCAATAGCAAATGAAGGCCTGAATTTTAAGTATTTAGCAATCCAAATAAAGCAAGCTGATACTCGTTACTCTCTGATTTGATTGTCTGTTCATGAAGTTAAAGCTAGCTTTGGACAATCTTTTAGGGCCTTTGTGGAGAGACTAATGAAATGTCAAATTAAAGAACAAGCCAGTTTTCCCGATGCATATTAATTGAGCAAGAGGGCAGAAAACTTGATAAATAGAGGCTTCATTCTTAAACCTGACACTTTTGCTTCATTATAGTGAAATGAGGCTCCTCTGCAGGCCACTGTCCATTTACCGAACAGTCCATAAGAAAAACTTTTGAGCAATTGGCCCAGTTTGCCCAGGAACAGGTGTTATAATCATAGAATGGTAGAGGTCATCCAGTCCAACCCCCTGCAACGCAGGAATCTTTCACCCAGCCTGGGGCTTGAACCCAGGACCCTGAGATCGAGAGTCTTTCCCATGACCTTGATTGGGAGGAGCAAGCTGCACAATTGCACTGTTAGTGAAACGTTGCTCTCTCTGTTTGTGCTGTGTATCTGTAAGATGTTTATACGCACAACTTAGTTATTTAATACAGGTATAGATTGCTGTCCAAATATGCTCTCTCTCCTGGGTGGCTTGAAACTTCTGTAATGCTATGATTGTTTTAAATGTTTTAATGTACTGACAATGTCTGTACATTAACCTGGGACTCCCTGGCGCAATTCTATGGGACGTGAGAAAGATAGATATATTATTATACTTCTCAGTATTTGAATATGAAACAAAATTGCTAAGTTTTATTTTATTTTTAACAAACTTACATTTTTCTTGCTCTATGGCAAAAGCAAATGAAACAGAATATGGAAGCTAAAAATTAAAGGTAAAGGTAAAGGGACCCTTGACCGTTAGGTCCAGTCGTGGCCGATTGTGGGGTTGCGGCGCTCATCTCGCTTTACTGGCCGAGGGAGCCGGCGTACAGCTTCCGGGTCATGTGACCAGCAGGACTAAGCCGCTTCTGGCGAACCAGAGCAGCACATAGAAACACCATTTACCTTCCCGCTGGAGCCGTACCTGTTTATCTACTTGCACTTTGACGTGCTTTCGAACTACTAGGTTGACAGGAGAGCTAAAAATTAGACCCCTAATAATATGAGCAACAGCAAAAGTCTGAGAAGTTTTAGATTAAGGTTTTTGAAGACATGGAGAGGGAGAAAGGAGGAGGACTCTGGCGATGGAGTAGGAGACCAGAGTGAGGGACATGGACATCTCCTATTGAGTATACTAAGGATATTTTGTGAACAACTCCTTGAAGTGACTGTTCTCATGTAAAAAATATCCAGAATTAGAATTCTAATAAACATAAATTGTATAATGGATTTTGCCAGGATTGCAGTATTTCTAGACACACATAGTACGCAGTACTAAACTGATGATGCTGTTATTCAAATGTAAGGATTCTATAATTTCTTTCTGCCCAATATAAGAGATTTGACTTTCCCCCCTCTCGCCATAAATACTTATTGAGACTATAATGCTGCGAAACACTACAAATATATTTGTCATATAGCTTCATTGTTTTATAAGTAGCAGTATACTGCATGAATAGAAGTAGATCATTCTTAATGTGGTTAATCTTTATATTAGTCATTCTGCCCAGTAATCATGGGGCTTTCTATAATTTTCTGCAGAATTTTGCTCTGGAGGGTGCTTCTTGCCATTCTGAAACAAGGGAGAAAGATTTAGTTCTTTAGTTGTGTATATACCTGATCAAACACCACTTCTGTCAGAACAACAGATACGTCACATACACATACCCACCCACCCACAGTTCAAATACTCTCCCTTTGAAGGTGACTTGGAAACTACGACTAATTCACAATGCAGCAGCTAGATTGGAGATGGGGAGCCACCATCAGGACCGTATAACACCGGACCTAAAGGATCTTCGCTCACTCCCAGTAGGTTTCCGAGCACAGTTGGTTGATACTGACCTTTAAAGCCCTAAATGGCCTCAGCCCGTCTCCACCCCCATTGTTCAGCCTAGACACTGAGGTCCAGCTCCCAGGGTCTTCTGGTGGTTCCCTCACTGCGAGAAGTGAGGTTGCAGGGAACCAGGCAGAGGGCCTTCTTGGTAGTGGCACCTGCCCTGTGGAGCAGCCTTCCATCAAATGCCAAGTAAATAAACAATTGTGCAACTTTACGATGACATCTGAAGTCAGCCATGTATTGGGAGGTTTTTAGTATTTGATGTTTTCATAGAATCATAGAGTTGGAAGAGACCACAAGGGCCATCGAGTCCAACCCACCGCCAAGCCGGAAACACCATCAGAGCACTCCTGACATATGGTTGTCAAGCCTCTGCTTAAAGACCTCCAAAGAAGGAGACTCCACCACACTCCTTGGCAGCAAATTCCACTGTCGAACAGCTCTTACTGTCAGGAAGTTCTTCCTAATGTTTAGGTGGAATCTTCTTTCTTGTAGTTTGGATCCATTGCTCCGTGTCCGCTTCTCTGGAGCAGCAGAAAACAACCTTTCTCCCTCCTCTATGTGACATCCTTTTATATATTTGAACATGGCTATCATATCACCCCTTAACCTCCTCTTCTCCAGGCTAAACATGCCCAGCTCCCTTAGCCGTTCCTCATAAGGCATTGTTTCCAGGCCTTTGACCATTTTGGTTGCCCTCCTCTGGACACGTTCCAGTTTGTCAGTGTCCTTCTTGAACTGTGGTGCCCAGTACTCCAGGTGAGGTCTGACCAGAGCAGAATACAGTGGCACTATGACTTCCCTTGATCTAGATGCTATACTCCTATTGATGCAGCCCAGAATTGCATTGGCTTTTTTAGCTGCCGCGTCACACTGTTGGCTCATGTCAAGTTTGTGGTCATTCAAGACTCCTATATCCTTTTCACATGTACTGCTCTCAAGCCAGGTGTCACCCATCTTGTATTTGTGCCTCTCATTTTTTTTGCCCAAGTGCAATACTTTACATTTCTCCCTGTTAAAATTCATCTTGTTTGTTTTGGCCCAGTTCTCTAATCTGTCAAGGTCGTTTTGAAGTGTGATCCTGTCCTCTGGGGTGTTAGCCACCCCTCCCAGTTTGGTGTCATCTGCAAATTTGATCAGGATGCCCTTGAGTCCATCATCCAAGTCGTTGATAAAGATGTTGAATAAGACCAGGCCCAAGACAGAACCCTGTGGCTCCCCACTAGTCACTCTTCTCCAGGATGAAGAGGAACCATTGATGAGCACCCTTTGGGTTCGGTCAGTCAGCCAGTTACAAATCCACTGAGTGGTAGTATAGTCAAGACCGCATTTTACCAGCTTCTTTACAAGAATATCATGGGGCACCTTGTCAAATGCCTTGCTGAAATCAAGGTAGGCTACATCCACTGCGTTCCCTTCATCTACCAGGCTTGTAATTCTGTCAAAAAACGAGATCAGGTTAGTCTGACATGACTTATTTTTCAGAAATCCATGCTGACTATTGGTGATCACAGCATTCCTTTCTAGGTGCTCACAGACTGTTTGCTGAATGATCTGCTCCAGAATCTTCCCTGGTATTGATGTCAGACCGACTGGGCGGTAATTATTTGGGTCCTCTCTTTTCCCCTTTTTGAAAATAGGGACAACATTTGCCCTCCTCCAGTCTGCCGGGACTTCGACTGTTCTCCAGGAATTCTCAAAGATGACTGCCAGTGGTTCTGAGATCACATCTGCCAGTTCTTTTAATACTCTTGGATGCAGTTCATCTGGCCCTGGAGACTTGAATACATCTAAACTAGCCAAGTATTCTTGTACTATCTCCTTAGTTATTCTGGGCTGTGTTTCCTCTGCTGAATCATTTGCTCCAAATTCTTCAGGTCGGGCATTGTTTTCTTTATCGGAGAAGACTGAGGCAAAGAAGGCATTGAGGAGTTCAGCCCTTTCTGTGTCCCCTGTTTGCATTTCACCATCTTCTCCTCTGAGTGACCCCACTGTTTCTTTGTTCTTCCTTTTGCTACGAACATAGCCATAAAAGCTTTTTTTGTTGCTTTTAACCTCTCTAGCAAGCCTGAGTTCATTCTGTGCTTTAGCTTTTCTGACTTTGTGTCTACACATGCTGGCTATTTGTTTAAATTCCTCCTTGGTGGTTTCCCCCCTTTTCCATTTTTTGTACACATCCTTTTTTAATCTTAACTCAGTTAAAAGTTCTTTAGATAGCCACCCTGGCTTCTTTAGGCACCTTCCATGTTTCCGTCTCATTGGTATTGCCTGAAGTTGTGCTTTTACTATCTCCCTCTTAACAAACTCCCAGCCATCATGAACTCCCTTTCCTTTTAGTATTACTGTCCATGGGATCTCCCCCAGCACTTCCCTAAGTTTTATGAAGTCGGCTTTCTTAAAGTCAAGAAATTGAGTCCTAGTATGCTTGGCTGCTCCTTTCCGCTGTATAGTAAACTTCAGAAGAGCATGATCACTCGCGCCTAATGATCCTTCCACTTCTACCCTACTAACCAGGTCATCAACATTGGTTAGGACCAGATCTAAAATGGCTGTTCCTCTTGTTGCTTCTCCCACTTTCTGGACAATGAAATTGTCTGCAAGGCCAGTGAGGAATCTGTTTGACCTTATGCTCTTGGCTGAGTTTGACATCCAACAAATATCTGGGGAATTGAAGTCCCCCATTACTACTATCTCCCTTCCTTTTGCATGCTTGGCCATCTGTTCCAGGAAGGCATCATCTATGTCCTCCGTTTGGCTTGGGGATCTATAGTAAACTCCCACAATGAGGTCCCTGTTATTCTTCTCTCCCTTAATTTTGACCCAAATGCTCTCACTTTGGCTTTGAGGTTCTAAATCTTGGATCTCTTCACAGCTATACACATCCCTGACATATAACGCCACTCCTCCTCCTTTTTTGTCTGGTCTGTTTCTCTGAAATAGATTGTATCCCTCCATTATTACATTCCAATCGTGGGACTTATCCCACCAGGTTTCAGTGATGCCTATTATGTCATATTTAGTTTGCTGTACCAAGAGCTCAAGCTCATCTTGTTTATTTCCCATGCTTTGCGCATTAGTGTACAGACATTGAAGTCCATTAATCATTCCCCCGTGTCTCTTATTTAAGGATTTTTTCCTCCCACCACTAGGTCTGCGTGCTGTTTGCTCCATTTGGTCTATGACATTTGGATGATCATCTTCATCAATTGATAGACTCCTACCTTCAGGAGCACTGTCTCCCTCCCCCACATTAGTCAGTTTAAAGCCCTCCTGATGAGGTTTCTGAGATTTTTGGCAAAAACATTCCTCCCAACCGTTGTGAGGTGCAGCCCATCGCTTGCCAGAAGTCCATCTTTAAGAAACTGCAGTCCGTGATCTAAGAATCCAAACCGTTCCTGTTTACACCATTTACGAAGCCAGCTGTTCACTTCCACTATTTTTCCCTCTCTTCCTGGGCCACGTCGTTCAACTGGGAGGACAGATGAGATGACAATTTGTGCATTTAATTGCTTCAATTTCCTGCCCAGAGTCTCGTAGTCTCTTTTGATCTTCTGGAGGCTATTGCTTGCAGTGTCATTGGTTCCCACATGAACCAAGAGGAAGGGGTATTTGTCAGTGGGTTTTATGATTCCTTGCAGTCGTTCAGTTACAGCTTGGATCTTAGCCCCGGGGAGACAGCACACTTCCCGAGACATCTTGTCAGGCCCACAGATCACTACTTCTGTTCCCCTCAGTAGGGAATCCCCTATCACCACTACACGCCTCCTCTTAGGTTTGGTCGGGGTTCTTCCGTGAGCTGTCCGTTCCAAGGTCGCCTGCACATTCCCTGAGGACTGACTTTGCTGCTCGTCTTCATATACCTGATCGACTGTAATGAGGGAGAGATCCTCAAATGGAGTCTGCTCTTCGTCTTCCATGCTAGGGGAGAGGACCTCAAAGCGATTGTGTATTTCTAAACAATCAGAGCAAACCCTGGGCCTCCTACTTTGAGTCACGTTTCTCCATATATCTGGCTCCTGTGTTGGTGAACTAGCCTCCTTCTCAGGGGAGTCCCCTGTCTCCTCCTTGGTGGAGACGGTGTGCTGTGTTGCTTCCAAGAAGAGCTCCAGCTCTCTAATTCTTTGGAGCGTAGCTACACGTTCCTCCAGTTGCTGGACTTTGTCTTCTAAGAGGGCAATCAACATGCAATTGCTGCAGGTAAAGCTGCCTGCAACCTTTGGCAAGATGGCAAACATTGCGCAGGAACCGCAGGCGACTGCAGCTGTTCCCTCACCCTCCATCTTGAGAATGTGTCGTTGGGGGTGACTACAGCGGTCCTCCATCATAAAAAGCGTGAAGACAGGACAAATAACTCCCCCCCAAAAAACCTAGGTCTCCCCCAACAAACGTTTGAGACTAGCTCCCCTAAATCTAAAAGATGGATCAAACTGTGCCCGCCGCTAGGTGCACGCCGCTGCCCTGCAAGCTCTGATAAGCTCCTCCCACAGCTAATCACCTGCCTCAACAGAAGCCCTGCCCCCTCTGACCTTTGCACAGGGAGAGCAGCTAATCAGCCACAAGAAACACACACAAGAAAACCCTTTTTGCTCCTTCTTCAGCTGCTGCCCTGCAAGCTCTGTGCTTTTTTTTTCTGTGCTTTTATTATGTTGGAAGCCATCCAGAGTGGCTCGGGCAACCCAGTCAGATGGGAGGAGTAAAAGTAATGAGTTGTTGCTGTTGTTGTTAGGGACCTTGGAAAAAATTGGTCTGAATCAAGGCGCGGATGACTCTTGCCCATTATGCCAATTGTTGTTGTTGTTTAGTCGTTTAGTCATGTCCAACTCTTCGTGACCCCATGGACCAGAGCACGCCAGGCACTTCTGTTTTCCACTGCCTCCCACAGTTTAGTCAAACTCATGCTGGTAGCTTCGAGAACACTATCCAACCATCTCGTCCTCTGTCATCCCCTTCTCCTCTTTCCCAACATCAGGGTCTTTTCCAGGGAGTCTTCTCTTATCATGAGGTGGCCAAAGTATTGGAGTCTCAGCTTCCGGATCTGTCCTTCCAGTGAGCACTCAGGGCTGATTTCCTTAAGAATGGATAAGTTTGATCTTCTTGCAGTCCATGGGACTCTCAAGAGTCTCCGCCAGCACCATAATTCAAAAGCATCAATCCTTCGGTGATCAGCCTTCTTTATGGTCCAGCTCTCACTTCCATACATCACTACTGGGAAAACCATAGTTTGAACTATACAGACCTTTGTTGGCAATGTGATGTCTCTGCTTTTTAAGATGCTGTCTAGGTTTGTCATTGCTTTTTTTCCAAGAAGCAGGCGTCTTTTAATTTTGTGGCTGCTGTCACCATCTGCAGTGATCATGGAGCCCAAGAAAGTAAAATCTCTCACTTTCTCCATTTCTTTCCCTTCTATTTGCCAGGAGGTGATGGGACCAGTGGCCATGATCTTCGTTTTTTTTTACGTTGAGCTTCAAACCATATTTTGCGCTCTCCTCTTTCACCGTCATTAAAAGGTTCTTTAATTCCTCCTCACTTTCTGCCATCAATGTTGTATCATCTGCATATCTGAGGTTGCTGATATTTCTTCCGGCAATCTTAATTCTGGTTTGGGATTCATCCAGTCCAGCCTTTTGCATGATGAATTCTGCATATAAGTTAAATAAGCAGGGAGACAATATACAGCCTTGTCGTACTCCTTTCCCAATTTTGAACCAATCAGTTGTTCCATATCCAGTTCTAACTGTAGCTTCTTGTCCCACATAGAGATTTCTCAGGAGACAGATGAGGTGATCAGGCACTCCCATTTCTTTAAGAACTTGCCATAGTTTGCTGTGGTCGACACAGTCAAAGGCTTTTGCATAGTCAATGAAGCAGAGGTAGATGTCTTTCTGGAACTCTCTAGCTTTCTCCATAATCCAGCGCATGTTTGCAATTTGGTCTCTGGTTCCTCTGCCTCTTCGAAATCCAGCTTGCACTTCTGGGAGTTCTCGGTCCACATACTGCTTGAGCCTACCTTGTAGAATTTTAAGCATAACCTTGCTAGCATGTGAAATGAGTGCAATTGTGTGGTAGTTGGAGCATTCTTTGGCACTGTCCTTCTTTGGGATTGGGATGTAGACTGATCTTCTCCAATCCTCTGGCCACTGCTGAGTTTTCCAAACTTGCTGGCATATTGAGTGTAGCACCTTAACAGCATCAGCTTTGAAAATTTTAAATAGTTAAATAGTTAAATAGCTGGAATACCATCACTTCCACTGGCCTTGTTATTTGCAGTTCTTTCTAAGGCCCATTTGACTTCACTCTCCAGGATGTCTGGCTCAAGGTCAGCAACCACACTACCTGGGGTGTACGAGCCATCCATATATGCTAATAGAAGGATCCTAATCCTAATTGCAAAAAGGGACGCGGGTGGCACTGTAGGTTAAACCACAGAGCCTAGGACTTGCTGATCAGAAGGTTGGCAGTTCGAATCCCCGCGGCGGGGTGAGCTCCCGTTGCTCGGTCCCTGCTCCTGCCAACCTAGCAGTTCAAAAGCACGTCAAGTGCAAGTAGATAAATAGGTATCGCTCTGGCGGGAAGGTAAACAGCGTTTCCGTGCACTGCTCTGGTTCACAAGAAGCAGCTTAGTCATGCTGGCCACATGACCTGGAAGCTGTACGCCGGCTCCCTCGGCCAATAAAGGGAGATTAGCACTGCAATCCCAGAGTCGGTCACGACTGGAACTAATGGTCAGGGGTCCCTTTACCTTTACCTAATCCTAATTGCTGGGGATTAGGGGAAGAATGTGTGCACTTGATTGAAATGTGCACATGTAGTTTCTCCAGTTTGCACATGTGCCCAAGAAGGTAGGTTATTCCCCCCCCCCCAAATTTGGCTTAAGGCCTGAGTCCATTCAAGTGTATATGTTCACATTGTGTTAGGGTCAGGGCAAGCATTATGTTGTGCCACCCCAAATCGCCACAAATTCTACAGCAATAACAAACATATTTCAAGCTAAAAATGAATTATTTTATTATATTTCATGCAACATATTTCATGCTATTTTCCCTAATAATGCATGCTATGGAGTACATGCGCAGTATTTCAGTGCATTAATACTCTAGTATTCACGTTCCCCATCTCTATCATGATATCACAGAATACAGGCCACATTGCATATTATTGTCATTCCTATTCAGATATTCTTGCCATACTTCAATGTATTTCCCTGCAGTCGAACACTCTAGTTTTGATAGCATAATAAGAGGTTACCAGGTCTTGTAGCGTTTGGATGTATTAATCTTCTGGAAATCCAAAATCGTTTGTATGTGTTCATAACCCTATCACTTACTGAAATGCTCCAAGTTGTTGCAGAATTTATAGCACATCATTAAGTATAACATTCCTGATACCTTTCCTTGGCAGGCTTAGTGTGTGGTTAGCAAAATGGTGAAAGGTGATAGGAAATTGGGAGGTCTCAGTGTTTTTTCTCTATAAATTCTTTTAAGGCCAGAGGACTTGCTGCTTTTGCTTTTGAACATCCTGTATTTCTAAGCTGGATGAAGAGGACCATGTGATCGAACTATTAGCATGAGTCAAAACAAATTAATTCTATGTTCTCAGGCACACTGCTGCATTCTGGGGTCAGAATGGCTCTGCTCAGATCATGATTGTTTGCATGTAAATAAACCAGGGTGCAAATATGGAGAGCAAGGAAGGAAGGAAGGAAAGCAAGGAATTGGTTCAATTTCACAACTTTCATTGCTAAATGAGAGTTAAAATCTTTAGAAATTCTATAGAACTTGCTATTTTGATCACAGTTGCATTGATTAATAGCTTGAGACAATCTGACCACCTGCCTTGATAGACAGGAAGAGTGTGGCAAAATTTCTTGCAGATTATACTTTGCATGTTCTGCTAAAAACCTAATAAATCACTGTGTTTCTTTTTATTCCTATATACATAATTGCAACTGGCAGCTAATTTGCCATGGAACTTAACTGCACTGAAGAACTGTAATTTATATCCTGTTTTAGAGATGGTACAAAGCAGATGGTACAATAAAGTGTGTGTGAAATAATGATGATGATAATGATAATGATGATGATAATAATAATAATAATAATAATAATAGCTCACCCATCTGGCTGGGTTTCCCCAGCCACTCTGGGCAGCTCCCAACAAAATATTAAACAGAATAAAACTTCAGACTTTAAAAATTTCCCTAAACGGGGCTGCCTTCAGATGTATGTTCTTCTACTTTAAAAGATCATTGGATGAAGGCTTTTCTGGCATTTCTTCTTGGTTCTTTAATCTGGAAGTGAGGGCATTCTTTGGTATACATATTGATTTGTTTTTTATTCAGACCAGTTTAATTTGTTTTGTTTGACCATTATGAAGACATTGGGGGAAATAATGTTTTGTCCCCCTCCCCCATTTCCAGCCAAATATAAATGAATTTGTGTTTAGCTATGTTATCACGCAATGCTGTTTCAAAGGATAGTACAACATCAGCTACAAACATAGCAAAACTAAAATAAAAAAAAAACCATAAGCTGCTATTATTAGTAATTGTCTTTGAGTTTTGTCATCTTTTTAGTTTATATACTGTACACTTGTTAATCTTTCCCCGCTTTGACAGGTGTCTCTGTGCGAAAACAATTTGAATAGCATGCCAAGCAGGTTGAAGCCGTTTCTCGTTTGGCTGCCCAGCATCCTTGAGACCCTGAAGGAGGCAGCTCTGTCCTGTCAAGCAGTTTATTCATTGCACTCTGAATTAAATTACTTATTGTGGTTTTGGGAGCTAGTTTGCTAATGTAGAAAGCATTGTAAATTCCAAACCTAACAGGAATCATTCTGTTGTCAACATTTCAGTTTTGATATTCATCAGCAGTCCCCCAACTGAGTTGCCACCATTTTTTGTGATAGTGCAGATTAAGAAAACAAAGCTTTGTTTGGTCCAAGCTCCCCTAAGAATCCTGACAACAAGAAGAAATTAATTTTATTTGTATGGGGGGGTTTTTTTTATTGCTTTTGACAGTTAGACAATTCAGCAATCAAAGACCTTTTGGCAAAGCAACATTTTTGTTGTCTTAGTGGTGTGCATTCCCAACTTTTCTTTTTATGTTGTAGTCTGAGATACTGTTTGGTGATAATTTTGATGTGGCCACAGTACTGAGTTGGAACCAGACTGAAGCTTCTTTGCCTGTTGCATCTTTGACTCTTCGTTTACCACACCAGCTTCCTCAGCTGGCTAGAACGTGGTGTTGATAATGCCAAGGTCACAGGTTCAATCCCCGTATGGGACAGCTCCATATTCCTGCATTGCAGGAGGTTGGACATTTTAAAGTTGGTAGACTACATGGAGAGATGGCAAATCATCTTATTGATCCTTTCAGGCATCAGATAGCATCAAAATACTAAGTTGTAATGTACCTCTTGCACCTACGGAATAAGCTATTATAGTGCATTTTTGTTCCTGAATTATCATGCCAAAATCTTTCCCACTGTAAAGGATTGTGTTCTTGAACAGTTGGTCATGGAACCAACTAGAGGAGTGTGGTGGCCCTGGACTTCATCTTCAGGGGTGCCCAGGATGTGGTGCAAGATGGAAGTGCTGAATGAATCAGGAACAGCGACCATAGTGCTATTAAATTAAATATATATGTAAATGGCCATTCTCTAAGAAAATCCAACACAGTCACATTTGAGTTCAAAAGATAAAACTTTTAAAAAATGAGGGAATTGATAGAAAGAAAACGCAAAATCAGGAGAGTCAAATCTTGACCAAAATACGTGGGAGTTGTTTAAAAACACAATTTTTGAGAATCAGCTGGAATGTATACAGCAGATCAGGAAAGGTGTCCCCAGAGTCCGGAATTGGAATCATAGAATTGTCGAGTTGGAAGGGTCCCTGAGGATCATCTAGCAATGTCACAATTAGTTGAGTGCTTGCATTTCCAAGTCCTGATTAGTTAAATAATCACATTTCATCTCTGCTAACGGGATCAGTGTGCAGGAATGAAACAAAACGGTCAAATTAATTTTGGTGCATGGTGGTTATCATTTAATATTGCTTGTTTTTTTAAATCGTTTTTTTAAAAAGTTTTTGTCTTATAAATTAAACAGATAAGCAGAGAAAGCTACATCTATTGTCTCCACTTTCAATTTATAGTATTTTTCACAGATTGTTTACATAAAGTGAGAGACACTTTCGTCATAGAAATTTTGCAGTTGGGCACAAAAAGGGGGGAGAGGGTGTATTGTTCTTTTGTTCTATTGCCTATTGTTAGTGTTGGGATTTGTGTCAGCGTCACATGGGTAGGTCCTTTGTTTATGTATTCATTTATTTTTATTGATAATTAGGGGCCTCCTGAACTTGGCGGGTTGCATTCAGTTGATTGCAGTGTGGCTTGTTTGTGCGGCGGCGGCGGGGGGGGGGGGGGCGTTGTTGAGTCAGGTTAATATTGCTTGTTTTATCTAAGCAACTTTTAAAATGAAAAGTGGTATATAAATGTTAAATTAATAAAAATTAAAGTAATAAAGGCAGCAGTGTTAATATGAGTATTTAACAACGTAAAAGATTACTTTTCTGTGGATGTGTGTGATGGTGTTTTCTTAAAGAAATATCATATTCCATGGGTGAATATATTTGTATTTGCCTTTAATTCCAAAGTCACAGCTTTTATTTCAGCCATGTATTTCTAAGTGAAGTTAATAGGTTATTGAAGCTTTCCATTTTCATATTTAAACAGCTATCTATTAGAGGAAATGTGGCTTGAAAACCCTATTAGAAAGCTTGTGTGGTAGAGTTGTTCCTATAAGAAAGTTGATTTATTATACTCTCCTTAATAATGGCTCCAGTCCCTGAGTTGACCTCCCATTCCTGTGTCTGCAACCCCAACCTTTTAGACATTGAAAATTGCCACCAATTATTTAAATGGTAGCTTAAATCCATTTAATTTCCATTGGTATGCTTCTCTCGCACATGTGCTACCTAAAGATAAAGCTTGGTGGCCTGATAAAATGCTTAATATTTTTAGGTCTTCCGAAATCTACTTTAATTTTAAATTTCCTTTTCCTTTTCAACAGGTAAATCTATCATCTTTCCGCTTATTTTCAAATATGTCAACCAGTAACTTATTAAATGTTTATCTTAAGATGTGTGTGCTTTTTAAAAAACACTTAGGCTAACCTAAGTTTGTTCTTTCCTCCTTTCGAAAGGTTTTTTCTATAAGGTTTTCTTTTTTTTTTTTAGTTCCCTATCTTTAAAAAAAATCCCAGGAGAGGGATTTTCACTTTGTGGACTTGAAGGCATAGCTTTGCAAGACGCCGAGTCTATTTGAGTATTTCCATCTTTAATAAGAGAGGCTTTATGTCTAGTAAACCACTATTTCTAGGCTTTTATTGAATTGGGCAGTGCCCAAGCCCATAAAAATCCCTGTATCATAGGTATAAGGAGTAGTCAATCTTTACGCAGCCGTTTAAAGCACTCTATATTTATTCACTGAAAACCTTTTAAAGATGTTTCGGTGTTGTGATCGGCAAGGCAGGGGTCCTAGGATGTTGTGCAAGCCCAGTCCTTTTTGTTTGTGCACTGCAGATTTCTCAGTTCCACTTTCCCTGTAACGCTTTGATTTGCCCTGGCATCTGCTTCTGAAGATTCCCAAACGCCAAGCAGCCCCTCTCCTGTTTGCAGGGAGGGGTGGGGGAGGCAGATGGGGGAGAGCAAAAAGAGGACTGAGAAGAGCCACACACAACCCCAGCGTGGACACGGAAGTCTTCTCTGGCTCCTTGCATCACACTGCATTTGTTTGTGAAGCACTAACTAACTAAGCTAAGGGTGTGTTTTTAAATGTAGTTTATGTGTGTTGTTTCCTGCCAACCTAGCAGTTCGAAATCACGCCCAAAAGTGCAAGTAGATAAATAGGTACCACTCTGGCAGGAAGGTAAACGGCGTTTCCATGCGCTGCTCTGGTTTCATCAGAAGCGGCTGAGTCATGCTGGCCACATGACCCGGAAAAACTGTCTGCGGACAAATGTCAGCTCCCTCGGTTAGTAAAGCGAGATGAGCGCTGCAACCCCAGAGTCGTCCGCGACTGGACTTAACAGTCAGGGGTCCCTTTATCTTTTATGCGTGCTGTTGGTTGCATTGTTACTTGCGCTTAAAAAATAATAATTAGGAATTAGTCTAAATAAGTTGACATATATTACAATCCAGTCACAATAGCTCTCTCACTGATTTCAAATGGAGAAATCTTCTTTTAAATTTATCTTCTAAGAGCAGAGGAGACTGAAAATGTTTAACTTTGCCTGGGTCGTGCTGACAATCAATTCTTTTCGTAAGCTGCAGATATTTGCTACGTTTTCTATCACAAGCATTCATCTGGGAAGATAAAGTTTAAATGTAAAAGGCACACTTGAAAGCTTTACTATGGGATAAACGCAGAGTATTCCTATGTTTTCTTCCCATTGGTGAACTGTGCAGTATTTCAAACAAAGACTCTTTCATATTAATATATCACACGGGCAATTACTGAGCGCTCTTTCAGCTCCTCTAAACTTTAATGTGAGTTACACTTGGTTCGGCTCCTTCTGCTTCCATATTTTTGCATAAGTCTTCAGTTCATATAAATTCATTCCTATGACTGCAATATTGGCGAGCTTTGGCCAGGACCATTTGGTACTAGCCTGGCTCTAAAGCTTTGGAGCTGCTTTAGGGTTTTGTTGGGTAGGGGGCCAGCTGTCAAAGCCTCCGTCTCCATTCTGCCGCCTGCATCTCCTTTCATCGTACGCAGACGTCTGAAGCTTTAGGAAATTGAACAGAAAACGGAAACGGCTCTTGACTGAAGAAAAGCACTCAAGAGGTTTCTGGTCTATTTTGTTCCTCTCATGATGAGCAAACATAATCTATTCTTTAAAAATATGTAAAAAGAGAAGCTGAATACTATGACGTATTATACACACATTAAACAATTTTGTATTCTCTCTTCTGCTAGTGGGGTAGCAAGGAATGAGACTGGCCACTGGAAATTTCATTTGACAATTTCCTGGCTACTGAGGCATCACTATATTTTGCATCTGCCGCACACTATCAAGTGCATCTTTTCACCCATAAGAGACATTAAAAATGAAAAGAATTGAAAGTTTAAAATTTTGGTAAGCAGAAGGTAGTATCTAACTCTCACATTCTGCTAGCAGAGATTTGCACTAGCAAAATGGAACTAGCCCTTGCTCTTCTCTCCCCTGCAGCCCCCTGTGTGTCGTGAAAATTGGCTCTGGGGGTTGGGGGGGGCTCTCCATAGAAGATTTTGTGGGGTGCATGGGGGGGAGGAAAGATGAAATGAAAGTGCTGCTGCGCCGCTGGAACTCTGCTGGTGCTGCTTTGGATACAACCCTTAATACCTTGTACTGTGTGCAGACACCTAGGGCTAGATCAAGATGTAATAATGCTTAGAGTAGATGCTTTGAAAGCAGTAGAGCTTAAAGTTAGTAATTAACCTGCTACTTTCAAATCATGTTGTTTTCATTACATCTGCATAGCATGGCTAAGCCTGACTTCAGCTCACAGTGTATGTGCTTGTGCATGTGCGTTCATATACATAGATGCGCATGCACACCCATCCACAAGTACAGTGGCATCTTGAGTTACAAACGCCTCAGGTTACAAACACTTCAGGTTACAAACTCCGCTAACCTGGAAGAGTTACCTTGAGCTGAGAACTTTGCCCCAGGATGAGAATGGAAATCATGTGCCGGCGGCGCAGCAGCAACAAGAGGCCCCATTAGCGAAAGGATGCTTCTAGTAAAGAACACTTTCAGGGTAAGAGCAGACCTCTGGAACAAATGAAGTTTGTAACTAGAGGTACCACTGTACTATACAGAACGAGGAAAAAATGAACTCAAGGATGCTTGTTATATTTTGTTAGTATACATGTTTTTCCTGCTTGCCAAGCAGTTATATGGATCCTGGAAAGATTCCATCAACATTGTCTCCGGAAAATTTTACATATCACATGGGAAGCTAGGCAAACTAATGACAGAAGAAGCAAAGATCACCAGTGTTGAAACAATGATTTTTCAACTTGAACTTCATTACACTGGTCATGTTATTCAGATGCCTGATTATTGTCTTCCAAAGCAACTACTCCATTGTGAACTTAAAAATGGAAAGCGTAATGCTGGTGGTCAACTAAAGAGGTTTTAAGACTTTCTCAAGGTAAAACTTAAAAAATTAGCATAAACACCGACAATTGGGAAACACTCGCCTGCGAGTGCTCCAATCAGAGAACAGCCTGTACCAAAGGTGTCATGGGCTTAGAAGACGCTCGAACTCAGGGTGAAAAGGAGAAACATGCTAAGAGGAAGGCATGCTTGGCAAACTCTCTCCGTGATAAACTCCTGCCTGGAAACCAATGTCCCCGCTGTGGAAGGACTTGTGGATCCAGAATTGGCCTCCACAGTCACTTACGGACTCACTGTTAAGGCCGTGTTCATGGAAGATAATCTTACTTGGCTACGAGTGATCGCCAAAGAAGAAGGAGAAGAAGGACTGTTTTTGGAAATGAGTGACTGATTAGTTGCAGAAATATTTGTGTGTGTGTTTGCTTGTTCTTTTAATATAATCGTGTCTCAAATTGCATGTTTGAGGACAATAAACATTTGGAACACTAGACTGGTGCACATCTTCCAAATTTGAAGTACTAATTTTCCAACTCCCAACAAAGAGCTAATTAAAGTTGTGTACTTCAAGCAGATGTTTCATGTCTCATCAATTAGTACTTTGAACAAGAACAGAGAATGTTTGTATACATGTTTTAATAGAGATCAAAAGATCCTTGTGTAATTATTGTGGTGATCAGACTTCTGTCCCAATTTTACATATCTATCAGTTATGCACCAATGCGGATTTTCTTTTCTCAGAAGTTTTTTAAATAAGCTTTTTCACAATACTGTACAATACAATAACAAGCTAATCTAAATGAAAACAAAATGGAAGAAAGTGAAAGGAAAATGCAAAGCCCTCTCTCAAAGGTAGATATTAACCCTTGTCTCACACAGAAAAAGGGGTGGTCCCTCCCACCTCTCACCTGAGATCTTCCCTTCTCCCATCCTCCTATCCTCAGAGTTCTTCCTTTCCCTGCCTCTCACACAGGGTCCTTCAGCAACCATCCATCACCTTCCTGTTGGCCCAATATTGACCCCAAATAGAGGGCACCCCCCCAAAAAAAAAGTAAAGGAAAAAAGAAGAAAGAGAATAAGGGAGATAATAATAATAAAATAATGGCTTAGTAGCCTTTTAATCTGAATTTACTTTGGCTAAATTTACTATTTTAGCCTTTGCTAAAAGCCTCCAATTAAGGAGAGTCCACTACCTTCTGAGGGAAGGTATTTGTCAAAACATCTCTTGTCATCAGAATGTTCTTCCTCATGCTTTGTTGGAATCTCATTTCTTGTAATTTGAATCCATTGGTTCATGTCCTGCCCTCTGGACCAGCAGAACACAAGCATCCATGTGACAGTCCTTCAGATACCTGAAGAAGACTTGTCAGCTATAGAAATGCTGTCTGTAATTATCATGAATAGAGCAAGTTGAGAATGCTGTGGAGGAGCTTTTGCACCCAGGGTATGTGGAACACCCAAGCACAATGCTGTTATTAAGCCATCACTAGATGATGAAACCTGAGTTATAAATGTGGTGTATAGTTGATATGTTTGCCTGCAGCAATAGTTGTATTTTTACACTGAAGACAACTGGAGAGTTAAATACCTACATGCCCACTTTTAGTGGCACTTGATGACCCCCACCATGACATGACAATTAATTACATTTATTAGTTTGCATTTAACATTGATTCAGGTCTAGAAAATAGATCCTTTCCATATTAAAATTGGAAATTTTTAATTATTTTAGAACTCTTTATTTTAAGGGTGGATTTTTTTTTCATTCTAGATTTGGCACGATCCATGCTTCCTTAAAAGATTTCTTAGCTTTGTATGAGTTTCAGCTTGTTAAATTCGTATTATGAAGTTAATGTTGTTTCCCAAGCCTTGGGGATATCCTGACTCTGTAATTAGAGGTTTATGCAGCAGCTATGCAGACGTGATTATTACCAATAGTATGAATAATTGCACCACTTGGCTGCCTTGTGGTCAGGTACTGTCTAGTTACCTGGATGTGGCACAGTTAGAACTAAAACAAAACATCAAAATGTGAAGATGTTGCTAAAATACCTTCAAGGCATTGCCTCTAAACAAATGTGCTTTCCATTTTCATAAGTGTGTGCAGTAGTGAAGCTTAATTGATAGCAAATCCTTTAAGATAAAACATATATATATTGCTGGTTACCGTAAGAACATGTGAAAGTGTTTCACAACTTCATTGTTAATATACCTGTTTCCCACCCTGTCTAGAAATGTTAATTCCTTTCTGGAGAATGCGAACGCTGTGTGCTGCATCTCCCTTGGAAATAGTTGCGATTAAAAAGCTATTGTTCATATCAAAGGAAATTATGCTGCAGTTTATTTCCTTATAGACAAGTGTTACGCACAGCCCAGTCAAGGAGGGCTTAACCAGATCAGTTCAAAGTCTGTACTCATCTCACCCCCCCTTTTTGATATTTTTAAAAGTATAATTGTAATCTGGTGATATTATTAGATAGTCCACATTTTTTGGTATAATAAAAGACTAGTTGAGGTGAACTCAAGTAAGTGGGTAGTGGAATTAGATGGGAGCTGAAATTTAGTACAGTGGTACCTCGGGTTACATACGCTTCAGGTTACAGACTCCGCTAACCCAGAAACAGTGCTTCAGGTTAAGAACTTTGCTTCAGGATGAGAACAGAAATGGTGCTCCGGCGGCACGGCAGCAGCGGGAGGCCCCATTAGCTAAAGTGGTGCTTCAGGTTAAGAACAGTTTCAGGTTAAGAATGGACCCCCGGAACGAATTAAGTACTTAACCCGAGGTACCACTGCATTCTCAAGGCAAGCTTTGAAGGTTTACTGTGGGGGGCAATCTGAGAGGGAGGTTGTCTTTTTCAGGTGCTGAGCTAACCTCTTTCTAGGCCTGTGCTGCTGTTCTGGCCCCAACATAAAGCCTTCTGTGGAAAGACCCCCCCATGCCTTCAGGTCACTTCATGTGCCGAAAATCCGGGATAAGTTCTGCGCCTTTTTTGGGGTTGGAATTTTGTAGATGACAGCGTATCATTCTCTTTGGCTCCGTGTGACCTCTAGAAAAGGTCAGCCTGCGATTTGGAGGAGGCAAAATGGCCCCCCCAATGTTACACTTTGTTCCTGACCTTAAGGCAGTCGCTCTTGAACAAATGGACTCCAGCACGAAGAGGGTGTAATAGAGACCACTGGGGTCTGAACAGAGAGAGCAGTGCTGAGATTCTTGTTTTATCACCAGTTGTCGCGGCTGGGATGGCTCACTCTGCTTCTTTGGAAAACTTCAAACTCTTATTTAGTTATCATAAACTTCATTTTTAAAATTCCATTGCCATTTGCCTTTTGACAAATTTCCCCCCATTCCCCAAGCCTTATTATGAGTTGGTGTGTCTGAGAGGAGGTAGGAGAGCCATCGTCAAATAACACATCTTCTTGACCCTGGAACTTGTGTTACAGCCCCAAAGCCAGCTGCAGAATCACGCGGAAACTTTGGCTCCATTTGACTCAGTTTTGGTTCCATTAGAGGCAGCAGAGTGTGACTTTCTAGCAATGCTTTTGGGGGGGGGGTAGGAGGGGAAACTCCCTGGGCCTGGGAAAAGGCGTTCTCCGCTCCTTCCTTTACAGAGGCCTTGCTTTCAGGGGCCTCTGAGGCCATCTCCCATTTCTGGGTGGAAGGGGCACCCAGCCACCTCCGCACAACTGTCTCATTCTTCTTCCAGCCTCAGTGGTGCCAAGCAGTTTTCCCATCCAGAAATGGGACGTAGCCTAGCATCTTGGAAAGGGAAATCGGCCCTTGAGAGTTGCCCAACCAGTCTGATGTGGCTGCCAGCCCTGTAAATCAACGCTGGGACTATACGAGATTGGGCAAGACTTGTCAGCTCTTTCTACTGTCCTGTAAAGAAGCTGTAATTGTGATGATTTTAATTGGCTTTTTTATCCTTGGATTAAAAAGAAAAATCACAAAGCTCAATAGGCTGCAAAGTAAGGTGTGGTTGCTGCATTGTCTGTGTTCAAGTGATTTCAACAAAACAGATGATGCACAATTGTTAACTTCGTGGAATAAAAAGTTGAGAAACTTAAGAGTTCTTTAAAAGGCAATTGAAATTGTAAGTCACTTTGAGATTTTTTTGTAGTGAGAAATAGAATAATAATAATAATAATAATAATAATAATAATAATAATAATAATACTGTTGTCACTTTATGCTGATATCTGTTTATTGGCCAGTGTTTCCCAGGTCCCTCCCTGGAACCCAAGGGGGGGTGAGGAGTTTTAGAGAGCAGTGGGAAGGCAGGACCTTCAGTCTTTGCCACTGCCTCACTGGGACAAGGCTCCCTAGACCTGCACTGTCTGGGTTTCTTTGGATAAAGAGGTCATTTCCCCGACATCGGGTGCTTTATTGTTTTCTTGCTGACCTCTGCCCGACTCCACCTCCTGACACCCACCGTGCAGAACTCTTCATTGAAGCCCCTTGATTTGGGGAGTCTGAGCAACTCAAGAACCCCCTTGGGAAAGCAGCCGTGCTCTCCCTGCCTGCCACCCCCACACCAGGCATCGAAAGCAGATGCCTCCCCCCAAATAATCCTAGAATTGTAGCTCAGTGAGGGGTAAACTACCAGTTCCTGAATTCTGTGAGGAAAGCTATGTGCTTTAAGTATTGACCCTCTGAAACTGGCTTTAATAATGAGGTATTTTTGACGGTTAAGAACTTGCAAGCTTTTCAAGTTCCCGAAGGAGTTTTCTTACTCTCAAATGGGTTGAGCTTCAGTAAAGAGTTTTGGATCGGTGAGCCTGTTCTTCCTTTTGTTTATTCTCCTTATACAGCAAGTTTGGGGATAAATGCTTCAATTTTGCAGATATCGTGTCTGCAGCACTTTTTTTAAAAAAAATATCTGAATCTCTGCTAGTGGTTCCTGATTCAGTTTAGGGCACTTTAGAGAGACCTTGCTTCAGTACAAACCAGTCTTGGATTTGCCCAATGTGGCCTTGCTTCGGTTCTTAATTTGGGATTTGCCCAAATCCTATGCACATCTCTAGTGGTCATTTTAGGCACACTTACTGGGGATTAAGCCCGGTGGAACTCTGTGAGACTGCTTCCAAGTAAAGAGGCATTCAACTAGACAGCTGTTACGCATAGTATAATGGCCAGCACAGTCTCAACAAGCAGACAAGATGGCACCTCAGGTTACAGACACTTCAGATTACAGACTTGGCTAAGCCATAAGTAGTACCTCGGGTTAAGAACTTTACCTCAGGATAAGAGCAGAAATCGCATGGCGGCAGTGGGAGGCCCCATTAGCTAAAGTGTTACCTGAGGTTAAGAACAGTTTCAGGTTAAGAATGGACCTCTGGAATGAATTAAGTTCTTAACCAGAGGTACCACTGTACAGGATTATAATTTTAAAATATAAGGGGTAAAGGGTTGCAGCAATTCCTGACAGATGGTGGATAAAGAAAGGGGTGAAAAAAAGCCACCTTGAGCTAGAACGGCAAGATACAAACCCCTCAGGTCTGAAGCTCCTGGCTCAGAATTGAACCGAGTCCCATCAGCGGAAGCAAGACTTCTCCCGAGGCAGAGGAGCTGTCCTCCTCCTCCGTGGGCTGCCTTCCTTTCCCCCTGCGGCATGGGCAGAAACTGCCTTCTTGACCCTGGAACGCCCTTGGGTCTTGTCCGCTCAGTCCGCCCGAGCCTGCCTTCGCCTGCAGGGGAAGCCCCAACTCACTGAGGGTTTGAGACCCATTGGCTCCCCACACCTGATTTTTTTTTTTTTGGTATATACAATTGTTTATACAATATCTCTCATCCTAAGCTATTATATATCATTCTGTAGAAATGTTTGCGCAGTTACACCTTTTAAAAGTGCTGTTATTGGTAAGTGGAAATGCTCCAGATGCTTCTTGTGGCCCCTCTGGCCAGGCCGGGTCCTGCCCTAGCCCAAGAGAGGAGGTTGCCCTAGGATCTGAATGTGCGCACTGCCACGTTCATCGCTTGTCTTACATACCTGATATTCCAAGTAGTGAGAGGATAATTCAGAACAGTGTGATTTTGGAGTTAGTGTTTTCAACTCTGTAATATTCAGTATTTCAAACCTTTATATTTAAAGACTTTGCAATTTTTAACTTGGCTTTCATGACAGAAAGTTTGAAATGCTTTTTTCCCAAACAGTTTCTACTGTTTTATTATACCTGGAATGTTCTTTGGATAGTTGGATATAATATTTATAAACGTAATCAGGAGGCAAGTACACCATTTTAGAAAATATTTAAATTTCTCTTGCCACATGGTGTGTGCATGTGTGTGGCCATATTTTTATTTAAAAAAATGTGAAATGAAGCATATTACTTCTTATTTTTTCTATGCATGGGTGGTCACTTGCTTCGTCCTGTAAGTGTCAGCCCCACTCATTCATTTCTATGTAGCTTTATTGTTTCAAATTTCTTCCTGAAGTTAATTGCTCTCATTATATAGTCTTTTTTTTTTTTTTTAGTTTCATAAAGTTTAGTTTTCAGGATTCTGGAGCTTTTTGACTGCATAATGTCAACAGTCTACTGATTTAAATGTTGCTCTCTCAATAAATTCTAGCAAAGTATTAAGAAAACTCCTGGTGTTTTTGGAATAAACAGAATCGTGAACTTCATCTTTCAGCTTTTGTACACTTTGCCCAATTTCAAAAGTTGTCAAGTCATTGTAAATTATTTTTTCTTTATGTAGAATGTCTAATGTGGTTATCATCTCTTCCGCTCTTGTATCGGTATGTGAGCTTCAAATGTATTGATTGATTGCAGTCTGGACTCCATGAAGCTTTATTCCTCCATTTGCAAAACCCCTCAAACTTCTGTTCTGAAGGATGGTAAATCTGATATTCAAGAAACAGACTTCCTTCAGAAAGGAGAGGAGCTTCATGAGTAAGCAATGTCCCTTTACCGTCTCTTAGTTTTGCTGTAGAGAGTATTTTCCAAACAACCATAAAAGAAAATTTACAAAATGTACCCCCCCCCCCGGACTCTGGCAAGGTAAGCGGAAGGGAATTAATTGCCTTCCTGCACGAGAGCTGTGGGCAGGGCCCATAGTTTTGAGGAAAACTTGGGGGTGAGCTCTACCTAAAATGTGTTTTGTTCTCAACGCAGCACAAATACAGTTGGTACTATATAACAGTTGGTGCTCTGTAACCCTAAAAGCAGCCTTTTATATATTGGGAGTTTGGTTTGAAGCAGGAACTGGAAACGAAAAGCATTCATAGTTCACAAACCTATCAGTTATTATGTTGCATGTTACATGATTAGGTCACAAACCAATGAATTCAAGTTACAGGGAAGGAGATTCTGACTAAACATTAGGAATAATTTTATGACGGTGAGAGCTGTTCATTAGCGGAATGGACTCCGTGTGAACTCTCCTTCCTTGGAAGTTTTTCAATAGAGGTTGGGTGGCCATGTCAGCAATGTTTTGTTGGGATTCTTGCATTGTAGGGGGTTGGACTAGATGACCCTCACAAGTCCCTTCAGATTCTAAGATTCATTCATCTGCTTTTAAAAAAAACTAAACGTGGCAATTTTCAACTGGTCTAGGGAGGGGGGAGTTTGGGAACCACTGGACTAGTAGATCAGAGTAATCTTGGCACTGCTTTCAGTGGAGAGCTCCTAGTAATGGGTTGAAGAGGCAAAGGAATTCATTATATTGCCAGTTTCTTTCCCTTTGTCCAGAGGTTTTAGAATTCCTTTGAAGTGGGTATTTCAAATACCTCAGGTTAGCAGCTGTGCTGATCTTGGTGAATGGCCCTGAGTGGAAGGGATCTTGTCCGCTGTTGACTTGATGGTGCTGGCTTATCAGATGCTGGTTCTGCACTGCTATGGACAAAGTGGCTGGAAGAAATTTCCTTCCCGGATTCGTTCCCGTCCCTCCAGTTAAAGGAGGGTGAAAAATGAAATGCCAACGTGGGTATTCTACCACTCTAAACCTACACTGGATTCAAAGTGACCAGACTGGTAGGAGGCTTCTGTAAATGATGCCCCTGACTAATCATTGTACGAAACAAAAAAATTTTTTTCCTTCCAGTAGCACCTTAATCATTGTACGGTGATTGGTGAATTGATCGGGGGGGGGGGGGCTCTAGCACACCTTTGTCAGAAAAAGCCATAGTGGTGGTGGCGGCCTTTGCCGTGGCCTCTTGTAAGAGAAAGACCCCTCCTGCTGCAGGAGCTGTGAAGCGCAGCCATCACATGCTCATGATTTCTGTTGACATTGTTCTGAGGCACATGGCCTTGTCTTAAAAACGGATGTAGGTTTTGTGGAAGCCACGAGGCTGCTTGTTTCCCCAGACAATAAATGGCGGCCGCCTTCAGCCTTGCAGCACCAGCCACTCCAGAGCACTGGCTCCACCAGCTGCCTTATCGTAGACATTCTCATGTCTCTGTAATCTGGTGGAAATAAGTTGCTACTGACTACTTTTTTCAGCATCTGAAAAATAACTGAAATCGTAATCCTAAAGGTTATTATATTTGCTCTGTGAAGTATAGGTGCTAAGAACAATTTTTGGTATGTAAAACTTTTAAGGTACTTAGGAAGTTTTCATTGCCCAAACATTTAAGATATAACTATTATATCAAATGAGATCTCCATTATTTCAATATATTTAATTTAGGCATATTATATAGCAAATATTACCATCCCAGAATGTTAAACTTGAAAATAAAATCAATGACAATAGGATACCATATAATTTTGTCCACTGTGCTTTCCTTCGATGTAGCCGTATTTTTCTCTGAAACATTTTTTAAATAAAAAATACATAAGGGAATATTTACTTTTTTACTTTCTTTCAAAATACTCAGATCCTTAATAAAGCTATAATCACATTTTGTAATTTAGTACACCATTTGCATTTGGTTTTGGGTTTTTTTAATTGTGATGGAGAGTGTCTGCATTATCTGAACCCGCATACTAAAGAGCACCTAAAGAAAAAGAACATTTAGAAAGGACTGGGCTTTTTTTTGGCAGTTGCTGTTAATTTTGAAAAGTATAATAATAAAAAATAGTGTAACTATTATATATTAACTACTGTTATGCTATACATGCAAACTAATTCTGACTAAGGCCTGATATGTTGGGATTAGTTTGAGGACTTCTGGAATTCTGCCATTTTAGATGCAGGTGTATTATGCTGCTGCCGCTAGAGTTTCTAGTCATAACTTGGTGATCCTTGTGCAATGTTGTAGAAACTGCCAATATTGCACCCGTCTTATTCCAATAGGAACTGTTTGAAAAGGGCTAGCGTTGTGATGTTTTGTCTTCTAATTAAATGTATTTTTATTGGGGGGTTTTATATTGTTCAGTTTAGTTAGTGTTCAGTTGCTTTTAAATGACTTATCCTTTCTACATTTTTAGCATGTTCTATTATGTTTGTAAGCCGCCTGGGAAAAAGGCGGGATATAAATAAATAAAATAAATAATAAAGCAATAATAATATGTATTGTCACATTCACTCAAAAGCATTAGATGGCTTCATAGTCAGATTATTATGCCATTTTACCTATCTAAGTTCTTGGACTTCATGGATGTGTATCAGAAGAGAGGTAAGGCTGTGCCATAAGAAACTCAAATTTCTTATATGGTAAATTGCAAATACCACTGTGAAAGGATGTATAATTAGTTTTCCACTATGAAATGCCAGATAATTCAAAAGACAAGTTGAGTTCTGATGGCAGAGTGTAATTAGTTATGCACAATGTTATACAACTTTGAAAGGAAGGGGGAAAACATTTCGGATTTTGTTAAATGTGAAAATAACTACATATTTAAGATTTGAGCAGTACCCTTTTCATAAAAGGAAAGCCTGTAAATTAAAACAAGAAGCTGTAATCTTCTGGAAATTCAGCTCTAGGCATTTGGTAAAAAGCTTTGAGAACATTAATGTTTTAGTTGGAACTGGTGTAGAAGAGGTATTATTTTAAACAAAAAAAGTCTACAGCTATCTGGTTGTGAATGTTTCTCAATTACAGTGGCGTCCATGATCTTTGGGTCTGGATGAAGATTTGGCTAGAACTGTTCCACATCCTAGTCTGCTGCCTCTGAATTAGAAACAGCATGTGAGAATTATATGTCCTATAATCCACTCCATACTGCAGAATAAGAAATTCTGTGAAAAATTATAATGTATGGTATAAAATTACAATGGTGACGTATTTCCTTCTGTTTTAGTTAGTTGTATGTAAAGAAATTCATGAAAAATGTATGACTGATGAGGCTAGAATTAATCTGTAGTTACAAGCTAAAGACAACCATGTTTCATGTTTGGTGCTTCCTGCATTTAATTTAATAGAAGACCTTGAAAGTGGGAATTATTTGTTTTTTCTGAGCATGCTACCAGGCAACTGAAGTAGATTTTTGCTTTGACTGTTCTAATTTGTATTTAGCTATTTCCATGTATGAACCTAAAGCTTATAAATTCTTGGAAGAAATTTGTACAGTTAAAGCAGCATCTTCAGCTACTTCTTGTAAAAAAATGTACACATCTTAGACATTTAAAAAATATTAAGTGATTTATAAATGCTTTAAAATAAATTAATAAATAGTGAAGCTGAAGCATTTGAATCAGTTTGTTTCTTTTAAAAAAAAAGTTTAATATACTTTGGTTGGAAAATCTCTTCTCCAATAAAGTTACCTGCTACATTTACTTGAATCACAAAAAATATTCTTGGGTATGTAGGTGGTATTTGACAAAGCCCTACTCAGAGTAGACTTATTGAAATTAGTGTACTAAGTGAAGCCAATCAGTTTCAATGAGTATGAGTATGACCCTATCTATGTATCTAAATCCTATAAAATGAATATAAAATCCAATGTGGATTCATCTATTAAAGTATCTTAGCCTTAATGCTGATCAATTGGAAGAATAAATATTGGTGAAACTTGCCATATCTTAGGTTAGCTTTGGGGATTTGCAGCAGTCACCTCAAAGGAGAGGCAAGGGTCAGAATCTTGAATGAAGATCCATCCTGTACGGCTCCAGCAGGGCGTTTTCTGGCCTTGAGAAGCGGTCAGAGGTAGCCAGGGATGGGAAGTTTGCAAAGCCTGCAATTTTCGCAGAGGGAGCCAGGGAATCTGTGAAGCATTTGGCAGCCTGGCCTGGCCAGCAGAAGCTCCTCTATCTTGGTACTTCTAGTCAGCTGTGGGCGGTCATTTCAATCTCCATGATACCCAGCTGCAAATAACAGTTTGGGGGAAGGTGGGGGGCACATTTGATGGGGCTATTTTCTCTTTTGAGAGAATATGTTGGCTTATTTCCTGGCCAATCCAGTGTTAACTGTGGGAGATTAATTGGACACTGGAAACAGGATATTTGTACATAAACCTAGAAATGGCCAGTGTCTTCTTTTTTCTTTTTCTGTCACAGCTTTTTGTGAATCTTCAAAACATAAATGCAGGTGACAGCTGAAAGCCTCTTTTCAAATTGGTTGGGTAAATAATAGGTACTAACACTGAGGATTCAGTCCCAGTCTTGCAAAAAATTCAGCTGAAATGGAAGCTTCTATGTTTCCTAAGTTTCTGCCCATCACTGAAAGCAAGTGTAATTCCATGCAGCTTGTTTTCTTGTGCAGGAAAGTATTGACAAAAAAGCTGAAACTTCAAAAGAGAAAAACCTGCCTGGTGGGCGTACAAAATAGGGAGGTTTCGTGCAATACATTAAAGCTTGTACCACTATAATTCTACAGATATGAGTCTAATTTGGTTGGCTAATTCAAGATGTCAGGCTCTCAATGGTAGCAGTTAGGTTGTGGTTTGATTTTTAAAAACTTTTTATTTTGTTTTTCTCTTGGAATAGCTGGGAAAACTTAAGGAAGCAAAGTGTACTTTAATGCTAAAGGGAAGTTGCCTTATATAAAACTTCCCCCCCAGCATCACAAAAAACATGGATATAAAGTATGATGATGGGATAATAAAATGCATTAATTCTTTATGAGGGGCTATCCTCTGTATTTCAACAAACATCTGTGTAAGTACAATTATGCCATGGGGGGGGGGGAATGGGACAGTTTCACACTTTCATATAGCAGAGTGGGGGAAATGCGATACTTGGAGGACATAAACCACCATATCAGCACAATTGTTAATTCATGTTCCATAGAGATGACGTTCTTTTCAAAGCTGTCTTCTTTACTAGCTCAGTCTAGTGAAGGCCATAGTGATGCCAAGTCTTGTCCTCAGATCCAAATTATGCAGTAGTTCATGTTAGCTAACAAGTGTAAACCACATATTAAAGCTCACATATTTACAACATGATTTTTCCTACTTAAAATTATCCTTTGCAAACAGCATTAAATTTTAAACCAATATTTTTCTTCTAATGAGATTTTGGCATTAGTTTTCCATAACAAAGCGTAATGTCAGAGGCAGACAGCCCATCTAAGTATATGATTAATGCAGTGAGCTAACAAACTAAGAGATTTAAGGTTGCTGAGCTACAATTATTTTTAAATTAAATGAACAAACTCATCAGACGAGAGCATGATTACTTCAGTTATTCAAATGGGAACACGTGTCTTAAGTTTTATTTTGCCTGCTTAGCAGTGAGTAAAGTAGAAAAGTTTATGTACTGTAAAAACTGGCAGTAGTCCTTAAAAAGGAGCGATTCTCCCGCCCCATCCTCAAAATCCTACCAACGAGTGCTTGGCAGAAATAATATTTTGGTGTCAAACCGGTTAAAGAAAGAAGGGAAGGAAGTACTCAGAATTTTCACTTTCTGGAAGAAATCAACGAGCACTAAGTTAAACAGATAAAGTGAGACGTCTGCATTATTATTATTCCAACATCACCATTATTATTCTAAAAATGTATGCCCTCCTTTTCACTACCTGGGTCGCTAAGTGGCTTACAAAAAAATGTGCAAGCAACCGCAGACAGGTAAGCAGCAGTAACTGTAGCCTTTGCTCCCCCTTCCCCCTTTTCATTTATCAGTGTCCTGCGGAATCATTTATTTATTCATTTTGGAAATTTATTCCCTGCTTTCTCCACCAGGGTCCCTAAAAGGCTTGGGAGATAAAAACACATAATATACAAAAATGAAAACATTAATTAAGCACCAGAGATTAAAAAACATAAGAGTAGCAAGGCACATGTCTTATTTCTAGTGGGAGGCAATTAGGCCCAGTGCACAGAAGCCGCCTGGTTGGCCTGAGTTGTACTTTTGGTTGCCTCTGATGATTTTGGTGATCAGTTTGGGACTTAATGGGGTCTGGTGCTCCTTAAAGCACCCTGACCGTAAGTTGTTCAGGGAGTCATACACTAGTACAAGAAACCGGAACCTGGCCCAATAGCAGATGGCAAGCAAACATATTATCTTGATTCAGGCCACAGATTATAGAATCATATTTTAAAACGAATTCAGCACTTTGACATTGGATGTGATGGGAGCATGCAGGGCAGGATTCTCCACTGTTACTAGAAAGAGCCCATAAATTTAAAAAATTGGAATAGCCAAAACCTATGAAAAATAGTTGGGCATATGAGCTGCCTTCATGCTGCCAGAAAGCTCCCCAACAGTAGGTGCTAAAACCTACCCTTGAACTAGAAAGAATAGTGTTGGCGAAGGGTCATCTAGTCTTCCAGGTGCCTACTCAGAATCTCCTTTCTTGTTCCTTGGATCCATTGGTTTGAGTCCTATCATCCAGAGCAGAAGAAAACAAGCATGCTCCCTCCTCCATGGGAGAGCCCTTGAGATATTTGAAGATGGCTATCATATCTCCTCAGTGGCGCTGTGGATTAAGCCACTAAGCCCCTCGGGCTTGCCGATCAGAAGGTCGGCGGTTCAAATCCCCACGACGGGGTGAGCTCCCGTTGCTCAGTTCCTGCTCCTGCCAACCTAGCAGTTCGAAAGCACGTCAAAGTGCAAGTAGATAAATAGGTACCGCTCTGGTGGGAAGGTAAATGATGTTTCCGTGCGCTGCTTTGGTTTGCCAGAAGAGGCTTAGTCCTTCTGGCCACATGACCCGGAAGCTGTACCCCGGCTCCCTCGGCCAATAAAGTGAGACGAGCGCTGCAACCCCAGAGTCGGTCATGACTGGACCTAATGGCCAGGGGTCCCTTTACCTTTATCATATCTCCTCTCAGTCTCTTCCAGGCTAAACATACCCAGCTCCCTCAACCGTTCCTCATAAGGCTTGGTTTCCAGACCCTTGACCATCCTAGTTGCCCTCCTCTGCACTTGCTCCAGAACTAGCAAGGTCTCTTGCCAAGTATGGTTGCTAAAAATATTAAATTATCTGAAACCTTATGAAAGCATGTTATCATTTACTGTAATGTATAAAATGGGTTACAGAATAAAATGGCATATTAGCTAATTAGAAAGAAGTTGCATCCCCCCCCCTCTATTTTTAGACCTTATAGTTTGAAACCCTGTTTGGAGCTTGGCAGTCCTATGGTGGGTGTTTTATGACGCAGTCCTTTGACTGTGTACAGTGGTACCTCGAGTTACAGACGCTTCAGGTTACAGACTCCACTAACCCAGAAATAGTACTTCGGGTTAAGAACTTTGTTTTAGGATGAGAACAGAAATCACACAGAGGCCCCAGTAGCTAAAGTGGTGCTTCAGGTTAAGAACAGTTTCAGGTTAAGAACGGACCTCTGGAGCGAATTAAGTTCTTAACCAGAGATACCTCTGTATTGTCTATGCTGAGTAGCAGGAGTGTTCCAGGATTTCAGACGATATCAGAGATTGACCTTTCTGCCTGCAAAGCCTGCGTTCTCCCATTTGGGTGTATTAATGCCAGGGGATATCTAAGGTGAAAGATGTTTGTGTAATGCTAAACATAAGTGTAGAGAGTGGTTTTAGTAAAGGTACCACTGCTGTATTTTATCAAGTGCCAAAATCGTATAATGAATGCCTTTCATTTTTTTAAAAAAAGAGAAACATATAAATGCAAAAATGCCACCCAGCTAGTAGAGATCTTCCTAATTTTACCTGATTGTATTTCTGAAGAAATATGGCAAGATCGTCGTAAATTTTCAACATGAACTGCATTTTTGTTGCCAATTTCCATATCCTTCTAAAAGTGCTGAAGCGTGCATTTGCTATTTATGTTTGCAGTAGACTGAGTACACTTTTACTATTTGTGGTTTTAGAAATTGGAAACAACCAAACAGTGGTGCTATGGTCTAAAAAAATAAATTTTAAACAGCTGTGGGACAGTATTTTTAGAATGGTAGGAGTCCCTATTAAGACAGAGTGGCAAGCATTCCTGTATGTGCAGCAGTGTTACCCAGGGAGACTCAAAGCTAGAATTCCATTATCTTCAAACTCACATTCAGATTATTTGAATAAATTTTGACCAATGGAGAGCAATATTTTTGGAGATGAAAGTGACATGAATGCTGTTTTGTCAAGAGCTTGTTGTGTTCTCGTCTAACTCCCCCCCCCCTCCTGCAAGAAATGTCAGATTCTGCACTAAGGATAATTTTTTAAAATTACACAGTGCAAATGAAAGTTGCATGCAACCTTTTCATCTAATTATGCACTTTTACACTCACTCCAGCTGTTTAAAAAAGCTACAATTAAGAAAATGTGTAAAGACTTTAAAAAAATCACAAAAACCATTCTAGTACAACACTGTAACAATTCATTATATTACAATATAATGCAGGCATAGGCAAACTCAGCCCTCCACATGTTTTGAGATTTCAGTTCCCATCACCCCTGGCCACTGGTCCTGTTAGCTAGGGATGATGGGAGTTGTAGTCCAAAAACATCTGGAGAGCCGAGTTTGCCCATGCCTGATATAATGTAATATTACAATTTATAAATAATCATAGATGGTGCAAGATGAGCAATTTACAGATCAGTTTCCATTTTGGGGCACTGAAGGTACATGTATAATTTGCCTTTGTCTTGATGGCTAAGATTCCATTGAAGCTTCCACTGAAACATACAAGAACCTCATCTAATTGCAAAATAATTTTCTATCATGAATATTTGGCTACTTGTATCTTGTGAGACAGGGGTGGAAAACGCATATAAAAAACGCTGTGAAAATGCTTTTTAAAAAAAGTTTTGGAAAAATACATTGGATTTTGCATAGCTCACTGTCGCCATCTAGTTTCACATTTGTATATTGTACCTTAAAACACATTTAGAATGTTTTATTTGCAGCTGTATAGCTGAGTGTGGGGTGTTTAGGTTTTCATTATTAGGGAGCCTGTACTAAGTGACTCCCATCCAAGGAGGTTGAATGCTGCCCCCATTAAGTGCCAGGCAGTGGCTCTTAGTCGCATGCTGCCCAACCTGGGGGCTCCCGCCTTCCCTTGCGATGGTGAAGTGATTTATGAAGGGGGTTGCCTTGGTTTCTCCTAGAGTGGTCCACTGGTTTTGTACTTGGAATCCAAATTGGGTCCCTTGGGGGGGGGCTCCCATAGATTCTCATGGGTTGAATAACCTGACCTTTAAGACTGTGTTTTTGTGGGCCTCACTTTGCCCAGTGGGCGTCATCTTCTGATTCCTAGCTCTGTGTGTTCCACCGGGAAAAAGTGCTGTTATGCCTAAAGTGACATCTGTTTCATGGGTCCCAAGATGTGGTGTCACCCTCCTTTTGCTCCCGCCTTTCCTATTTGCATAGCTGATATTTGTAAAGTGACCAGTTGGGCATCCCCTCACAGTTACACCAAGCATTATAGAATTGGCTTTCTGCCATCAACTGATGCAGTGTTTGGCAGGAAAGTGCTTTGGAGAGTTTTGCCACTTGGGGGTTAAAGGGGCAGATGAAGCTCTGCTCTGTTATATCCCTATGAGGAATGTCATCCCCCCTCCATCTGGTAAAAATAGAAATTTTACTCTGGGAGTGGGATGGGGGATGTGAAAAGTTCTGATGTCCCTGCCTGTCTCCAGTAGGAGTGGTCATCCCAATGAGGAATGTCATCGTCATCTGTAAACTGAAATTGACAACAAGGAAAATTTCAAATATTTTTCACATTACTTATGCTAAGGCTTTTGGTTGGTTACTTCTTAGGAAGATCTGAACATTGAATCTAAGCAAGTTCTATAAATCATTCTAGAAAGAAATATTTTATTTGCTTCTAGACCTATGGTTTATATTTTTTTTCTTTTTATATCAAAAGCTAGAGTTGTTTGGTTTATTTAACTTGGCCAAGGTGTATGGGTGGTGATTTGATGGTCAGTTAAATATAATTGCTGGATTATTAAAGGGGATTACATTGTCTGTCTCTTTATTTTACTACAGAGTAACTGCTCATGAAAGATAAACAGATGTCTTATCACTATTTTTTTAAAGGTAATATTCATTTTATGTAAAGGGGTTATGCACGTGAATAATCAGTTTCAATAGACCTCTCTTAGGAGGGTTTGAGCTCTAAGAACCTTAGTTAAGTTTGTCCCACAAATAGCTGCTCCTGGAAAAAGTTGTGTTTTCTTTGGTCCACAGGACTTCCTCTTGGAATTTCTGAGCTTTGACCAGTTAAAATGTCTTTGTGTGGTCTGCTGCTTGAGGGCTTGAAAAGGGGACCTCATCCTTACGATTTTTTCCCTGAGAAACAGCAACACCAGGCTTCCTTTTAAAAAATCCCTTTTAGAAAAGAAAAGAAAACCCCATTCCTTCTAAAATTTAACCCAAAGTTTGGTATGTACACTTAAATATCCACTTTTTAAAACATTGTTCCACCCAAAATAGTCGTCAGATGTCATCTTTGCTTTTTACCACCCTCTACTTCATTAAAATAATATGCGGACTTTTTTATATAAAAAGAATACTATGTTTCATCCTTCTTGAAGTGTTTTCCTAAAACGTCAATTGAAATAGTCAAAATAGTAATTTGAAATAAATAATAAATTTCTTTACTAAAATTATTAATATTTTCTAACCATTCCAGTATACTGGAATAAAATAAAATACTGTACTGTGAGTACGACACATTTTGAAACTTTTAAAATAGGTCCTTTACTTAGAATATGGATAGAACTATGTAGTATCTTCAATTCACATTGCAAATGTCTCAGATGCAGAATTAACTATCTCTAGAATCATATAATTGTAGAGTTGGAAGGGACCCCCAGGGTCATCTAGTCCAACCCCCTACAATGCAGGAATCTCAGCTAAAGCATCCAGGACAGATGGCCGTCCAACCTCTGCTTAAAAACCTCCAAGGAAGGAGAGTCCGCCGCCTTCCAAGGGAGACCATTCCAAGGTTAAACAGCTCTTACTGTCAGAAAGTTCGTAATAATGTTGAGTTGGAATCTTCTTTCTTCTTACTTAAATCCATTGGTTCAGGTCCTGCCCTCAGGGGCAGCAGAAAACAACCTTGCTCCACCTTCCATGGGACAGCCCTTGAGATATTTGAAGATGACTCCCATATCTCCTCTCAATCTGCTCTTATCCAGGCTCAACATACCCAGCTCCCTCAACTGTTCCTCATAAGGTTTGGTCTCGAAACTCTTGAACACCCTCATTCATGGTGTGCTTTGTAGCAAAGCCCCAGATGTGTGCGTCATGTCTAGGTGTGCATAGATAGCGGACGCCATTAAGGTTTTCTGTTCGTGTGGCGAAGCGTCTCTCATTGACCCCAAGTGAAAGGCACCTTAGGACAGGGGTGGGCAGTGTTGCTGGACTCCTACTCCTAACAGCCTCTAGCAAGCCCGGCCAGTGGCTCAGGGACAATGGGGGCTGTAGTCCAACGCCATCAGCAAGGCCATCCCTGATCTAAGAAGTAGCATGCAAGAGATGGGAGAATGTCTCTTTGGAGAAGAGGCATCCCCTCATGAGAGAAAATGGAGAATGCCTCTTCTTAGATTGGGGTGGGGAAGTTGTAGCCCTCTAAGTGCTGCCAGACTCCAGCTCCCATCAGCCCTAGCCAACATGGCCAACAGCCAGGGATGATGGGAGTTGGAGTCCAAGCATATATCAAAGGCCACAGTGCCTCCATGCCTGATCCAAGAAGTAGTCTGCAAGCGGGTGAAGGATGCCTCTTATTTAGAAGAGGCACCCCCATGTGAGAAAACAGAACGCCTCTTCTTAGGTCAGGCGAGGGGAACCCCTGGCCCTTCAGGGGCCGCTGGACTCCAGTTATGTTGTTCAGCGAGACAAGGAAAGAATGTCCTTTGTCACCCCACTTTCTTGCAATAGTTTTAGAACCCCCTGGCTAGGGCTGTTAAAACAGTCAACAAATGTAAAGGAATTAAAGGTAAAGCAATACAATCATCTTAAAGTATCATTGTATAGCTGTGCTATGGTGCACTATAAGGTTAAAAGGTGAATAAGGAGGTATCAGGGTTCCTTGCCTTCACTTAAAGGAATGTGAGCTCAGATAAATTAATGTTTTGGGCTTGCTATTTTATTTAAATTGAATTATATTGTAGAATCATTGCACATTGTAGATATTCAAGAATTTTTTTTGTAGAAGTATACATTTGCTTTGAAGTTTATTGGTTTTGTAAGATTTGCATAATTCAATATAACTCCACAGCAATTGTTTGTTATTTTCAGTTCTTTTACAGTTTGATTCTCAGTCGATTAAAAGGTGGGAGAAAATATGGAATTAGATATGCACTGGAAAGCATAACAGAGTAATCTATGCTGCGGAAACCCTCTTAAAGAGGAAAGTTTCACATTTTTTAGATGATAGAAAGTGATTGCCATATTGAAATTTTGTAGAGATTCTTGCAAAATACTATTTAGAAGGGATCTAGGTCTTGAAATATCAGAGATTCTCTGGGGAAAGGTTCATAATATGATTTGAGTTTTCCCCATTTTATTCCTTTTGAAGCAAAGCTCAGTAGAAAATGATGTTCCCATGGCATGTGACTTCTGCTAAATTAAATAAGATCTTGAAAATTAATGTGGGGTGTGTGTGTGTTATATAATTTGTTTCAACAGCATCATGCTTACACTGTGTGTGGCTGTGAGCCAGTTTCATCTAGTAGCTCTTTGCATAATGTTTGCTCCAGTTATTGTACCACTGCTTCTCTTTTTTATGCACATCCCTTTGCCAGTCTCTTATAATAAAATGCCTAAACATTTTCTTAAAGTTATCCCTGATACTATACTAATCTACTGTGCGCTTACATGCGTGTTCCACGCTGCAGCCTTGGGAGCGGCTCTGAAACAGCTGGTGCAAATTTAGAACACAAAACTCTGTACCTTAAGCCCCTGTGGCTGAAGGCAGTCAAAACCAATAAGGATAAAAATGGGAATGACAAGTTTGGGAAATCCTTATTAAAAAGAACTTGAAAAATCCAGTGTGAGATGAAAAGGCTCTGCTTGTAGTCCAAAGGAGAAGCACAACTGATATACCTAGGTTTTTTGAAATTAAATGACAATTTCTCATGTGGTTTGGGCATCCGTTGCTTCTTGGATCTTCAGGGGGTGTCTGCTATTTATATATTGGCCTGTGTCAAATTCAATAAAACAGGAAAAATAGAAAGCACCAGACAACATATAATCCATTGCTGTAGTCCAGCAGAAACAGGAGCAATTAGCCATATACATTTGTGAAGGGTTGAGATGTAGGTGACCACTGTGCGCTTCCTAAGCAATTTGCTTCATGTTTAAAACTCGTTAAATGTTAGAACTAGCCCTAGATAATTTGCAGTTGTGATGGGGACAACAAAACTCCCATTAACCCTAGCCTTTCCCCCCTGCGCTGGAATGTCATGCTCACTCGCAATCTTCACCATGCAACAGCAACCTGTAGCAGCCATTTACGCCCCTTTAGCCCAGTATTTTTCATACTTGTCTTGTCAACCCCCCCCCCCCCAAAAAAAAATTATTGCACCTTTGCTTTGCTAGTTTTTACAGTGTGGACTAACTGTGCTAATCTAACTCTTAATCAGTGGGATGGGATTCATCCTGTTGCAGCACTAGGGCAGAAGCCACTACTCAGAAGCAAGTATCATTGGCTTTAAGTGAAATGAATGTCGAACTACAGCCTAAGTGCGACATGGAGGACTTGGCTTTGTGGCGACAGCAACTGTTTATTCCTGTAGTGGTAGAAGATGCGCCGGAAGGAGGGCCCCAGAGAAGAGAAGAGGAAAGAGAGGCGCTTGATACATGACAGTGGTGGTATCGTGGGAAATGAAGTATTGGAATTCCTGTTGATTTAGAGGGAATGAAAAATGTTTTTTATCAGAGGGGAAGGGTAACGTAAATTAGGGTAGGTAAATTCATGTGCCCACAGAACCTTAGATCTACATCGCCTATAACCCTCAGTCTAAAAAATGTTTAAGGACTTAGAAATTCTGTTGGCTTTAGTAGAAGTTATTTAAGTGCATGCTTTATTCTTCCATTGACATCCATGGGATAGAAAGGTGATCAGTGCTGGCCAGGTGATGCCCAAAGTATTTACAGTAGCAAAGCTGCTTATTACACATATTTGAGAGGTGGCAAAAGCTGAGACCAGGAGTGGTTTGGTAAAACATAGTCATTATGACTAAGTTATAAATTTTCAGAAGGTCGGTATCCTTGTTAAACTTCTACATAGATACCCCCAGGACCTCATAAATAAAATGCTATTTTATAGCAAGGTAAAAAATTCAAATGATGTCTGAATAAAAGGGCACTTTCATAACGTCTCACTCTAGGACAACATTCAAAGCATACAGTCCATCAATATCAGGATAAATTGCTCTGAATAAATTGCATTTCATTATTTTATTATTGTTTATAGAGAGTTTCAGTTTCATTTTTTTCTTATAATCAGCATTTTTGTAGGTTAGAGGCAACAAGCTGTTATTTATGTGTTGTTTTTACCTGTATGGGCCTATGGCCGTAATAAATGAAATGAGAGGCAAGAAATAATTTACATTCCAATATCATTATTACTTTATGTTCATATCAAAGGAATTATGTTTTTAAAAAATCAAATCTTTTACTACTGTATCATACATAGAGGACATTTGGGTTATCATCAGCACTGCTTTGTGAATTATCATGGTAATTATTTTACATACATTTAAGATACAGTGGTACCTTGGTTTACAACCATAATCCGTTCTGGAGGTCCGGTTGTAAACCAAAACAGGTTGTAACCCAAGGCGCGCTTTCGCCAGTGGGGCCTCCCCCACCAAATTGGTTGTAATCCAAAAAAAGGGACACACACTTCTGGGTTTGACATGGTTGTAATCCAAAACAGTTGTAATCCAAAGCGGTTGCAAACCAAGGTACCACTGTAATATATTTGTCTTAGTCCGTATTTTTTACGTTTAATTTCCCTCTGACCTCCAGCTTACTTTAAAAAAAATGCCATGTGCAAATTAGGATATTTATCCAAATTAGAACAAGTGCTTCATGGACCTGATAAAATGGATGCTAATGCACAAAAATCCATGTTGTTAGTTGCTAGTATTTAAGGTGCCCATGCCTGGCTCTTTGTTGTGTTTTGCTGCAACAGAACATCACAGCTTCCCTCCAGAAAATGCCTGCTTGTTTTGTTGTTGAATACCAGAAAAGGAGATGCATGAATGATGGTACTTCACTGAGCATTTTAATTTAGTGAAAAGCGAATTCCCATCATCTGAGAGAAAGTTACTGTGTGATTTGGACCTGCACAACGACACCCACCAAGGTGAGCACAGCTCCACCCATCAGGGACTTGATAACGTATTTCAGCTGCCTGTCTGGAACTGCAGAAACAGGGAGCATCAGGGCGTAAAAGCATCTGACAGTCCATAATAAGTAGCTGTGTGGACTTTGCTGTGCAAGCCTGGCAGAGATGGTGAGCTGTCTAAGAGAGTACAATTGCTCCCATGTTTCCGCAGCAGCTAGTAAATATTACAATTATCACCCACCCCAGAGATTGCTTAGGTTCTTTTCAATTGCTGGTGTTTGTGCTTAATTTTCAGATCCATTTCAAGAACAATTTTCCTTCTCAGCCTCCACCTCCTTTGAGAAGCATTACAGATGTCTAAACACACATGCACAATTTTCTAATTCCAGTGCTTTTTTTCTATTAAAAAAATGTTTAGGGGTATGCATACCCCCACATCCCCCCAGAAAAAAGCACTGTCTAATTCTTTTCGAAATAAAAATTGTGGACAGCAGGAAAACCCACCATAATTCACTTACATGTGCAAAAACAGCTGTTTTCACAAGCTAAACCAATATTTTTAGTTTCTAGTTTTGCTTATACTTGCAAAAACTATCTATGTTGTTCATCTTAACGGAAAACTTTGCATCTAGATTTTCATATTTTAGATATTATTTGTGTTAATGCAAAGAACCTATTTTTAGTGTACTGTAAAAAATAGTGTACTGTAGATGTATTCTTATTCTTATTAATTAAAAAAACAAACTTCAGCTAAACTTTTCTGTACACTATTTTTATGTTTTATATTTTTTGTTGTTTCAGAGCTTTCTAGTCTGCTGCTCTGTTCACATTTTCCTGGTTCATGCACATAAAAAATGTAGTTCTCATTTCAAATAGTGCTTTGAAATTCTAAGGGCAGGCTCCAGCAGGCAGCAAGGTGGGGGCATTTACCAGGACCCCCGCAAAGGAACCATTGTGCCAACAGCACTGCCACTGTTAGTTTGCACAGAATATTTAGCTAGATAAGAGGCAGCATGGGGAAATCAGCCCTTCTAGGGGGCTCACTAAGGAAGTCTGGCTTGTAGGTCCCACAGCTCTGAACCGGCACTGTTGTGCTTCACCTCTTTACCTGCAACTTCCTGTCTTTGGGTAATGGGATGCAATATGGTGCTTTGGTCCATTCATACATGCAAATCACGTTTTCATGCTGCTATTTTGCATTGCTGGACATTCATGTGTGCATTGTTATAGGAGTTCTAAGGTCTCATATATATAAATCATATGCTCATAAATTTACAAGGCAAACACATACATAAGTATATAAATCACGTGTCTGAAATAGTACAGGAGAGCAATCCTGAAGCCACGTTGACTCTTCCATGACCTCAAATACTCCTCTGCAGTGAGGAAGGAAAATGGGAAAGCCTCCCCCTTGTCTCTTTGCTCACAAATCCTGTGTTGTGTATGAATAGGGTGAGCCTGTGACCTGGATTCAGGAACTAAGTATTTAGCACCTCAAAGAAAATGGCCAGGCTGCCCAGGTAAAGTAATCAGTGACCATTACCAGTATCCTGCCAGTCAGGATTTCTGCTGTAGTCTGCCCTCTTCCGTGATGCATGCATGATGTTTTTTTTTGGGGGGGGGGAGGTGGTGGTCTCGAGCTACAGAGTAGGCAACTTCAAAAGCCAATATAAGGGCTTGCACGCCATTGTTCTGGGTTCTCTCCTCCTGTGAGTGGTGAGTGAGAACCCTGTTGCAACAGTCTAATAAAGACCAGGCTTTCTAGCTGCACAATATTCTCTGGTTGGCCTGTTATTTTCTCCCACTGATAGGGAACCCACTTAAGGACTCTATACGGGCTCTTGGATACCCCATAAGGGGAAAGGAGCAGAAAAATGTTCAAATACAGTCAAGCGGTGGTAGCAGTTCTCTTCATAGACATCAGGAAATGCTTGATTTTGTGTGATGACTGAGGCCTAGTGCTCACTGAAGTGGCAAAACCCTCTTTCCAAACTGTATCGCTTCAGGCCGCAGATTGGTGGTTGCATGACTGTAGCCTAGTCTTGACACGAACACAGCAGTTTTCCATATGCAGGGGGAACGGAGGAGCATGCAGTCACGTGAGTCCCCTCCTGCAGTCTGGACACAGGTTTACTGCCTCAGTTGCTCTAACCTTCCACAACAAATGTTATTTTGGCAGTGAAGCTGCATGAGTATTATGCCGTATTCTGGAATGTTGTAGTTTTCAGAGCACAAAATTGTGGTTCTAGTATTTTATTACAATGTGCTTGTTTTCTGGGTTACTTTTCAAAAGATGCTGAAATGCCAATTACTGTATTGCTCAGAGCCCCATCTGCAACACTTCAGTCTGTGGTCCTGTGCAAGCAGCTGATAACATTAAGCACATTAAGAGTCTAGACATTACTAAAGCATGGGTCATCTTGCTCCCTGGCAGGTTAAAATAACAAGAGGGCAAGAATATAAAGTTGTTTCCTAGATTTTGGAAGTAGGTGGCCATGTCCTGTTCAGTAAGCAGCTTTAAAATTATCCAATTTATGTAGTGTTATCTGTAGTTCTTCTGGGCTCCATTTGTGCTCTAGAAAACAAAACACATTCTTGGGTCAGTTTACCCAGGTTAGCAAGTTTTGATACTTTCCAGTTACAAACGAAATTAGAAATTTAAAAATCTTTCAGGCATAGAGTGGTACCTCTGGTTACAGACGCTTCAGGTTACATATGCTTCAGGTTACAGACTCCTCTAACCCAGAAATATTACCTCGGGTTAAGGACTTTGCTTCAGGATGAGAACAGAAATCGTGCAGCAGCAGCGCAGCGGCAGCAGGAGGCCCCATTAGCTAAAGTAGTGCTTCAGGTTAAGAACAGTTTCAGGTTAAGAACGGACCTCCAGAACGAATTAAGTTCTTAACCCGAGGTACCACTGTGTTTATTAAGTGGATCCAGGCACACTATTTTTCAGTCCCAATCATTCTGTGATGGTAGTTACAAAAAAACTGGAAAATAATTGAGCATTACACTTGTAACCACCCTTTTGCCATGCCAAGCCTCCCAGGGCAACAGCACTGCAATCTCATCATTTAATCCTCTCAGCGACCTGGTGAGGCCATCCTGTGAGCGTGACAGATGAGCAGAGATTTGAACCCAGTGTCCCAGGTCTGACACTCCATCCACTATGCCACCCTGGCTCATTTATGCTTTCCTCTTCTTCATCATCATTATGTTGTTGTTGTTGTTATTTCAGGTTGGAAATTAAATTTTAAAGGAAAGATCCTCACTCTGACAACTGGAATAGCAGTGAAATCGTAGGAAATGTATTAGTGGCTACACAAGAGAAGTGAAGGGGAAAATGGCCATTCTGGACTTTGATCACTCTTTCAGTGTGACAGAACCAGGCTGTCAAAAGAGCCATGGGATTTTTGCATTTGGCAGCTGATGGCAATAGGGCTCTGGAAGGATGTTTCAGTTTTGATAGTTAAAAAACACTATACAAATGTTGAGGATGTCTACCGGACATTATCAAATTTAAAAGCTGTTCTCCTGTATGAAGAGCGTGCCCAGGTGTCTGCACCTTGTGGCTCAGGATGTGGCTTTCTTCAGGCATGGCGTGTCCAGATGCCGGGAAGCAAGGGCAATAGGCAAATGGAGCAATATTCCTAAATTTCCCTGTATTCATGCCCTAATGGGTGTTCTAGGCATGTGACATACTAGTGTTGTCTGTCTCTTCCCTTTTTATGATAGGAGAGCTCAAATTTCTTCCCAATGTTTTCACAGATAGTATAATGCCTTTGTGTGAGTGCATGGGGCTCAGGGTGTGCTAGATAAGCTCTGTATCATTTTGTCACATGCAGAATGATTATCTAGTGCTTAAGAAGCTGCTTTTGCTGCAGTGAGAGGGGAAAGGAGATGGGAGCTTCCGTGGCCAGGTCCTCAGTTTCTTCCCCCTCTAACCTGTAAAGCGGGAAATCATACATATGCTGTAAGGATATAGATCTATACAAATAACCAGGCGGTTTCAGGGAAAGCCTGCAAAGGAATTTTTTACCACAAATAACGTTCGGATGATTTTGGCCCACAGGCCGGAGGTTACCCACTCCTGAATTGAAAGCCTCTAGGAAATCTCTGGACTCAGAGAGTGAAATACATGTATCTGCAACAATAAATAATGGATTGTCCAGGCTTTGCATATGGGGGAGTCATGACAGGAATCCCTTGGCTTGAACTAAAATGGAAATGTTTTGTAATTTATTTCTTTACTTGCCGTATTCTTACCCCGCCTTTTCTCCAAGGAGCTTAAGGCAGCCTGCATGGTTCTTCCCCCTCTCTGTTCATTATCAGAATTACCCTGCGAAGTTGATGGGGCTGAGAGAGATCACCCAGCAAGCTCTATAGCCAAGCGGGGAGTTGACCGTTGGTCTGCGCCGTCCTAGTCCAACACTCCAACCACTTCACCACATTGGCTTTTGAATTCAGGCTGCTTTTATTTCCTTCACTTTCTGTACAGGTTCAATCATCTCCATCAAAAAGTAGACCCCTGTCCTTACTTAGTGCTGAATTGCAATTGTCCCCACAGAGGGGAAATATTATGTACACACACGTCCCGAAAATCCACTTATCCGAATACAAGGAATTTGTGCCCTATCCTCACTACACACACCACAGAGACAGATATCTGAACAGAGGGCATTTTTTACTTCCTTGTTTGCCTTTTGCTCATTGATTGAAGAGACTGAAGGAGGGAGGGAGGAGTGATCAGTCAAATCCGAGAACATTTCCCCCCTGTGTTTTCCTATTTATTCTTTTTCTGGCTTTTGGCGGTCAATATTCAGTGATTGGGAACATTAGAAATTTCTCCATAGGAATCAATGGACATCATCAACTCGTTATGTGAACGCTCACCTAATGAGGTATGTCCAGGGGATGCATTGGGTTCAGTAAGCTGGACCTGCATGTATTTTAGTTTGACTATGAGTTGTTGACTTAGTTGTTGATGACAACATAGAAAACAGCTGCAGAGTGCAAAAGACACTGTATTCAAGACACCCACTCTTTCATACTACATTAGACTCATTTGAGGTTTTTCCCCTCAACTTTTTTTTATCCTGGATTTTTTGTTTTATGTATTTCTGCACTTCTTAGGGTTCACCTGAGCATCCTGGTACCTCTCCCTTGCTTCTCAGTGACCCCATTTTGGCTACAATTCTGTTGGCACTCATGAGCTTAGTTTGCCGTTAGAAGAAACATTACATGATATAATCCGATGCACTAGGATCACTGCCTCTACTCTACAAATACGCAACTAAGAAGCACACACACATTTCTGTGCACACCCACACCCATCTATATTATTGTATTATACTATATTGTACAAAATCACATTAGTTGGGACTGTTTCTCAAAATTGACCTAAACAACTGAAAGTACATTTGTAAAGCAGGGTGAGCCTATTTTAGTGCACACTTTTATAAGAGAATCCACCGTGTGCTCTTGGCCTGCCAAAACCAAAACCAGTTGCATTCCAATCACAGGTCTATGCATGGCTCCCCTGCACGAAGGTTAGGTGCTGTGGGGGAAGCAACGTGTTCGTGTCTCTGCCTTCAAGAGCTCTACTTTCATACTTTGTTTAAAAACGGTTCAGTTTTAAAAAAGAGAAAATGACTGTGTATACATATAAAAGTTGTCTTCTGAATAATTAACAGGATTTTTATTTAGTCTTAGTCTTTTATCAAGGGCATCTTTGGTTTTATTTGGAAGAACGGATGGTTTATGCCTAGAAACATGTCTCTCTCCCCCCCCCCGGCAACCCCAGTTAATGCACATTTCATTTTGCAAGCTGTGTTAGGTACATAAAAACTTCACACATGAGCCAGACAATGAGAGATATTATAGAAGTGATTATTCGTAAATATTTAGTGACCTGTGGCTAAGAATCTTTTAATAGAAAGTGTCAATGTTTTCAGTTCCAAGAGGTTTAACTAAACAGTAGTGGCTACATTTTATAAGGTACTATTTCATGACTTGCAGTGTTTTACAGCAAATCTTTTTACTGTTTTTTTCTGTAGGAAAAGTAATGGGAATTTCCTGAGTAAAATTCTTAAGGGTGGGATTGCTCTACTGTTCCACCCGGGAAACCTGGATTCTAGCTATGCCACCCCAAGGCAGGTTGCAACACTGGATGGCACAGATTCCCAGCTTTCATATAAAAATGCAAGTCATGACTCTTGTAGATCCCCAGATCTCAGGCAAAGTGTGTAGAATGCACCCTGCACATTCATTTCCTGAACCGCCTTAGTTCATTTTGCAGCCCTTTTTTGTTTGTTTGCTGCTCCTTAGAGCAAGAGAGATTGCGGCTGCATGGAAAGCAGTTCACAAATCCAGTGTTAGCATAGCTATAGTTGAGCAACAGCAAGTCAAGGGCAACTTGGTTGGGCTGACAGCAGACTTTTGGGGCTTATTCTCAGAGAAGCCTTACATTTCCTGCAATATATAATTGTCTACATTTTTATTCAACCTTTGAGGGTTACATGTAAAAGTATTTCAGAATACCTATGTAGGTTTTCTTCCTATAGAACAACTTTCAAAGGAATGATTTTGAGTGGGAAAGCAGAGGGTTGGGATTGCGTAACACACCACTTATTTTGCATAATTAGCAAATAGCTTGCATAATATGCAGATCTGGCCCACTCAGTTCCTGGGAACTGGCTTGTGGTAAGCTTCCTTAAGGTACACAGTATAAACACTGGAAAAAATTCCGTATGCCTGGCATTTTCTTATACTGGTTATTGTAAGGAGTCTAGGTGGTGCTGTGTGTCCAAGGGAGTGTTAGAAACTCAAATATATAAGCTAGGCACCAGATGGATTGCCTAGTTGCCATTTTGGGTCAGATGGGTTGAAAGTCATTGTGCGGATAAATATAACAACTAGAATTCTACAGGATGTGTTGCTAGTGTGTGAAAACAGTCAGGATCCAAGGACTCCCAGAAATGCATCTCCAGATGGTCAAGACATCAGGTGGGATCCTGGCGCCCAGGCATCTTCACTTGGTTGCAAGTGGCTGATAGCCATGTGCAAAATGTGCCTGGCAGCTAGCGAATTTCAAACACTGGTCCAAGGTCACTTTCTGATGTTAATAAAAAAAATGCCTATGTGCTTGTAGGGAAGAAAAAATGAGGGCTTGCTCCCAGTGTGTAAATGGGTTCCTGTTTTATTCTAACATGCACAGTCCACTCTCTCTCACACACATCTAGTTTAATTTGGCAATGAGAAAGAAGGACATTCGACCGTTGTCTGCTTGGTAGAGGAGACTAGGATTGAGGCAGAGATCAGGGCACACTGGCAATTGCCCTCCCTGTGCTATGTGGCTCTTACTGCTTCTCAACTGTAGGACAGGCACAAGGCATCTTCTTCGCCATCCTTCTTACTCCATCTCTGCCCAAGTTGCATCAGAACATGACGAGAAGATGAAAAACTGAGACTTTCAGGGACAATGAGACATCTCAGTGAAAAATGCCTTCCTGACCCCTACAGCCAGAAGCCAGTCTTGGTCCCCAGCAATTCCCATGCAGCAGATTTCCAAGAAGGGAGGGTTGATAGGCAATTATTTTCTCCATATGATGCTGTGTCAAAAGGTGATTATACAGGGCAGGGGCAGGTTTACTGTGCACCTGGATTTTAAAAGATAATGTTTTCTATATAATTTCTCCCTATTCTCTTAAGGTAACAATGACAGGTTATTACTAGATTTACAGCAACTTTGCTTGTTTCATAGTGATTTATTCCCCCCACCCTCCCTCAAACGATGTTTCAAGGCGAATGACATAGCCCTTGAGCTTTGAGGGACTCGCTCAGTAACCAAAGTGTAATTGATAGATGCAGTCATCTTCCAAACTTTCTGTCTTTGTTTTTGTAGCAAATTGATCAAAACTCAAGTGACTTTAAAGCATTTTTTTCAAAATCTTCTTTTCTTGTTCCAAAATTTCTGCCAAATTGCAGTTAAATGAAGAAGCATGTTTGAATTCTTAACTTTAAATATGTTTTTGTGATTTTAGGAAGAATGAGGTATTTATAATGGATTGAACTAGACCTTCTCTGTTCTGTTATCTTTATAATGTTTGCCACAAAATACTTCCAGGCGACATCTTCCAGGCGTGTGTGTGTGCATGTGTGCATGCATACACACACACACATTTAAGTTTTCTGCTTGAAAGCTGAAGAAAGTATTGTAGAGTATTAATGTAAAAATAAGCTGTTTCTCTTGACAATTTTATCATGTAATATTTCAGTTATTTTCACTAGGAAATGGTTTTAATTACAGTAGTTAAAACTACATTAAGGTATTTTTACCCATACAAACCTCTGAGAATCACTTAATTTTATTACAATGGAGAACTTTGTTGCAGAAGTTATTTAACTCCTTAAATACCTAAAGTTAAATATTATAGTTCTAATGACCCATTTCTATTGATCAGCCATGATATGAATGCCCACGGCAGATGGGGCTTCTGTTTGGAAACAAAGAGAAGCTGCAGGACTGTTTTTAGTTCAGCCAAGAGCAACCAGAGGTCTTTGAGGAGAAGCGTATGAGTGTCTTCTGCCCTCTTTCTGCAGCTGCCAAAGGCATTGGTGAGGCAATGACACCTTGCCAGCCCTTTGCTTCTGCAAAGCACATCAGTAGAGCAGCTGTGGCTTCTTTGACAAATTATGGTTAAAGCCGAGGAGGACATATCCCACCCATTAGTATACTGCAGGCTGCTGGTGTAGATTATCCTAGTTATAAAATCTAAGATTACTCTTCCAAGGGATTCAAAGAGTTCTTGTGGCTGGCTGCTGCTATTGAAGATGGGAAACAAATATTAGTAATTTTTGTTCTCTTTAGAAGTCAACCTATTTTATAAAATCATGAGGATGGGCTGTCTATCCCTGCTAAAGACTGCAAGACTATTCAGTCAGTCTGCACCAGCAAAGTGCTTGGTGAAAAGTCTTGGCATAAATTCAGCATAGCTCTCTGCAATACAGGTTCAAATCGGCCATAGACATCAAACTATCGAATCCAATATTTCCTATTGTGCAAAAGCAAGCATTATTATTATTATTATTATTATTATTATTATTATTATTATTATTTATATACCACCCTATACCCGGAGGTGTCAAGGCAGTTCACAGAATAAAAGCAAAATATAAAACCACAAAATACATAATCAAAATAAAAACAACAACCCAATAGTTTGCTATATAGGCAAAACTTTACAGAGCTCTTTGTGGCAACATAATGTTATCAGTTCAGCTTATTCCAGATAACTTTTGCAGGTAAAGTTATGGAGGCTGAAATTCCTGTCACATAAAGGCAAAGGAGTAGTCTGAGCCATAACCAAATGCCAGGAGGAATATGTACTCTGAAATGTTGCCTATGTCAGCACGCCTGTGGAAATTAAGATGGGAACCATGATCCTTCTTGCTTCCTCTGCTTGTTCTCAGAATTGCTTGTTAAAATAAAAAATAAGGTCCCCATGTTAGAGGTAAGCAACATACGGTATAGTGTCCCAGTTACTGTTACTCTTCCTTATGTTAACCCAGAAAGAGGCAAGACCTTTAACCAAGGCTGTAACCTCTTAATCCAGGTGTATCCACCCTGACCAACAGACAGGAAAATGGGATTGTTAATCTTAGTTTTCATTTTAATCATTCAGCCCCCATCCTGGGGCATAAAAACAGCTGCTTTCTTGCTTTAGCATCTACAAATACTTTTGGATCCCAAAGAGACATCATTTTCCAGCACAGGAACTTTTATGTAACCTTGCGTTCTTCCCAACCCTCTAGCACTTTCCGTTGCCCTCACCTCCATCATGTCAAGAAATCTCCACACAGAAATAAAGACGGGTTCTATAATACACACACACACACACACACACACACACACACACACACACACAAAGCCCCATAGCTGTCAACTTTTCCCTTTTCTTGTGAGGAATCCTAATCGGAATAAGGGAATTTCCCTTTAAAGAAGGGAAACATTGACAGCTATGGAAAGCCCACCAGCTGGCCAACCGCTCCCTCCTGTGTTTTGCTTCCTCTCCCTACTTTACTCTTAGCCCATCCTCTTTAAGACTTATTCTTGGCCAAAACCTTTTCCAAATCCCAAGAGTCCACCTCCTTCCACTGACAACCTCTCCTGCTTTGACTAGTTGGCTCTAAGCAGCAACTTCCATTTCTGTTCTGATATCACCTCCACTTCTTCAGACAAAATCTCCCCCTTTTCTTGACCAGCTTCACTACATTCTCAGAGTTCTGTGTGTTTTCATTCATGCTTTTAGAATGAGTAGCTTAAATGGTTAGGCTAGTTTTAAGTAGTGAAACCTGCTGTTGGTATGCTTTGAAAATCTGTGTCCATTGACTGTTTAACATCTTTTTTAATGAATATGCTAATTCCAATTTACTGTAACAAATTGCTTGAATGCCCCTTGGTGGTATTCTCAGATTTTCTTAAAAATGCCAGTGTCAGGATACCCTGGTCTGAAAGTCAAAGGATACAAAAAGGAGTGACTGGGTTGCCTGTAAGAACAGCAGGCTTGTGTGCAATCTGCACACATCCTAACAGCCTTGTGAGATAAATCAGCTGAGCGGACACCACATGGCGTGACACTTGGCGCAGCTGACCACACTTGCAAGAATAATAAAGATCCACTGAGCCATCTGAGGGCAAAGGGCCAAGCAAACTGAAGCAGTTGTGGCTTTAGGAGCTCACTTGGCAGTGGCAAGGCAGCCTGGAGAGAAGAGGAGGCGCTCCGGCCCTCAAAACGAGACCTCCAGCTAGTTTTGTGTATAAGAGAGAGAGTTAAGCAAAACAACAAAACTTAATTATGTGAGTGCCTTAGTGTGTGGCCTTCAGTATGTGTAGAAAGCTTCCTGAACATTTTATCTTCCGAATGATAGCGCCTAAATGAAAGACATTTTACATCATTTACTTCCAGAAGTGTTCATATCTTCCTGTGTTTTCTACTGAACATTTACATGGCTGGAAACTGGGGTTTGTTCTTTAGTATCCAATTAAGGATGTGGTCTTCGAAAGCAACATTTAACTCAATCTCCTCTGTGTCTTTTGTAAAGTTTCACTGCTTTAAAATATTGGTTAATTTATTGTCAGAAATTTGAACAGAATGTTTGAAAGTGGTGCCTAAATAGCTAAAGACTTGCATTTTGTAGCATTTATGTTTCTATTAAAGTACTCTTGCAGTTTTAATTTAGACTGAAAAAATAGTTTAGGATTTCCACATTTAGTTAACACTTACCATGTATACACTGGGATTACGTTTTGACTTCCTCTTTTCTTTATCTCTTTTTCATCCTATTCCCTTGAGAGAAACATTTGAACATTCGTTTTTTCTGGGCTTGCTAAATTCTTTATCACTGAATGGTATTGTTGAGACTGAGTCAAACGTATTCCTTATTTTACAGAAATGATTGATCACAATCCAGCTTGCATACTCTAGTCTATAAGTCTATTGTCTCGTTTCTTTCTTGATCCAGACTGAAGCTGTCGGTGCCAAATGGAACGTATTAGATCCCACAACTGGATTGAATTATGTTATATGTTTTTTGTCAGTCAGTGGATTTATACAGTTAATTTACACTGAAAGTGCTTAAATTGAAATGCAACAATTTTTAGGGGTGACTGAGGTACTGCTTGCTCCTGTTTTAGGTTGGTATAAATCAAACAAAGCAAGTATGTTACTGTTTATGTACAGAACACACGTACAGAACGTGATGGGGGCGGCTAGTATAAAGTTGTCTGCAGACAAATGTTGAGAAGTGGTCTAAGCAGAGATTGGCTTTGTTTTGTCCGTCTCAGAATGAAACAAGTACCCAGAAGGGAGGCCTGCTAGAACCTTTCAGGGCTGCTTGGCCAGGAGCTTCTGCTGACGGAGCTCGACTCAGAAGGAAAACCTGCAGCAGAACCAGATTCCAGCGTGCTAGAATTGCTGGGAATACATGGAGTAGATTTCCCAACCTAAAAACAACAACTGTATAGTTTTCTAGCGTTTTATCGTTTTTCTGAACTAATTAGTACTTGTTTTAATGATACTTTCAATTACAGTCTTTTCAGTTCATTGCAGCCAGGCAGCTAAACCAAGGTTTGGCTTAGCACGTTGTCTGAACCTGGGATCGTGGTTAACATCTTGCCTGCTTAACCATGAACTATAGCCAAGGTTTTTCCTATGGTTAGCCACACTGAACGAAAACGCCTAGGAGGGGTTGAGCAGCTGAAATAAGCTCCTTGGGAGCCAGCACTTTCGCATGCTCCTGCGAAGTCAAGTTTTGACTTGCATGTGAACAAGGCAATTGCAGAAACTAACCACAAAGCACAAAACTGAGATGTGCCTTTTGACAATTCTGTGCATATTTTCACCATACATCACTAGCCTGTTTCAAGCATCCTATGGTAGACAATGCGAGATTACTACTTCTGTTTTATAGGAGCAAGTGTGGCTGAAGAGTAACTACATCAGATATAATGATGATGATGATGATGATGATTCATTCATTCATTCATTCATTTATATACCACCAAAGATTGCAGCATGCAAGCAAAGAACTTATACTGGGTGCAATGAAGAGGTAGAAAACTGGGTGGGTGGGGGTGGGTTAAGGCCTTCTCAGAGTAGACCCAGTGAAAATGATGGATCTAAGTTAGCCAAGGTCATTAATTTCAGTGAGTCTACTCTGAATCGGACTAGCATTGGCTACATCTCCGAATGTGCAAGGTAATTAATCAAGTTAGATTCAATGGATACATTACTAGTTCATATAGTGACTTGAAGAGAAATAGTTTTTCCATGTTAATTGTGCTTTATGTTTCAGTGTTGAAAAACTGACATGTTAAAACAAGTGTGTTAAATGCAGAGAAGACTTCTTATAACAACTTTTATCCAGTTGAGCTTATAGTTGTGTGTAATAAACCTGAATTCCTACCCCGCCCCTGCAAGCAAGCCCGTTATTTCATCATAAAGTTATTACCTTCGGTTACAGGAAAACTACTTAAACTACCTAATAGTAGGTTTATTTACCCAAAGAGTGGTGGTGGAGGAGATGGAGACAACAGAGACTTTCTGAGAACTGAGATAGAAATTAAATTTTAGGAAAAAAATGCCTAAATACATCCTTGAGCTGCACTGTGGCACTGGGTTTATCTCTCATATGAGGAGAAGATAGTAAAGACATGTGAAGGTTCATAGAAAAAGTTTAAATAAAATATGACTGAAGAAAGTAAACAGAAAAGAGGTGTGAAATTATCACAGCAAAAGAAACTAATTGTCCAAGTTGAATAATTCAAGACAGAGGAAGAAGAATTGATAGAAGAGGCAGCGAAGACTAGTAGGAGTGGTCAGTCTGAGTGAACAAATTAGTGTGAGTAGCTTTGAAAGAGAGACTGGTACAAATTTCCTAGATAATTAATGATAAAAAACAGATTTCACTAAATTAAATACAAATACTATGGGCTAGAGGAATAGATAAAAAGGGATTACCTAGAAGCAAACTTAATTGTGCAGGGGCAGGGAGAGAAAGAGAGAAGGTGAAGTTCAGTTTTATCCAAATTCATATTCAGGAGATGAGAAGGTGACCAGGAGGAATGAGGAGGGAGCATATCAGAAATCTTTAATTTCAAGGAAAGAGCAATAATAATCAGCTTCATCAAGTACTGAAGATTTTTTTAAAAAAACAAACGGAGCTGAGAGAGACGATGTATAAAGTCCCTGGGCGGAACCACAGAAAACATAATCAGAAAAGGGTTATTTATAGCATTATAGTCTGGTGCCATCCTGAATACTATAATGCTATTATTATTATTATTATTATTATTATTATTATTATTATTATTATTATTATTTTATAGGCAAAACCTTTGGAGTAAATGGCTGAGGTACCTAATAATAATGTGATCTCTTGAGATCAAGGGCTTTCTTGAGAGAATGCCAATTCCTAATATAAAATTATGTTTTCGCTTTTTGTCTTTCGCTTTTTTCTTTTTTGTTTCACAGCAATATTTTTTCTCTCTCCACACACACACACACACAGAGTGCTTTTTTTCTGGGGGGACGCAGGGGTACTCATACCCCTAAACATTTTGTGAATCTGCGTTTGGCCTCATTTCCATATGAGTAGGAAAATGAGGGTACCCCTAAGCATTTGTTTTAAGAAAAAAAAGCATTGTTCATATTCATATATTTAACAAATGTGTCAATAACTTTCTGTTGACACACTTGGTAAAATATTTTATTTTGTCATATTTGCTGTATTTCATTTGGATTGGTACTTTTATGTGACAGATCAAAAGAAGGTATTAAAAGGTAATATATTTTATATTACAGAGGCATAGGAAGTACTTTCTTTCCATTTACAATAATTCCATCTGGAAGCATTTTTAAAACCAAAAGACAGTAACACAAACATTATGATTAAAAATAAGAAAACTGAAATGCTTTTAGATCCATTTGTATACAGAACAGAAAAGCAAGAACTCCACAAACTACCTTGATGAGAGTGTGGAAGTAGCTAACAACAATCACAATGGAGTGAGGTTGTTTATTCCATTTTAACTACTAAAACTGAGTTCCCTAATGGGGACTCTGTCCTGAAATGCTCTTTTCTCTGATGTTTGTTGCTGGCAGTGAGGCTCAGCTGGAATAACTGGTATTCTCCAATCAGGGTTTATCTGTGTTAACACACTTTCCCTTGAGGGAGCTTCTGAGAATGTCTTGCTGTCAGTTCAATCTTCTTAGGACAGATCTTATTCCATTTTATATTGCCAACATTTTAAAGCAATGTTGTGACTTTGTTCTGTCCAGTAGTACTGCTGCATTCCCTCCAACCCTTCTCCCATGAAAATAGGGGCGCCCTAAGAAAAAGCAGAACATTCCAGGGTTAAATCAGAAACCGGGACAGCTTCTGTAAATCTGGGACTGTCCCTGGAAAATAGAGACACTTGGAGGATCTGCTACTGATCAGTGCTACTGGTCAGACCATTAGAAGCAGATTGGGCGATTAGGCCGTTCATCTTTTCAAAATAGGAAAAGAACAGTTTCAGCTGTGGAGTGTTAGACGAGTCAGTTAGCTTATTAAACCACGTCTTCTTTTTCTGAACGCATATTTATATGTTGGGACCTTGTTGGAGTTGTGTGCCTGGGCGGCCTTGTGGGTGGCTAGGGCTATACTTGAAGATTTTCACTGCAGGGGGGAACACAGCATTGATGTGGAAGACGCCAGTGGAAGGACCTCTGATTAAATTTAATGAACCCCCCACTTTCCAGTTCCTGTGCAACCCCCATCCACTTCCTGTCCCCTGTCTATAGCCACTCCCCCCCCCATTCCAGCAGCTTCCAACTCCATGTGCTGCTGTTGGCTTGCTAATCAAGACACCTCTTGTCCACTATGCCCCTCCCCGGTGGTGCCCACTCCCCACAGAACAGAACATTCCACAATTTTCTCCTTGACAAAAATGTTACAGCTTTGGTGTTCTGCTCCAGTCCAGTCCCTCCTCCTTCCTATATATCTGATGGGACTCCAACTCCCATCAGCTCCAGCCAGCATGGCCATTGGTCAGGAATGAAGGGAATTGAAGTCCTGCAATATCTGTAGGGTACCACATTGACTACCCCTGCCCTACAGGAAATGATGAGGCATGCAGAATCAGTCTTTACTTTGTCAGCAATTCTGCCTTACGTAAGGACATTAGTTGTTATTTTTTATTTAATTCAGTTATGAAAGATAGCTCAGTATGTGGAAAGTGGTTGTTATTTTTTATTTAATGTTTCTTAATTAATACTTATTTTGTTTATGTGGCTCCTGAAAGATTTCTCTCAAGGGATTGCAGTAAGTAACATAAAAAGGTTCCATAGTCCAGATCTATAGGGATTCTTTCCCCAGGCTCCTCTCTGAGTTGGTGCCAGTTTTGAGCGTCCCTATCTTGTGTTGGGACACTTTGAGATTCTGCTGGTGAACCACCCACCTTACTTCCCAGCAGTATCCTGCCCTGGACAGATCTAAGTTATCTCAGATTTAATGCTGAGGACCTGTAAGACAAGTTGTTCTCCTGGAAGTCCTCAACATCTGTGCCACATTTACCTTTTCTGGGGTAACTCAGGTCTTGATGGCCACCACTACAACCCTAAAGTTGTCCCATTAGCAGAATGCATGTAATAGGACACACTCTTGGTTTTCTCAGCAGAATGGAAGGTGGCTGGGTGATTTCATGGTTTGTCACGATCAATTTCCTGTTGGCAAATGGCAGCCCTTCCTCTCTGAAGGATTAGGATGCCTGTTAGAATAGTTTCCTCTGGTGGCTGATGATGTCCAGTGAAAATCCCCATGAGCCCCAGGGAGCTTGTGGTTGCCATGGCCCTGGAGTGGAGAGATTACTCGCGTGGTTGACATAGAAGCTCCTCAGTGCCCTTTCCCACAGAGTAGAATCTGCTGCGCTCCTTGGTATAGATCTGAGTTAAGGGCAACAAAGCAAGTTGGCAGACAGCTGGAAGCTCTCTGAAAGTCTGAACAAGCACAGATGAGTTTGTTATTGACCGTGATGGCAGAAAGCAAACAGTTTTCTGCCACCATTTTGTACTCGCAGCAGAGCTTTTCTAAGTGGTTTGCAGCCTTTTTATCTTCTCAGGCCAAACCATTTTAATTTGATGCACCTTCTACCTCGACTCCAAGTCATTTTTTCTGCTTTTTTGGTTGTGTATTTTGATTATGTAACCCTGTCCTGAGAACCTGTTGAAGAGTAGAGTGGTATATAAATGCCCAAATTTAATTACAGTTCAGTCTATGACTATGAAAAAATGGCCCGACTTGTACTTGGGAGTTCATTTGTGCAATAAGGTCTCATTAAGCTCTCCTGTTAGTTGTGATATTTAATTTGTAATGTGATATAATCTTACAGTCCACTTATATTGTGTGCCTTACCTCCTCTTTGCTACTCTTTTAGAGCACGTGATTTAATACATTTTTAAAAACTTTTTCGTAATACTTAAGTAACTTTCAAAATAATTGCCTTTCAGGTTTTCACTAGGAGATGCTCGCAGGCCTCTCCACGAGTCGGCAGTATTGGTGGAAGACATTGTCCACACTCAGCTGATTAATTTGGTAAGAAGATTGTTCTTTTTGTTTGTTTTTTAAAAAATAAATTTGATTTTACTAATTTCATAAAATGTATATACCTCTTGATTGTAGAAAACCTCAAAGCTGTTTACAAAAAGAATGAAACAATATTATTAATAGCAGCAATTAATACATTAAAACAATTTAGAAACAGCAATAAACTAAAAACACATTAGCATTCTAAATATCTGAGTAAAAGGTAAAGGTAAAGGTACCCCTGCCCGTACGGGCCAGTCTTGACAGACTCTAGGGTTGTGCGCTCATCTCACTCTATAGGCCGGGAGCCAGCGCTGTCCGCAGACACTTCCGGGTCACGTGGCCTAACCGTTTACCTTCCCACTGGTAAGCGGTCCCTATTTATCTACTTGCACCCGGGGGTGCTTTCGAACTGCTAGGTTGGCAGGCGCTGGGACCAAACGACGGGAGCGCACCCCACCGCGGGGATTCGAACCGCCAACCATGCGATCGGCAAGTCCTAGGCGCTGAGGTTTTACCCACAGCGCCACCCACGTCCCCTAAATATCTGAGTAGGCTTTGCTAAACAGACTCTGAAAAGAGCGCAGGAGCGCACCTGCCTGAGGCAGGCAGTTCCAAAGTGTAGGTTCCACCACACTAAAAGATGGATTTCTCATAAATGCAGAAATGTTATAAGCGCATGTAACACTGCCAGTTGTCTATCTATTTCATTCAAATACCAGCAGGAGTCAAACCGAGGAAGACATAATGAGAATTAGCCAGGACTTTGCTTAGGGGGCACAAGCTTTTGTTGGAGGTGGGCAGAACCTCAGTTAGTTAAGTGTTTTCATTGATTTTTATTGTTGGGGGGGGGCAGCTGCCCCCTTGGCTATGCCCGTGCTGTTACAGACAGGTCAAAGTGGGGAAAACTCCAGTTGCTACATTCAAAAGATGCAAAACTCAGATTGGCTCTCTCTGTGCCTCCTGCACGCAAACCCCATTCAACTCTCACATGCGTAGTCACATATGTTCTCTGAGAAATTAACATTAACAACACTGGCCTTTGGGAAGTGAGAATACACATGTACCCTTCTGAAAATGCAGGTCAGAGGAAGATAGTTCCTCAAAGACATCAGACTAAGAAGCATTTCTTTTCAGTTCCTGCTTTAGGAGTACCTAATAAGTTCCTCTTACTTTTTGTTGCTGTTTAGTCGTTTAGTCATGTCCGACTCTTTGTGACCCCCTGGACCAGAGCACGCCAGGCACTTCTGTCTTCCACTGCCTCCCACAGTTTGGTCAGACTCATGCTGGTAGCTTTGAGAACACTGTCCCACCATCTCGTCCTCTGTCGTCCCCTTCTCCTTGTGCCCTCCATCTTTCCCAACATCAGGGTCTTTTCCAGGGAGCCTTCTCTTCTCATGAGGTGGCCAGAGTATTGGAGCCTCAGCTTCAGGATCTGTCCTTCCAGTGAGCACTCAGGGCTGATTTCCTTCAGAATGGAGAGGTTTGATCTTCTTGCAGTTCATGGGACTCTCAAGAGTCTCCTCCAGTACCATAATTCAAAAGCATCAATTCTTCAGCGATCAGCCTTCTTTATGGTCCAGCTCTCACTTCCATACATCACTACCTTTTACTTGAAGCAACACTTAATAGTTCCACATGCATCTCAAAACCTCTTGCAAATAATAAGAAATGGCCTCCAAGAAGCCTCAAAATTCTCAAGAGTAGCTTTATCTATTTGTTACTTTTAATGATGTGTTAATTTTTATGATACTGCTATAAATAATAGCTTTTCCCACCATACCTCTAAAGTCACATTCTGGGTAATCCTTCTAGTTCTGGTTAATAACCAAATGTGCAGCAACCAAAATGAAATGTCAATCACTTCCGGGTTGGCGCCTCCGGCAATGGCGGAGCTCCTCCGATCGGGAGGAACTTGCTCTGTGGAAACCAGGGTCTGACCGCCACGGCGAAGGCGGAGACCCACTGAAATCACAGGCGGGAGAAGCTTGTGAACTTGGGATTCGGCTGGCACCTTTTGCACCTCCCCTACTCGCGGGAAAATCCTGTTTTGGGGATCCGGAGCGACGTGGGGTGAGTGGCGCGGTGCTTTGAATCAACTGCTTTTTTCACGGAGTGAAGCCGCATTGCTGTTGCTGGAGAGCACTGACTTTTTCCTGTGGACAATTGGACTTTAAACAACTACCCGTGAGTAGAACGAAAAATTGGATCTTCAAATATCTTAATTTGGTATCGAAACGGGAAGGTTCTAAACAGGAAGTCCGCCTTCCTCTTTTGTAAATAGTTTGAAGCAAAGACGTTACAAGCTAAAGTCATGGCAAATCTTTGGTAAAGGATTAAATTTCAATCGGATAAAAACACCAAACCCCCCTTGGAAGCAGGAGAAGAGGGGGAAATTTTGAACCTAGCGAGCCTGCAGGAGAGAGCAAAAAATCAAACTACCACCGCTCTGAACCTGGAAACGGGCTGCTAGAAAAAGTGACGTTTTGGGAGAGTTCATTGACTGTGAACAGAACGTATTTGACAGCTAACTAAATAAGAGAAGTATACTGTTTCCATTGTCCTCTTCTGCGTTTAAAAAGGAGGAAAAGTAACTGAAAATTGAAACTATCTTTATTGCTTGAGTTGTGTTTGAAAGGATTGATACAAGTGGAGACTGTTTCCCTCTAGAGGGAGCTTTTGAAATTGTTACAGGAGTGGAACTGGGGATTCTCCAGCTGCAAGATAAGAAATTGTGAGAACCGGGAATTGACCTTGAACCATTTAAGAATGTTGACAGAAGCCATAGTGACCGTATTATGTAAAATAAGCTATTCGCTGGAACAGCTTCACAACAAGACGGATGATATGACTATTAAAATTGATAACTTGGGACAAAAAGTGATTAATCTCAGACAAAAAGTGAGCACCAACACAGAAATAATTCAGGACTTGGTACAGGAATCCACTTTGGCAGGACAAATTGTGGAAGAGAAGGAGAAAGCTGTTGTTGTTGAACCTAAAGTAATACAAGAGGGATCCTTAGTTTTACAGAAGCAAATTGAGGACTATAGGTTGAGGCCTTTTATGATTGAATCTAGAAAAAGTCAGATTTTGAGGATCGGATCCCGGTTTGGACTGAAGAAGGAAAGTTGGAAAGATCCCTCTATGCAGGGATTAACTGACTTCTGGGACATGGACTTGGGTTTGGAGGAGATTGAAGTTCTGGGGGCCTTTGGATTTGGAGGAATCTTGAAACATGTCCTGAAACACTTTATGGATCTTAGCTTTAACTATGGAAATTTGGCTGACCTGTCCAGAAAGAATAACAGTATTGTTGGGTCGGAGTCTTCCTGAGATCTGCTCGTTAGCATTAAAGAATATGAAGAAGACCTGCAGAAGGGACCTGGAAAAGAGTTAAGAGCCTCGGATATAAGATCGCCAGGTTGATGGACTATATGGAATTGACGGAAAGGACTGGCAGAACCCGAAACCAGGGAGAGGAGATGGTGGAAGAAGATTGGAAAATTTAAAGTTTATATATAGAAATGTTGTAAAATTAATGAGTGATAGAAAAATGGTGGAATGAAATTTTATGGCCTTAGCAGAAATGTTATAAGGAGTTAAGCATATATAAGTATTTTATCTTTAATGGAAAATAAAGTTAAAAATATGTTAAGATATTTATATTATGATAGAAAATAGAGAAAGATGGAAAGGATTTGCTGAAACAATTAATAGAAGTGGAATACAAAAAGGGAGGTGAGAGGATGTCGAGGAAATAAGGGAATGAAAGATAGATATGGAAAAGGTGTGATGTATGTTTTTAAATGGCTTTTGTCTTGTTTTGTTTAGGGTTAGGGTGGGTTAGGGTTTTGTTTAGTTTAGTTTAATGTGTTTAGTTTAATGTGTTTAGGTTGTGTTTTGTATTGTTTATATATTGTACTGTATTGTTTTTTCTCTCTTTTGTTTCCTCTCTTTTGTCTTTTTCCTTTTTTTTCTTTCCTTTTCTGTAATTTTTAAAAGTAATAAATATTATTTAAAAAAAACAACAAAATGAAATGTCGATTTTCCAGACATTTTCTCTGGAAAGTTCCCAGGGTTAGCCATGTTGGCATCTGCTATACTGGGTTTTTTGTTTGGAGACATTTCCTGCTCTTTGCAATTCAGTCTGGGAGTTAAGGGGTGGCTCCCCAACAGAGGAGTGAAGTCTAGAGGCTGCGCTGCCTCCTGCTGGTGGTCAGAGGGAAATCCAACTTACTCTTCCCAGAATGGGACATTTACAGTTAGGAAAAAAATACAATTTTTGTCTGATTCAGCTTTAGAGGATATCTTTTAATACTTTAAAATACGAGTGGCTTTTCTGTTCTTGTTAAATATCTATTAGGCTTTTATTTTTCATCTAGATCTTTTTAGAAAAGGAGCTCAATGTGTTAAATTCATCACCAGAAATTAACTAGCATTAAGCAAAACATGAGAAATCCTGCTCAACTGTTGTAAGAAAGATATTTGCAGCTGTCAGTTCTTGCCAACCCAGGACCAGGAAAAGTCCTTGTTTTATGAGATTGTTTGAAGAAGTAATAAAGCTTCCTGTGCAGGACATTAATTAAAGGGGTTATCAAAATAGGACAAACTAATATAATTTGTGATTGTATAAAATAAAGGAAGTAGAGATCCCATAGGGATCTAATGAATCACAGGATGGAAACAATCTTCTGGCTAACTAAACATTCAGGCTTAGTACAAAGTCGTAGAGTGTATATACAACTCAGCAAACCGGAAAATATGGTGTGTTTACATGAATGGATGAAGGAGGTCACAAAAACCATCTGGGCAAAACCCTTGGAGTATTCATTCTGCTCCTACCGTACAGCTTTAACAATATAACTGCAGTGATGAAGACCTATGCTGCACCTGTCTTGGGGCAGAATCAACCCAGCAGGTTCAGAAACCTTACAAAAATAAATATTTTCATTTGTCAAGAGGTTGTAGCATTCAGGGTTATATTTTCACTTGGATTGTGCTATAAGTTGTATTTATCATTGAATCATAGAGTTGGAAGAGACCACAAGGGCCATCGAGTCCAACCCCCTGCCAAGCAGGAAACATCATCAGAGCACTCCTGACATATGGTTGTCAAGCCTCTGCTTAAAGACCTCCAAAGAAGGAGACTCCACCACACTCCTTGGCAGCAAATTCCACTGTCGAACAGCTCTTACTGTCAGGAAGTTCTTCCTAATGCTTAGGTGGAATCTTCTTTCTTGTAGTTTGGATCCATTGCTCCGTGTCCGCTTCTCTGGAGCAGCAGAAAACAACCTTTCTCCCTCCTCTATGTGACATCCTTTTATATATTTGAACATGGCTATCATATCACCCCTTAACCTCCTCTTCTCCAGGCTAAACATGCCCAGCTCCCTTAGCCGTTCCTCATAAGGCATCGTTTCCAGGCCTTTGACCATTTTGGTTGCCCTCCTCTGGACACGTTCCAGTTTGTCAGTGTCCTTCTTGAACTGTGGTGCCCAGAACTGGACACAGTACTCCAGGTGAGGTCTGACCAGAGCAGAATACAGTGGCACTATGACTTCCCTTGATCTAGATGCTATACTCCTATTGATGCAGCCCAGAATTGCATTGGCTTTTTTAGCTGCCGCGTCACACTGTTGGCTCATGTCAAGTTTGTGGTCAACCAAGACTCCTAGATCCTTTTCACATGTACTGCTCTCAAGCCAGGTGTCACCCATCTTGTATTTGTGCCTCTCATTTTTTTTTGCCCAAGTGCAATACTTTACATTTCTCCCTGTTAAAATTCATCTTGTTTGTTTTGGCCCAGTTCTCTAATCTGTCAAGGTCGTTTTGAAGTGTGATCCTGTCCTCTGGGGTGTTAGCCACCCCTCCCAGTTTGGTGTCATCTGCAAATTTGATCAGGATGCCCTTGAGTCCATCATCCAAGTCGTTGATAAAGATGTTGAATAAGACCGGGCCCAAGACAGAACCCTGTGGCACCCCACTAGTCACTCTTCTCCAGGATGAAGAGGAACCATTGATGAGCACCCTTTGGGTTCGGTCAGACAGCCAGTTACAAATCCACTGAGTGGTAGCATAGTCAAGACCGCATTTTACCAGCTTCTTTACAAGAATACCATGGGGCACCTTGTCAAATGCCTTGCTGAGATCAAGGTAGGCTACATCCACTGCGTTCCCTTCATCTACCAGGCTTGTAATTCTGTCAAAAAACGAGATCAGGTTAGTCTGACATGACTTATTTTTCAGAAATCCATGCTGACTTTTGGTGATCACAGCATTCCTTTCTAGGTGCTCACAGACTGTTTGCTGAATGATCTGCTCCAGAATCTTCCCTGGTATTGATGTCAGACTGACTGGGCGGTAATTATTTGGGTCCTCTCTTTTCCCCTTTTTGAAAATAGGGACAACATTTGCCCTCCTCCAGTCTGCCGGGACTTCGCCTGTTCTCCAGGAATTCTCAAAGATGACTGCCAGTGGTTCTGAGATCACATCTGCCAGTTCTTTTAATACTCTTGGATGCAGTTCATCTGGCCCTGGAGACTTGAATACATCTAAACTAGCCAAGTATTCTTGTACTATCTCCTTAGTTATTCTGGGCTGTGTTTCCTCTGCTGAATCATTTGCTCCAAATTCTTCGGGTCGGGCATTGTTTTCTTTATCGGAGAAGACTGAGGCAAAGAAGGCATTGAGGAGTTCAGCCCTTTCTGTGTCCCCTGTTTGCATTTCACCATCTTCTCCTCTGAGTGACCCCACTGTTTCTTTGTTCTTCCTTTTGCTACGAACATACCCATAAAAGCCTTTTTTGTTGCTTTTAACCTCTCTAGCAAGCCTGAGTTCATTCTGTGCTTTACTAATTCAAAATAAATGAAATAATAGATGATTTCATACCTATAGGTCAAAATTAAGTCATTGTGTTGTTTATATTTGTACTATGGCTAAACTGTGTAAAGCACATATTGTTGGGGGGGGGGGCTTTAAATCTCTAGATGGCATCAAAATGACTAATAGGTTCTCAGCCAAAGTTGCTAATTGTTTGTATAATGCTTATTACCTATTGCAACAATCCACTTCAGGATAGGTTAAACTTATTTTCTATGATATAATGGAAGTGTCATCTAGCTTTTCTTTCCCAGTCCCAAATATAAAAAACAGGAGAAGATCTCTTAGGGAGGGAGGGTGGGAGGGAGAGGTAGTCTTCTGTTCCTAAACCTGTGAGAGCTGCACATTATAAGAAATGTGGGGTTGCTGTTGACAATGTCAGCCCTATCCCAAGTTGTCCCCCTCCCTTCTTGGTCCTGTTCCTTGCCTCATTACTCCGCTGTTTCCCTGCCTGTGCCAGCTGCAGCCAAGGGGGTGTAGCAGGGAAGCGCACATGGGATTTCATTAGGACATGGCAGAAGTTGTGCTACAGATGCAGAAGGGGCAACTCTGCCCAGTGCTACCATTTTTGGACGTACCCTCATCTTCCATCTGGTGTGTAAAGGTAAAGGGACCCCTGACCATTAGATCCAGTTGTGACCGACTCTGGGGTTGCAGGACTCATCTCGCTTTATTGGCTGAGGGAGCTGGTGTGCAGCTTCCGGGTCATGTGGCCAGCATGACTAAGCCGCTTCTGGCGAACCAGAGCAGTGCACAGAAATGCCGTTTACCTTCCCGCCGGAGCGGTACCTACTTGCACTTTGATGTGCTTTTGAACTGCTAGGTTGGCAGGAGCAGGGACCGAGCAACGGGAGCTCACCCTATTGCGGGGATTCAAACCACCAACCTTATGATCGGCAAGTCCTAGGCTCTGTGGTTTAACCACAGCGCCACCCGCGTCCTACTTGTGCCCAAATGGAGATCTTGCACTCACTATAGCTAATGTCACTTCAAGTCTGGTAGTTTTTCAGATGGACAGTTTGGCAAAGTTAGGTTCACTGGACCAAACTTGGACCCAGGTCAGCAGGGGTGATAGGGTAGCATATTCCACATTACCAGCTAGAGTACTGAGACAAGTGTGCCACTGTTCTCCCTCAAGATAGTTTTCCCCTCAGTTCCTGTTTAGTGCTATAATGGTAGGATCCGCTGCCATCTGCATGCAACCTTGACAAGTATTGATGGATTAAATTAATACTTGGATGTATTTTTAACAACCACTTCAGCGGCATTTAATGGAGAGAAATCATTGTAGCTTCTAATACTCAACTTATCTGATTTCAAGTGAACCTGATGGTTTGGGAATCAGTTTTTCTAAGGAAGATTGGCTTGTTAACAGTATTATGCAGTTACAAGCAAATGTGGTCACAGCTGGTTCTGGTTTTTTAGCTTATCCACCTGATTGGAAACAACAGGTTTTTGGTATTTTTCCATTTCTTACACTGACACCTAGTGTTCACTATTTCTGAGTTTCTTGCTAATGAGTTGCTGGCATGGTTAAGGTAATAGCGTACTCAAAACAATGCTCCATCTCACCCTTTAAAAGTGCACCATAATTACATTGTTTACTGATTTGCTCACCTACACTGAAAGAAAAACTCCATTATTTCTCAAAAAAATAATGTTCATAAGTGTAAAAAAAAAAATTAAGTCCTATGTATTGCTGGTACAGATTCATCTGAATTTCCTCAAAAGGGAAAAAAATAAAAATGGTGCATAAGGAAGCCAAGTTCCATAATGGAGTGTTGAAGGTGTGGGGAGAGAAGCAGTTATACTATTACTATCGGCCACTTAAGAGCGATACTTTTATTTTGTCCCCAAGGTTGAATATCTGCCTCTGATAACACTGAGTAAATAAAAGTCTGTATTATATGTAGTAATATTTGGCTGTGCCTGTGGAAAGGAATCCACTGGTGTTGGGCAAGGCTGCTGACGACCCTGGCAGGCCCTGGAGTGGGAAATCCCGTGGGAAAGCCGTGCAGGGGTCTCCAGTGGCGGCACATGCAGGCAACTTGCCCGAGCCCCCCTGCTGGATGACTCCCTGGGAGGCAGGCGCGGGTGCCTCCTTCTGGGTAATGGTAGGGCACCCAGTACTAGTTAAAAGGGAATTAAAGTCCAATGCGGATCCCTGCCCCATGTGAGAGACATATCATTTCCATTATTAGCTTTTTCCTTGAATTAGTCCATTAGGCAGTAAATGAACACAGCTTTCTCTCGCCTCTCTTTCCCGCTCTCTTCTGCGTTCTGCGTGCTGTGGAGCCGAGCTTGCTAACTTCTGCCTCTCCGGTTGTTGGGCCTCTGCCTGCCCTTCAGCCCAGCCTGCCTGGCCGAGGGTCAGGGACACGCTGGCCATCCCAGCTGCAGAGCAACAGCACAACGAAGCGCAATGTAGAAATCAAACCTATTTAGATTGCTCCAAAACATTCCGCTTGATGTTATGAAATGTCTTATGGTTACTTTGGGCCCTTTTATTATAATTATATTTATAATTATTCAGAGCTCTAACTTTAAAAGGAGATTTGTGAAACTGCAGTAGTACCAGAATATTTTACTCCTGGGCTTGATAAAACACTGAACCAAAAATTGCTTTAAAATAACTGCCTGGCGCAGCAATTTTAGCAGGCTCTTGCACCTGGAGCATGAAGGGGAGGGGGGAAACCACATCAGCAAAACGAACTTTCATTCATTTGTTGCATGTCAAGTTAAATATGATGCCTTTCTTCTGTTGTGTGAAGGTTTCTAACTGGAAAAGACAACTAGGCTAAACTTAGCAGCCAATCAATTTGTAAATTCTAAGAATGCAATAAAATTTGATACTGAAAAGGGTTCTCTCTTAAGAGACTAAGGAGATTAACAAAGTTATTTGAAATATTATCCCTCTTTCTTCTTTCAGTAGGACAATTACTTGACAATTCAGCCAAATCAGCTGAGGAAATTAAAAGGGACACAATTAAACTAGCATATATTTGGGAGCAGAATATACCCTGAGGTATATCCTGGAAGGACCTCTGTTTATTAACCTTGATATTTTTATTCCTTTCAGTATTTAAAAAATAAATAAATTATACATTCAGTCAGTGCTCTCACAGATTTAGTATAAAATAGCTTAGCGTGGTTCATTGCTAGAGTGAAACATCTTCCTTCTTTCCTCTCTTTGTTGTACCACTACTACTAGAATGCTATCACAAGCAAATTATTTTTATCCAACTTTTCTGAGCCAGGGAAATACTCAGAGCAGCCAATAAAATGAAAATTCACATTGTAATAATTACATCTACGAATTATAAACATGGACAGCTAAAAATAAAATCAGTCATAATTTAACACTCTTAGTCCTGTTGGATATAAACAACTTTATTCAGTAAGCACAGGGCAGATAGGGAAAAAGCACTTTGCAGTTTCCGATCAAGTTCTGCCCCTTCCTATTGTTCTCTCTTCTCGTTCCTTTCCCTGCACAATGCAGCCATAAAGCAAGCTTCCACCATGAAGGCTCAGAATCCAAAGCCCTCCTTGTTAATTAATAAGAAACTGTAAATAAAAAAAAACTTTTTTCCCCTTTTCCGATGGGAGCTCTGTATTTTTTTTATTTACTTACCTTTCGGAGCAATACTAGTGACATGTGAATGAGGCATAACAGGTTGGGGGGTTGGGACTAGCTAGATCAAGCTGCCAAGCTTTTAACTCTTCAATATAAACCTACCAATTTTATTTTTAAAAAACTTGAGAAATATAGCACAATAACCCCCAGTTCCCCCTGAAAGAGTTGTGTGTTTATAGCTCACTAGAAAGTGAGCAGAGATGGAGCCAAGTGGGCCTTCCTTGAGAGCGAGTTCCATAACCTTGGTGGTGCCACAAAAGGAAACTGTGTGTCCCTTGTGCTTAGTTACTGCATGTGCAGCAAACAAACCCAGTGAAATTGTAGTAATAACAATAATAATAATAATAATAATAATAATAATAATAATAATAATAATAATAATAACTATACCCCACCCATCTGGCTGGGCTTCCCCAGCCACTCTGGGCGGCTTCCAAAAAAAATATTAAAATACTGTAATACACCAAACATTAAAAGCTTCCCTAAACAGGGCTGCTTTCAGATGTCTTCTAAAAGTCTGGTAGTTGTTGTTCTCTTTGACATCTGCTGGGAGGGTGTTCCACAGGGTGGGTGCCACTACCGAGAAGGCCCTCTGCCTGGTTCCCTGTAACTTGACTTCTCGCAGCGAGGGAGCGACCAGAAGGCCCTTGGAGCTGGACCTCAGTGTCTGGGCAGAACGATGAGGGTGGAGACGCTCCTTCAGGTATACTGGACCGAGGCCGTTTAGGGCTTTAAAGGTCAGCACCAACACTTTGAATTGTGCTCAGAAACGTACTGGGAGCCAATGTAGGTCTTTCTAGACCAGTGTTATATGGCCTTGGCGGCCACTCCCAGTCACCAGTCTAGCTGCCGCGTTCTGGATTAGTTGTAGTTTCCGGGTCACCTTCAAATGTAGCCCCACGTAGAGCGCATTGCAGTAGTCCAAGCAGGAGATAACTAGAGCATGCACCACTCTGGCCAGACAGTCTGCAGACAGGTAGGGTCTCAGCCTACATACTAGATGAAGCTGGTAGACAGCTGCCCTGGACACAGATTGTAGTCAGAAGTTGTTCATTAAAATAATATTTTAGCACAATTTTATTTGACCTTTCTTCCATCATGAAACTCAAGACAAGGTACATTATATCTAATTAATGTAATGTATCTGCTAAAATATGTACATGAGGTAAAACCCCATTTTAAAAGCTTCAAAACATCTCCATCATCTTTTCTTTGTCCCTTCCATTCTCAATCTTTGATGGCTCAAACTTTAAAAAGTTTCTGAGATTTTCTGCTAAATTCTTATTCCCAGCAGCCCCCCCACCCTCCTCCCGATGACCAGTGTAATAAAAACTCATAATCAGAATCTCCCAATTTCCAAGCTACAAATAAACTTTGTTTACATTCCTTATTGCCTGCTTTTATTAATCTATCCTCAAGTGTTGGTCTCCCCCCCCCCCCCAGTTCTAGGTAATATCTGACTAAGTTGTAAACAGAATGGACTCACTGAAATAAATGGACTTAAGTTAGTAGTTATCCAGCCTGTCATAATTTCTAGGCACTGCCGCATAGCTGGGACCATTGCATCTGGGGTATCAGAGTGAAGAAACATAGACTCCTGCTTGAGCATTGATTCATCCCCATGCAGCTGTGGTTGTGGGGGGGCAGTGCTTGCAGGTCTCTGCTGCATCTCTGTCCCCCAGTCCCCCTGCAGTTCATACATTTGAGAGGGACAGATCAGATTAAAGTAAGAAGCCTGGTCTCCATGTGTAGGCTCCCTGTGTGATATATAATCATTTGTGACCAGGCTTCTAAACCGCACCAGGAACCTATATATGTGAGGAGGAGACTCCCTGCTTCAGATCTTCCTTCTCCAACATGAGGAAGGCAACGGCCTCTCCTCCATTTCAGTTTAATAGGTTTTAAATAATACAAGGTGAAAGGTGGAGCTCTGAGGAATCCCACAGGACAGTTCCCATAGAACAATTGGCAATGGTAGACACCTGGATCGCCTGAGCCCCTGCGAGGCAGAAGAACTGAGTTGCCCAGAGAGTCAGAAACTGGTGAGCTGCCTAGCAATGCCATTTCTCCTATCATTCTTCAGATGAAGATAATCCACCATCAGGAGCTGGGAATGGATCCAGAAAAGGAGCAAGATAACATGCTGCAATGTACATCCACAGCACTTTGGCTTGTGGGTAAGGGACACACGCAAATATTGGCAAAAGTTTCACTAGAGAAATAAGGACATCATTGGAAAGTTAAAAGGTGCCACTGCAGAAAACTGCTTGGACGTGGTGTGGGTCAAATGCCTCTTTGCTCTGCATGTGAGGAGTTCAGCATATTTTCTGTGTATGTGAAGAAAAGAGCTGCAGCATTACCAGGAGTAAGTCAGCTTCAAGGTCTAGGCCAAGGTGCTTGTTTCACAGTATATTCTTTATGATATTGAGCATGATGTTCAATAAGAGCATCCCATCTGGATGCTATTACCTGTAGGATGTGCAGCTTGTATATGTCTTCTGGAGGTTAGTTTCTAATGTTAAACAAAGGAAGCTGATTAAAACCAGCTGTAAAACATTTTCATAGTTCCTCTTTTTTACAGTGGGTATTGAGTTACCTTGCACATGACTGCATGTCTGAACTAAAAATAAAGTAAATCTTTCCCCTCTTATTAAAATTAGTATAATATTGATTTTTTTTAAAGTTGAACTAAATGTAGCTGTTTCCTAACTTGGCACTAGAATTTAATACTGCTGACATCACTACATATTTTTACATGCTTCTGAGAAATAATTGTCCATTTATTCATGCAGTGTGCTGCAATAAGCACATTTTTAGGTGCAGACTAAAATGTAAACATTATAATAAAAGCATATTAAAAATTTTACATGCAGCATTTATTAAATTCAGCAATGAAGACTTGCCAGAGAAATGTACAGTGTTATTGACTAAAATGTAGTGTGAGAAATATTATAGGGAATATTATAGGGAACTGTCATATAATTAGAGCAATTCCTGTTTAAATATTTGTTTATGGTTCATTTAGAGGCTCTTAGTACACCTCCAATTGCCAATTCTAATTTTTTGCGTGATTAGGACATTATATATGAACATATTAAACTACTTTATTCTCACTTTGTCCAGTATTGTCTACTCTGACCAGCAACGGCTCTCCAAGAGTTTCCCCAGCCCTGCTATCCGGCATTATTTATCACTGTCTACCAAAAAAGCAGGTGTGATCTGCTTCTGAGCTGAATCCCTTTGCTCTGCTGATTTTTCAAAGGGAAGGATGCACTTTCCCCACTACCAAATTCCCTCCTTTGTCCTGTTCCTCTTCTGTCTGTCCCTCTCTCTCCCCTCACGCTTTTTCTTCTGTCTCATTGTGGATTAGGGTGAATGTTTCAGGAGGTGGGATCAGGTAGTTGGAGCAGATGGAAGGGAATTGAAATGGAAAGGACTAAAATGTGTGCCTGTATACGATTCCTCCATTTGATGTTAATTGAGCAAGTATAGAATTATCCCTATCACACTGACTTAAATTTATACTCTAGGACACCTATTTATGCAGTGCTAATGTTATTTCATGATAGTAAACATTCAAGATTTCCCTTTTCAGTTTGAAAACACTAAGTAGTATAAATCAAAGCCCACAAAAAGTCTGTCATTGCTCAAATGTGTCTGTTGGAACAGAAAGTGACAAATATGGTTCTCTGAGGTAAATATTTGGAAATTCTGAAAATGCTTTGGGAACGATTAACCTTGCTGTTTGTTGTAAACTTTCTCTCAGGAAAGCCAAGTCTTGCTCATAAATACCACACCGAGCAAATAGCCGAGGGCATTTCTCATCCTTAATACGCACACTGCAGCTTTATCTCCAGCCAGTTCTATCTCATCTGGCTGGGTTTTTCTCCCAGCATGTTCTGCGGTACCAACTAATTTAAAATAAAAGGCCTGGTATGTGCACACAATTTGAACATTCATGCAATGGTACAAAAGCAAATGTCAAAGCCCTGGAACAGTAAGGCTTTTTTATTTCACCAATTAGCAGATGATCTTTCCCAGACAGATAGTGTATCTCTTGCGCGTGTTCATAAGGCAATGTGCTGTTCTATCACCCGAGAGTTAACAAGACATGTTGTGCCACGTCAGTGAGATTTACAAGAGCTGATGTTCATCTCAGAACAAAGGCTTATGACTCCTGGCAGATGATGTATTGCGGTGGTGCTTGCCCTGTCTAATCTTGCCCTGCTGGATCAGACCACAGTCCTGCCAAGTCCAGCGTTTGGTTCTCCCAGGGGCAGCCCGCTCTCTCTGCCCACAAGCAGCATGAGCAGCACATGCCTTCCGAGGCGCACAGCCGCATAGGACTACCAGCAGCGCATCTTCAGAGTACAGTGGTACCTCAGGTTAAGAACTTAATTCGTTACGGAGGTCCATTCTTAACCTGAAACTGTTCTTAACCTGAAGCACCACTTTAGCTAATGGGGCCTCCCACTGCCGCCGCGCGATTTCTGTTCTCATCCTGAAGCAAAGTTCTTAACCCAAGGTACTATTTCTGGGCTAGCAGAGTCTGTAACCTGAAGCGTCTGTAACCCGAGGTACCACTGTAGTCCCTTTGAACTCCAGTGGAATTATTCTGGGCTATGCAATACTCCCAGTAGGCTAAGGATGCCATCCTATCCCCTCTTACCTGGAAGTAAGCCCCACTGATTTCAATAGGGCTTACTTCTCAGTAGACATCATAAGGGTGCTGCTGTAAAATACAAGCAAAGCAGCTAAATTGGTTTGTGGAGCAGTCATTTGGTTTCCCTGCCTTTCAATTCCATTTGAGTTAAGTGAAGTGGACTAGTACCTAAGTAAAGATAAAGGGACCCCTGACCATTAGGTCCATTCGTGACCGACTCTGGAGTTGCAGTGCGCATCTCGCTTTATTGGCAGAGGGAGCTGGCGTGCAGCTTCTGGGTCATGTGGCCAGCATGACTAAGCCGCTTCTGGCGAATCAGAGCAGTGCACGGAAACGCCGTTTACCTTCCCACCGGAGTGGTACCTATTTATCTACTTGCACTCTGACGTGCTTTCAAACTGCTAGATGGGCAGGAGCAGGGACCGAGCAACGGGAGCTCACCCCATCGCGGGGATTCGAACTGCCAACCTTCTGATTGGCAAGTCCTAGGCTCTGTGGTTTAACCCACAGTGCCACCCGCACCCCAGACTATTACCTACATACCGACAAATTCTCTAAACATTCAAACCAGAAATCTTTAAATATATTGGAACTTTCTTCACCAGAGAAAATCAACCTGCTCAGCAAGCCTGTGAAAGCATTTTTTTATTATTACATGAAATGTTTTCTTGAAACCAGCAGAAGGTAATTATCAAAACTTATAGAAAGTAACCTCACTAAGCAAAGTATGGGGGAGGAAGGAGAAAAAAAATAAAATACAACCTTGCAGAGAATTATCTTTTAATGTGTTCTCTTCCATCTATCATGGGGGTGGGGGAGAGCCAAATCAGTGCTCACTTTTGATGTCGTTAACTGGTGTGTATTGTTTGTTGCTGTTTTTTTCAAGACAGATCATTTTGTTGTTGTTTAGTCATGTCCGACTCTTCGTGCCCCCCTGGACCAGAGCACGCCAGGCACTCCTGTCTTCCACTGCCTCCCGCAGTTTGGTCAAACTCATGCTGGTAGCTTCGAGAACACTGTCCAACCATCTCGTCCTCTGTCGTCCCATTCTCCTTTGGCCCTCCATCTTTCCCAGCATCAGGGTCTTTTCCAGGGAGTCTTCTCTTCTCATGAGGTGGCCAAAGTCTTGGAGCCTCAGCTTCAGGATCTGTCCTTCCAGTGAGCACTCAGGGCTGATTTCCTTCAGAATGGAGAGGTTTGATCTTGCAGTCCATGGGACTCTCAAGAGTCTCCTCCAGCACCATAATTCAAAAGCATCAATTTCTCCCTTTAAAACAATTTAGGGGCTGTTGTGACTCTTCTCAATTTGGAAAAGAATCAAATCAAAACAAAACAAAACAGAAGCATACAGAACAGTGAAAACAACGATGCAGCATTCATGGCAATTTGCTAAGATGATTTCTAAAACAAACACACCCAAAAAGGATGGTGGTAGAAAACCTGAACACTTTTTCTAAGAGCAGTTGGCAATTATCTCTTCCTGCATTGTTTCTCCCTCTCTTTCTCTCCCCCCCCCACTCAAGTGGTTTGAAATGGTGACAAAAGGGTTGTGTGTGACAAACAACCTTTTTGTCACCATTTCAAACCACTTGAGTCACCACCATCAATTCCAAGCTTTATTAATAACCAAGAAGCAGCTTTAAAAAGCAGTGAATACTATAAAACCAATGATTTCTAAACTTGCCAAGGCAAATCTGCTCTGCCCCTATCCTTGCTTCTACTGCTTAGGGCCTGTCGCCCTGGAGCCAACAGATCAGTATGGTAGGCAAGCAGGCAGCGCCAGAACTTCTGAATGGGAGCGATTGGCTCCAGTGCACAGTAGTTGCCTGCCAACATGCAATGCACAGTGCACTCCCCCCTCCCCCATATCAGGCTTGTGGATTTGGGAGACTCCTGGATCTCTCTTTCTTTCTGGGTGGGCCAGAAACAGATGGTAGCCGGGAAGACCTTTGAACACCTTCTGCTGGGGTGCCATCTTCTCCCTTTCTTCAAGAAATGAGATAATAATACTCTCCTCAGGCACTCATTTCCTAATTACCATATTTTTTGCTCTATAAGACTCACTTTTTCCCTCCTAAAAAGTAAGGGGAAATGTGTGTGCGTCTTATGGAGCGAATGCAGGCTGCACAGCTATCCCATAAGCCAGAACAGCAAGAGGGATTGCTGCTTTCACTGCGCAGCGATCCCTCTTGCTGTTCTGGCTTCTGAGATTCAGAATATTTTTTTTCTTGTTTTCCTCCTCCAAAAACAAGGTGCGTCTTGTGGTCTGGTGCGTCTTATAGAGCGAAAAATACGGTACTTTGAGGTTAGATTATTATGATGCATTTTCTGAACTGAACACAGCTTGGAAGTTGCGCTTGTTCCCAGAATATGACTAGGTGGGTATTAAGTGGAGCAGGCAGACTGAACAGAGAAACCAATACCAGCGACTTTTGTAATCATTGTTTTTTCAATTGTGATTAATTCTAAGTGCTGGCCTTTGTTTTTTGTTTTACCTTTAAAGGCCCCGCATTGCCCTATTGCTTTTGCTGCTCCATTTTCCTCAGGACTGCCTTGTTTCTTTTCATGTCTCAGTAGAAATCCTAAGAGAACGAGAAGGGGTGTTGCATTCTCTCACCAAAATGACATGCAATGCTATTTTTCTAGAAAAAGAGGTGCAGGAACTCACTCAAACACCTCCCTAGCAGCTAGCATTTCCTGACATCATTTTCTGTTGATATATAATTCCTCTTTGGAAAATTAACATACAGATATTGGCTCTGGAGGCACCGGGATATTTTAGGCAGAATTTGCTGATTTCCCCCATGTGCCTCTCAAAGTATTTTCACTCATCTATTATTTCTCCTCCTCCTTTCATTTCACACTTAAGTTGCATTCCCATGCCCATCCCTCAACTGCCAGTCCCCCCCCCCATCCAACCTTCCTGCTCCTTTTACATTCACTTCCTCCTCCCACAACAGCTTTCTTCTTTGTTGTTGTTGTTGCTTACTGCTGCTGCTACTCCATTTGGAGCTGTTGCTGATGGGGTCTGTTCAACCAAAAGCTACAGTAGGACCTCCTTCGTAGGCTGCAGTGCTAGGGATCCCTCACCCACAGTTTGAGAAATATTGCTCTCACCTACCAAATGTCGTTTCCCCTCTTATAATTAATTATTGATTGACTAAATAAATCAATCAATAAAGTATATTTTTATAATATACTGAAATAAAACAGCTATTTAATATAAAAAGAACAAGGACAGAAAGGAGAAGAGAAAACAAAAAGAAAGACCTAAGGAGAGAGAAAAGCAAGGGGCAGAGAGAAAGAGAGAAAAGAAAAGTGGACAAAAGGAAGGAATCATTATATTTGGTCTGCAAATTCCATTAAGGCCTTAACATCACGTTCTGTTCTGGGAGTGGCAAAGACAAAGACTTCTTATTCATTTATTTAAAAATCCTGATCAAGGTACAATGCCTTACCTGCAGTCCACCTGCCCCATTATAGGCAGCATGATTTATTGATCACTCATTTATAGTTCTTCACAAGTGTACCCTTTAGAAGTCCCTGAAGAGAGTGAATGTTTTGGGGAAGCCGGTTGACCAAGAGCCTACCCTATTGTGGTCATTGTGGTCATGCTGTCTCGTGCCAGTCCAAAATAAGGCTATAATATATCGTCAAAGGTTGCCCATTTTCCAAAGTGCTGATTTTCACACACCAGGTAATGTTCTTAGGCAAATTAGAACACAGAACACCTGAGCAGGTTATTACTTCAATCAAAGATGCTAACATTTCCTGAAAAACTTCTGATTCCTTGTGAAAGTTAGAGGCACAAAATAGTGCACCCCCCTCTCCAAGCTTAAGGAGGAGATTTTAGGGCAGAGATGGGGAGCCTGAGGCCTTCTAGTTGTTGTTCAACTGTAACTTCCATGATTGCCGAGACTGACCATTACAATACTGTTAAGCCAATCATATTTTTGGTGAAAGGCAAATGTGAAAAACTTGCAATCCCTCCCATCCTGGCAAGGGAAACCCACATGTATGGTGGCCCATCAGGAGCTCATTAAATTGTGTTCTTGCTTTAATTCACATGTAGTGCGCTCATGTGGTGAGACTGGAGTAGGGCTGAACTGCTAGCGCTGCCTCTGGCACTCTTTCCTCAGGTGCAGTTCTGGCAAGGAAGCCTCTGCCAAGGGACTCCAACATGTAAGCAGCTGCACATGCAAGAGGACACACAGTTGCACGGTGCTACGGATCACATGGAGTCCACGCATAGGCAAAAGAAGTTGCTCCCATGCTGGGGTTCCTTTGCAGATATCCACATGTGATGGGACTAGGTTTCATAGGCTAAAAACACACAGACTTCTCTGTGGAAGTTGAACAGGAAAAATGAATTTAAAAGCTAGTGTGTAAGTGTGTAACAACACTGAGGCACAGGGTTTTTTTGTGGTTCTGTCTTAAAATAATGAAGGGCCTCAAGGTAGTGATGTGTCTTATATTTCACTCTTGGGAATTAGCTTGATGAACTTTTAAAATGAAAGTTGTATGTATCCTGCTTATTGAAAAAGACATCTGAACTAGCTTCTTGATAGTTTGATCCTAAGTTGCTTGGACAATTTTATTTCATATGTTAGAACCTGAACGAAAAAGTAGTGCAATAATTTATTCTTATGGGGTTGCTTTGGCTTTAGTATTTCTTTCCTTTCCTGTTGTTTGATCCAGTGTAATTGCATAATAGATTTCATTACATATTTTTTGCGGTTGCAGTAAAGAGGAAACACCGTTCAGCAAGTTCCTTTGTTTTTTATCACCATCCTTTCACAATGTAAATGTTACTACTGTGGTACCTCGGGTTACATACGCTTCAGGTTACATACGCTTCAGGTTACAGACTCCCGTTAACCCAGAAATAGTGCTTCAGGTTAAGAACTTTGCTTCAGGATGAGAACAGAAATTGTGCTCCGGCGGCGTGGCGGCAGCAGGAGGCCCCATTAGCTAAAGTGGTGCTTCAGGTTAAGAACAGTTTCAGGTTAAGTACGGACCTCTGGAACGAATTAAGTACTTAACCCGAGGTACCACTGTATTTCTCCTTGTTCTAAGTCAAGGCTGGGGAATCTGTGTCCCACTCCATGACCAGTTGAGGGAAGGGGGTGGCTTTGGAATTTGATAAGTTTCACAAATTCTTCTTTTAATGAGCATTCTGCAAATTTTGGTCCAGTCTCTCAGGCTGGAGCTGCAACAGTAAGCAATTAAGAAGTGTGATTGTTAAAATACATAATTTATTTGTTAACTGATATAGATACTGGTATATGTTGGCAATTATTTTATTATGACAAGGGGCCTCATAAATTGGAAGTTGTATGGGCCACTCTGGACCTCTGAGCGGGTCCGGATCTACCAGATGTTGGGCTACAACTCTTATCATCCCTGACCGTTGGGGCTGATGGGAGCTGAAGAACATCTGGAGGGCCGCAGGTTTCCCACACGTGCTCTAAAGTGGTGGGAAATAGGAGGTCAGAAACCTGCTTGCTGGTTTCCCACAGGCATCTAGTTGGCCGTGGTACAGTCATACCTCGAGTTAAAGTAGCTTCGGGATGAGTATTTTCGGGTTGTGTGCTGCGGCGACCCGGAAGTAACGGAGCGTGTTACTTCCGGGTTTCGACGCTCGCGCATGCGCAGACAGTCAAAATGACGTCATGCACGGACGTGGGTTGTGTTCGCTTCAGGATGCGAACGGGACTCCAGAACGGATCCCGTTCGCATCCAGAGGTACCACTGTATTAACCAGCTGTTTCCAAATTGGCCCATGGGCCCCAAGACACAGGCATTCCATTTTCTAACTACTGTGACGTGCTGTTTTCACCAATAATTTCACTTTCACCATAATTAGACCCCTTTAATTCATGTTTTCAATAAACTGGTGATACAATTTTTAAAAATATTTTTAAAAATAAAGAGTACCATATAGAGTACCTCGTCAAGCATTCCCATGTAGGCCAACAAATGGCCCCATCCTGATATCACACACACTGAGAAGCCCCTTCTCCGTCATCTGTGTGTGCATCTGTAGGATGCTGGATTTTACACATAAAACATGGAATGCTTGTAGGTCTGCCTGCAGCCCTTGTCTAATGGAATTAAGTGGCTAAATCACAGTAGTGTTGCTTGGCACCCTGTGGCCGCAGATACACACAGGTGTACTAAAATGGTGGGCGTAAGCACACCCTGCTATGTATTGTGTTGTGTAGTGTATTAAAATTGTGTTACCTTCTATCCAACAGAGCTTTATATTATCTGTTTCGTTTGAAGGCTTCTGTAGATCTGTGCGAAATTTGAAAAAGATGTGTTGTATTATCAGCATACTAACATCCATTTTCTAAGCGCTTATTGAGTAAATGCATGCTGGATGTAAGTCCTCTGGGTTCATCCAAATTACACCAATGAGGTATTCATCCTGTTCTTTGTATTATAATTTTACCCAGCTTTTCTATACTTTATGCTGGAAATTTAAGTACCTTGTGTATCCTTAAACTAATCAGAATAAGAAGCCACTTTCTGTGCCAAAGAAAGAGAACTATCATTTTTCACATTCTTATACTTTCCAGTTCAGTTTCAAGGAAGATTATGTTACTGTGACTTCTGAATTCCTGAAAGTTCTCTTGTCTTTGTAGCTGCAAAGGCCTCCTGAGCATTTCAAAGGAAATAATGTGAATTTTTTGTGTGCAGTATGTTTTGTGTTGTGCATACCAGATACAGTCCACATTTTGTGTGCATGTGATTAGACTGGGGGGAAAATAATGCAGTCCAGTATTATGATTTATTGACTGAATCTTTTTCCTGCTGAAAACTTGCCAAAACTGAAAGCTTGCCCCCACCCCACTTCCATATTAGAAACAGCTACTGTTTTTGTTGATCTTTTTAACTTCTGAATAGGCCTATTTCAAGTCATACCAGCATGAGATCTTAGATTAATAATATACTTATTCAGCCACTACTAGAGTAAAACCATTGGCATATGAAGGTTAGAATTTCTTAAAATTGTTTTCAGGTGCATTTTGTGAAAGGTGAGTAAGATATATATATATATATATATATATATATATATATATATATATATATATATATAATGTGAAATTATTTCTATTTATTGTTTCATCTTACAGATGTGAAAGTAAATTTTAACATAGCTTAGGCTTTCCAAAAATTAAGTCTTCACCAGCACCCATTGTTCATTTTGCATCTTTCATCTTCCTAAATCCATACACACACACAGAGAGAGTCCTTACAGGAAAGAAGCCATTGGGGAATGAGCATTGCCTGGACAAATAGAAGCAGGACTGAACCTTACAAACTTACTCTTGGCATATAGAAGTGTTTTAGATGTGTCAACTCCTGCAGCCAAGCTGGTGGCAAACGTCCTGCTCCGCTTTCCTTTGGACCACATCAGAGAGGCCAAGAGGGGAGCCTTGGCGTCCAGGCAGCCCAATATCTCCAGACACACTGCCCAGGCTTGAGCCTCGGGAAATTCACTGGTGCTGCTAACACAGTGGTTTGACATAACCCCCAGAAAAGCACTCCATTGTCTCTTGAGAAAGATGGATGCCAACAATGACCTTGTGCCACAATGGAGGGGTTCTTGGCATCAGCTCTCAAAGAGGGTATCCTTTGATTTTTTTTTTAATGTGAGTGAGAGAGAGAGAGAGAGAGAGAGAGAGAGGAAGGAAAGTTAGCATTGGGTTGCAGTAGTGTATTTGTGGGTATTCTATAAACATTACATTTCTCTTTTTTTTGCCCTATTGATGCAAAAGCTAGATTCTTCCCTTCAATGTTACAGGATGTTTCACTCAATATGATTGCTTGTAGGATACCATGAATTTTCCTTGAGGTAAAGACCCAAAATGAAATGTTGCAATAGCAGCTGGCAAATCAGAAAATCCCAAACAGATAATGAGGAAGGAGTTTGTAATTTTGCTGGTGTTTTATTTTGTTACTGAGGAATCATGCTTTGGCCTGGAATTTTGAGGTCTTCCCAAGCCATAATTTCTGTATATGGCTATATTTTATGTCTAATGAATTTCAGTAAGCACCTTCAAACAAATGCTAGTGCTGTTATCACTCTTCTTGTCCTGCCTGTTTGTTTACAGTTACAACAAGCCTCTGAAGTTTCTCAAATGAGAGGAGCAAGAGTAATCTCTGCGGAAGATCTTATTTTTTTGATGCGCAAAGATAAGGTACAGTTATTAAATGCAACTATTAAAATAATGGTTGGAAAAAATATTCTGTTAAAAGATATGGCTACCATGTTTTAAATAAAGTATTTATAGACAGAATTTTATTATAACTAATTATTCTGCATCTCGCTTCATATTGTACATTTGTTTCAGATTGTACAAATGAAATGTAATTCCATCCAGATAAATTATTTCTTTGTGGGAAAGCACCTAGCTGCACAGCCCAGTTAGTCCTTTCTGATCTGCCAAGAGTTTAAAGCATCCTCGATTCTTCAGGTTCTTGACATCAATACCTTCCCATTTACAGTTCCTAAATAGTCCAGATCTTGCTTTAAGCATGCAAAACAGATCAGAGAATTAGAGAACGTTAGCTTTGGAAGGAACCCCAAGGGTCATCTAGTCCAACCCCCTGTAATGCAGGAATCTTTTGCCCAACGTGGGGTTGGAACCCACGACCCTGAGATTAAGAGCCTTATATTCTACCATCTGAACTATCCCAGTTGGAAGATTATATCTCTCCCCCCGCCCCCAGTGCATAAAAGGTGCTCAGATGTGTTCATTTATGCAATTCTGGAGCCTATTTTAATCAAAATTATGAGACACAATTGCTTGGTGCCTTGAGTAGGACCTGGGGCAAGCAGCACATGAAAACAAATTTGGGAGAATATCAGTTAATTTACAAATGTGCTAGTAGAAGTAGAGGTCCTGATTTTAATCAATATAGCAGCACATAGTGGTGGTGGGAGTTTGAGCTATCTGGAGAACCCTGTTGACACACACGCACACACACATTGCCATTTTAATATGGAATGTGGCTGGAGAATGAAGGGTTAAGCCTTCTCCCATGTCCCAATGAAAATCCCTTACCACGCCTACTGTTAAATGAATGACCACAGTGTGCTTTTTAATGACATGGTCATTGTCGCATATAGTTTGTCAGTGAACTGATTGGCAGACTTTGCCATGTGAAAATACTAGGTAAATGTACTTAAGTTAAACAGAGGACTTGTGCAAGTGCATGTAAAAAATTTTTCTAAACCAAAAATTACAGGTAATTTTCTTTTCAAAAGCACGCTATTCTCTAAATCCTGCCTTATTAATAGATCTTCCACTTTTGAAGTACACCAAGGAACACTGAAGCCAACAGACTTCTGCACTGGCAACCTAATGACGCCTTTCTGTGCACCCTGCAACTTTGATTATATCAATGAGTGTGTTTGTAATTTTGTGTATGTGTTCTAAGGTAGTGGCTGTGTCCCTCAGTTGGAGTTATGTTTCTTACTCTGGCAGGCAGTGTTTGTATCCATTGTAATTAGCACTCTTCTTTCTCCCTAGAAAAAGCTTAGAAGGCTACTTAAATATATGTTTTTCCGAGACTACAAGTCTAAAGTTGTCAAAGGCATTGAAGAAGATGATCTTCTTGAAGGTAGGTAAACTTGTAAATAAATTGTATTTCTGGTCTAAAACTCCCTTTAAATCCATATCAGCAAAAACATAAGAACTCACTCTGAAACTCACTTACAGGTGGTACCTAACACCACAGGAACTAATGCTAATACGCCCAGGAACCTCACCAAAATGCTGGAGAGGATGCACCTCCACAGGCACGTACCTCCACATGTGGTGGGAATGTCCTAAAATCCAACTCTTCTGGACATCAATCATACAAGAAATATGCAAAATAACTAAGCAAATATTAGAAGTCACTCCAGAACTGGCCCTACTAAACATCTTCCAAGACAATAATGCCACTCACAACACAAAGAACTCATAACCCACCTACTCTCAGCAGCCAGAAACATCATAGCCAGATGCTGGAGAGACCTGTCAGGAGTAAGCATGGACCAATGGTATCAAACAGCCTTATTAGAAAAACTAACCAACAAACTAAAACTGACACGGGGACAAACAGAAGAAGACGCCTTCACCCCAGTATGGTTACCCTTCATCACATACACAGCCCAACAAGACAGTGACAAGAATCCACCAACAGCATACAAATCAATCTGGCTAACCTGATCCAAACACACATACACACACCCCACTCACACACAAAAAGAAAGTTCACCACAGCCAATCCCAAACAACCACACCCTAGGCCAACCCCAACCTCTCTCACCACCAGAGGAAGACAAGCAAATAGTAAAGAGAACCCACACAAGTGATGCTGACACATAACCCAGCACATATGCTAAGTAGAATAGAAGCATTGCCCCCTGACCCCTCGCACCATGCCCCCTCCAACTCTTCCCCCTTTTCTTCCTAATGTAACACTAATGTCTCAACAAATGAAACTGATCTGCAGAAAACGCAACTTGAAAAAGAGACATTGCACATACTTTTGTAAACCAAGAAATCTTTAATAAAAATTTATTTTAAATAAATAAATAAATGTATTTCTTTGGAGAGTATTCAGCATACAAACTGTATATACCAAATGGAAAATATATTCCTCATGCAGATAACTTTAGACACCCAAAAATATTTACTTACTTGGGAACTCCATTTAGCCTTGTGTTTTTCCTTTCAAATTACTTATAAAAGTGCAGTATGGCAGACCAGCAACCAAATGATAAGTAGATCTGTTTAATGTCAAGAGCTGTGTTGAGCTAAGGAACTGGTGCTGATTAAAAGGCTTAATTGATTTCAGCATGTGTAATTTACGTGTGGTAGCCTCCAAGTGGAAGGGGGAAGGTGGTTGGCTTCAAAATTAATTTGAATAGGCATTTTGTTAATTTATTATCAAAGAATCTGACATATTTTATGAAGCAACCATAATCTAAAATCACTTAATTCTGATATATAGCTTGGAGGTGTTTTAAATTGTACACCGGCAGTGGACTGAAAAAACTTTCTCCTCTCCCTTCTCTAAGGGCAGTGGCAGCTGGTGTCTTCCCAAAAGTTGTGATGCTTGAAGCACAACTCAGCTCTTCACACTTGTCTCACCCCCCCTCCACCCCACCCCAATCCCTTTGCCCCCCCCCTTAACAGGGAGGAGAGAAATGACTTGTTTGCGGCTAGGTGATCAGGCCATGGCAGAAAATCTTTAAAGACAGCATGCATGTTACTTATAATTCCCAAGTACAGACTTAGAACTGAGGCTGACAGAAAGAGATTTGACCAAGGCCAGACAATGTCTGTGGTTGTCTGAGGTAAAGCTGTAGAGGCTTTCTGTCCCATAAATAGTTGTGTTTTGGCGGAAGCAGCATTACTCATCTTCTTGCTTAAATACTATGTTTTGAAAATGTGAAAATAGCTAAGGTGTTTCTGGGAATGTATGGAATGCACTTCTTTCACCACTAAGTAGCCATAATCAGCAACACTTTATCTGAGATTAGAGATGAAATTTCATAAATGTGAATCCCAGCCTGACTGGAACTCAGGAACCTCCTTAAAAATTAAAAAATGGGGATGTTGGAAGACAGTGCAGATGGAAGGAGACCAGGACTGATGCAGATAAGCGTGAGGAAGGATAGCAGCAGAGCGATGATGGTGGAGGAGTAGCGAGACGTGAGAAAGGAGAGCCACGGGAGAGGTTGCTGCTGGAAATGGCAGACATTCCCTTGAAGCCCATGAAGTGTGAGAGGAGCCTCCACTGCGCTAAGGACACTTGGACAAGTTTAATGGAACTTACACACAAAGAACTATGAATGCCTGGACATAATCCCATGTATTGGGTTCCAGCCTAATAATATTAATTTTTGTCAATCAAGTAGTCATACACACTGCCATCCTGTCAGGTGAAAGTGACTTCTGCCACACCCATTTCACATTTGAGATCTATATGATTCGTGTGATTGGTTTTACAGTCGTACCTTGGATCCTGAACACCTTGGTACTCGGACATTTTGGCTCCCAAACACCACAAACCCAGAAGTGATTGTTCCGGTTTGTGAACATTCTTTTGGAAGCCAAACGTCCAACGCTGCTTCTGCAGCTTCCAATTGAGTGCAGGAGCTTCCTGCAGCCAATCGGAAGCCACGCCTTGGTTTCCGAACGTTTTGGAAGTCGAACGGACTTCTGGAGTGAATTCAGTTCGACTTCCAAGGTATGTCTGTATTATGTTTCCTGTGTCCTCCTTAAAACTGAGGCTTGTTGGGATATTGTGGTAGATTACATGAAGACATACCTCAAAGTAAGTTTGACATGGATCTATGCCAGAAAGCGACTGCCCAGAAAGGGGTGAAGAGACTGTCATGTCATTAGCCATTATGGTATGCTATATTATGATTTTGAGCATGATATAGTGAACAACATTGCACCAAATTTGAATCGGCCATAAGCAAGATGAATGATTTCTGAGAAATTGGAGACCATGTTAGAAACAATGAGTCTTAGAACTTCACATTTCTTCAGTGCCTGGGTGTTATCTTTTCATATATATTATGTACTTCGTCAATGATAACACCAGGATCAAATCAAATTGTTTGTTTCCCCCTTCAATTTCTTTCAGACAGACTCAGTAGCAGCAGCACCAATAAACGTCAGAAAATTGCTCAAGATTTTCTTATCTCTATTGATCAGACTGGAGAGCTGTTGGGCTTGTTGGAAGATGATGAGATTGATGATGTAAAACTAGAGAGAATGGAGGTAAATTCTGGACTTTTTTTCCTGTATGTGGAAGGTTAAGTTTACATAGCCCAGCTCCTTGATGTGTAGCAGGATCCTTCACCTGCAGCCCCCATTTACACGGCAACTAATGGACTCGCATCAGTGTTCAGAGAATGGGGAGTGCATTCCATTTGGAAGGTGCCTTGGCCAGAAATTAATATTTTAATTAAGCAGATGTTCCTGGCAAGTTGCAGGAAAAGGCAAAATAGCGAACAAACCCAGATTTGTTCCCAATTCAAAAATAGCACTTAACATAACCCTAAAAAGTGTAAATACCATCTAATCAAAGCTTTCTACCAAGAGACAATTTTAGTGGGATCCCAATACCAAATGTAACTTTGCAAATAAATAAATACATCTTAAAAGCTTGATATGCATACCACTTGTTTTAGAAGCAGCAGTTTATGTTCCCAGAAATGTTTAGAGTGTTACACTCACCGAGTTTTCACAGTGTTAAATGTAAAATAAATATTAGACATGCAAATGTTGACCACTCTGTATGTTGGCTGTCTGCTTGTTGTGTAAAAAGCAGGGATTTCACCTGTCTTTCGATAGATGCGATACCGTATTTGTTGGCCTATTAACCAAAATTGTCAGAGAATTTGGATGCTTTGTTGTGGATGCTTTAGCTGAGTTTCCTGCCTTGCAGGGGGTTGGACTAGATGACCCCTGGGGTCCCTTCCAACTCTATGATTCTATGTTTTGTCTTATGTTTGAAAATATATATTTTACATATAATTCATGGTATGGAACCAATTCCTATATTCCAATATATGCTGCTGTATGTGGCATTTTCCTCACTGGATGAAGCTGAATGCTGTAGCTGCGAAATAAAACCATCTAGCAAGCTAGCCATATGTTTCACAAAATGCTATCTGACTTTGTACCGCTTTCCTGGCCCCTAGGCTAATTTGTGCATGTGCCAATCTCTCTCCACTTTGGGAAGTGCTAGTTAAGATCTTCATAGCGTAACGTTTCCTCTCCATTCTTTTCCTACGCAACCTCAAGCGCCACAATGCAGACATCTTGGTTCACTCTTGTTGCCATGGAGGGGCAGTTTTGTTCTATTGAACGTTTTCACGTTCTGAATATTTTCCTCCTCAAAATATTTTTATTTATTTTTTTAAAAGGTTGGTCTTTTACTTTAGCACTTTAGCATAGTACAAAAGGATTAAGATGTTCACTTATATCATTCTAGTCTTCTTCTTCTTCTTGTGCCTCATTAGAGCATTGCTTCCTAGACACCCTATAGTAAGGTTGCCGGATTTTTTTCAATGAATCTGGGGACACTTTTCAACTTCCTACTAAAAAGATGGATTTTGTCAGAGGACTGATTTGTAAACCTGGGGCCTGTCCCCAGGAAAGGGGGACATCTGGTAACCTTGCCCTATAGCAGTAGCACTGATGTTGTGATGGCTCTGTATTAACTCCAGAATCAAAGGCAGTCTGCCTCTGAAGTCTGGTGTCCTGCTTGACGGTTACTCATAAGCTCCCACTTGGCCGTCGTGGGAGCAGAAAACTGGACTGCCGGTAGTCTGATCTTCTTCTAGTCTTATGTCAACTATAACATTTACTTAATAGGTGCCAGGTGGTGGTATGGTTCCTCGAGAGCAAACAGGCAAGACTCCAACCTGTCTTTTCCAGGCTTTATTATGAGAGCCAGTGTGGTGTAGTGGTTAAGAGCGGTAGACTCGTAATCTGGGGAACCGGGTTCGCTTCCCCACTCCTCCACCTGCAGCTGCTGGATGACCTTGGGCCAGTCACACTTCTCTAAAGTCTCTCAGCCCCACTCACCTCACAGAGTGTTTGTTGGGGGGGAGGAAGGGAAAGGAGAATGTTAGCCGCTGTGAGACTCCTTCAGGTAGTGATAAAGCGGGATATCAAATCCAAACTCCTCCTCCTCCTCTTCTTCTTCTTCTTCTTCTTCTTCTTCTTCTTCTTCTTCTTCTTCTTCTTCAGAATATTTACAGTGAAGAGTGTCACAAGTCCATGTCTAGCTCACTTGCTAGCAGAATCTGGGAGTGGGCGGTCCTTGTAACTTCCCCAGCATAACAGTCATGTGACCCCCATCCTTCTCCTCCCCTCTTCCGCCCAAACCTACTGCGCAGAGTGGGCGCTGGCAAAGGGGTTCTCCCCTTCCCTCTGCTTGGCTCAGGCTCGGTGTTGAGGCTCTCCCTAGCATCTCCTGGTCCCTGCATCCCCTCCCCACTGGAGGCGGGGCTTTCCTCCTCGCTTCGCAAGATCTTCGGAGGCTCCCTGTAACACAACTGCCCTTCCACCTCTCGCCTCTGAGCTGATGGCAGTTCCCTGACAATAGGTTTTTAATTACTTGAGGATAAAAAACTATGTTTTTGTTCATAGCAATACGCTCCCCTGCCTACATGGCTTCATTGTGGCCCTGACCCTGTAGAAGAATTTCAGGTGTTCCTGATTCTCTGTCAGCAAGAAACTTCTGACATGCTGGCATGTAGCACTTCAAGTATAATGTTCTTGTTATTATTTATTAAATTTGTATAGCACCCTTAGACCAAAGATCACAGGGCAGTTCACAACAAAAAAATACAAAATGAGAACGCAAAATACATACCCCAAAAAACAAAATCAAACCAATAGCCCCCCTCCCACAAACACTATTGATTGATTAATCAGCCCTTGCCCTTGCTCCTCCCTTAAGGGGCGACCCCCACTTCGCTGGCCAAAGGTGCAAAAACACCGGCTACCTCAAGAGAAGAAGGAATTCCAGTAGATATGAAGGAGGGCCAGATGATCTGCTCACGTCCTCCACTGATGGACTCTGGCTGCTGCTACCTCCAAGACACCTCCAAGTGTTATGGTACAGACTGCTTCCCATGTACAGTGGTACCTTGGTTCTCAAACTTAATCTGTTCCGGAAGTCTGTTCTGAAACCAAAGCATTCCAAAACCAAGGCGCACTTTCCCATAGAAAGTAATGCAAAATGGATTAATCCGTTTAAGACTTTTAAAAACAACCCCTAAAATAGCAATTTAACATGAATTTTACTATCTAACCAGACCATTTCTGGGTTAGGGTTAATTTTAGGACTGGGTTAGGGTTAGGATAAGGATTAGAATTAGGGTTAGGGTCAGGGTCAGTGTTGTTTTATGTTTTCTTATGATTTTGATTTATTTGCGGTTGGTTTGCTTTTTTCAATTTGTTGTGTTGCTGCTTTTTCACGAGTTGCGAGTTTGTTGGCCTTGTGGTTTTCTGGAAAGTTTCAGTTTTAATTTTGAATGCAGCCCTGCGGCCCTGGTGCTAAGTGAGGGAAGGCTGGGCCGGGGCTGCTCCTGCTTGCAGGCAAGTAGGAGTGGGATCGGGCTGCTCCCACTTTCCAGTTTAGAGAGCCTCAACCTGTTGCTGCTTGCACGGGAACAGGAGCTGGATCGGGGCTGCTCAGCTGGGGAGGTGCAGGCTCCATCACACTTTCTGTTGAGGGGTTCGCGGCTGCACTTCCCTCAAGGGAGAAGCTTAAAGGAGCCCCCACCTCGCCATCAGAGCCCCTGCACCACCTGAAGGCAGCCAGGCTGAGTGAGGAAAGGCTGGGCTGGGCTGGGCAGGCAAGGGATGTTGCTGCCACCCCGGCCCAGCCTTTCCTCACTCAGTGCCGGGGCTGCCAGAGATGGAGGAGGGGATGGTTGCTGTTGTGGCAGCGATGGCGGAGGGACCCAGCACTGGAGGGTGGCAGGTGCCTGCTCGCTTGCCACCTGGCCTGCCTTCCCTCACTTGAAAAACGGAAGTGTGGCACTCAAAACGGAGGTCATGCTCAGAACAGAGCATGTTTGGCTTCCAGAAAAAATTCAGAAACTTTGGGTTTTGGTTCCAAGTAGTTTGAGAACTAAGCTGTTCAAAACCCGAGGTACCACTATACTTCTCACGGGGGCCTTTCAACACCAACAGTTTATTAACCAGAGTTGCAAAATCAGGAACATCTGTGGACTTGCTCATTCTCTCTTTCCACTCTCTAATGTGAATTCCCAACTCCCCTTCCTTGTTCGCTATAACCATAGTGTGACCAGCCATGGTGGCTGTGTTCTAGGCAGTGAGCTTCTGAATACAGTTGCCAAGTACGACAAGCAATTGTTGAGACACATAAAAGTTGTTGTTCTATCCTGGCAGAGGAACAGCATGGACTTCAGGGAACATGGCTCTAACTGGAGCCTGGAAACCAGATAATTCCTTAAGTGAAAGACTAGCAAACATGTAAAACAGATTGCAGGGCCACTTCTGCCTCTGTCCGGAATGCCGCATCCTTCCTAATCCCATCCCCCAGTGCTGGACCTCTGCAAGGGAAAGCCTCGCATATGGTCTTTCCCCATGGCGAACACCACACCTGTAGACTTCATCTAACTCATGGATTTGGGAGCAGGGGTGGGAGGCCCAGCAATGTTTCCTTTCTACATGTCATGTTTATTCATGGGTGAAGGGAGTTACTCCCTGCTTCTAAGAACTTAACTGTGAAATCAGCACAGTGGCATGGTTTACTGCAGGTTATTAGGCAGGGTAAAACAAAGATCAACCTCAATTTCCACATGTCTCCCAAAGAAAGACGATTTGGCACTGGGCCAAATGTAACAAAACATCAACCTTACACAATTTCTACAATTTTGCCCCTAACTTCTCAACATATCACACATGGTTTAACATTACATTTGCAAATATCTATTTTATTTGAAAGTATTTATACACTGCTTTGTATTTCAAAAATCTCTAAGCAGTGACATAGTTCTTATTAATTTGGGTGTGCAAATCCATTTCAAGCATATATCTGCATTGGTTAAACCAAGAAGGAAGAGGAGAAGTGTGTGTGTGTGTGTGTGTGTGTGTGTGTGTGTGTGTGTTGGCATGCACAGTTTTGAAGGAAAGATTCAGGAGAATGATCTTGCTTTGTTGTATCTGGAAACCTAAAATCAACTAGGAAACTACATTCTGCTTTCTCAAATGTTAGTTGGTCAATAAGAGTTTTTATTATTGTGGACGCTTTTCTAAAACAAGAACTTGGTCTGGGTCTCTTTAAAAAATACTGCGGGCTTTAAAAATGCAGGAAACATGTTCTGTTCCTGAAAAGAAGATGGTAGTTAGCATATAAAGTAGTATAGAATATCTTATTTGCCATGTTTAGTAGACTATGGTTTCTGCAAGCTACGTTTTGGAGGAAGTCCAGTGCGCTCTTTAAAATCTTTACAACCTCCTTTAAAGAATTAGTGTACTTAAATCATGAGCTGTGATCTAAAGGCTGTGTTCCTTTTAGGTATCAATTACTTCAGAAATGTGTGGTTATCTTGGTTTGGCCAACTGCAAATGGTTTCGGTTCCACTTTGCCCTGGGCCAAAAACATGCTAAGTTGTCCAAAGCAGATGATAAACATGTATTTCTGATGTCATTACGGCCCAAACAGGATATGATTGTTCAGTGGTATGGTTTCACTTATGATGAATTATACAGAAAGCAAATATTGTTTATGTTGTACTTCTTTAAAACTGTATTTTTGAAATAATTACGTGTGTGTGTGTGTGTGTGTGTGTACAGAATGGTGTGTATTTGTTTCCAGGGTGCATATCATATAGTTGCATAACTGATATAAAGAAAAACACTGGTGATTTAAAAATATTAACAGAATGTAATCATTTTTTACTGAAAAATATCAGCTTAACCCTTTGACTATCACAAGGAGAGTATCTTTCTGTTAGCTTTCATTTTAAGATTAAGGAGATTTGCCGACACAGGGATGAGAATCACTATGGGAATAAACAAAAGTCAGATAATGAGCTGTTAACACAACAAAAAACAAAAGCCTCTTTGTTGATTTGAAACATAGTGTTTTACTTGAAGTTAAATCCCACTGATTTTAAATACTAACATTCAGTGGTATTGAGGAGAGATGTATAGCAACGAAAGCTGGCTTAGCTCCTTCAGAAACTTTGTATTGTCCCAAACCTAAGATCTCAAATATCTATAATATGGGTCTCAGCTACTAACCAAAATATATTAGCAATATCATATTCCAGATACCTCTTGATTGTGGGCAAAAGACAGTACAGTTCTGACGTAACATGCTTCTGTTTAACCTTTGTAGACAGAACCTAAGAAACTGACATAAGCAATTTCATGAGTTATTTTGCTACTCCAAGCTGAATCCTAGTATTGTAGAACATCCCAAACAAAGCCACATTTCTTGTATCAGAAGAGCACTTTATTCTGCTTCCATCAATCAGCTATTGCTTGAAAATAACTCTTGGGATTTTTTTTTTACCCCAATATGCTAATTCTTAAAACAGAAACTAAGAAACTGATGTAGGCAATTTTATGGTGCATTGTGTTACCCCAAGCCAAATTCCAACATGTCTTCTGTTTGTCAGATGTCCCAAAGCAAGGCCATGTGTGTCATGTCAGAATAATGGAGGCTGGGGCATTGTTTGGGGGTGTTCTTTTACATTTCGTTGTGATTTATATGAAAATTGTTCAGTTGGGGTTTGTATTTTTTCATGTTTAATGGCACCCAGACTTTTAGGTGTTTGCAAATGGAGAATCTTTAGGTGCAAAATGCGTCTGGCGCCAGCTAATTTCGAACCCAGGAAAAGAGGACCTTTTTCTGCCTCCCCACTTCTAGCCACTCTCTGAAGATTGGAAAAGGGACCCTCTTAAGAATATTGGGGGGCAGGGGGAGTATGGCTTTGTTTTTTGCACTCTTCAGATGAGGACTAGACCATGTGAAAAATGAACATAAGATTTTAGCTGCAGTTCATTCATTTTCAGCTTTGTATTCTTGTTATAAAAAAGCACGCCTAGACACTCCTTTGTGTTACGCATAACCTCGGTTTAAGGTGCCATTTAGCTCCTAGCTTTCATATCTCAGTTTCTAACACTGCCTGTAATCTCACTTCTCACTGTGAGGGAACCACCAGAAAGCCCTCAAAGCTGGACCTCAGTGTCTGGGATGAGCAATGGGGATGGAGACGCTCCTTCAGGTATACTGGGCCGAGGCCGTTTAGGGCTTTAAAGGTCAGCACCAACACTTTGAATTCTGCTTGGAAACATACTAGGAGCCAGTAGGTCTTTCAGGACTGGTGTTATATGGTCCCAGCGACCACTCCCAGTCACCAGTCTAGCTGCCGCATTCTGAAATAGTTGTAGTTTCTAAGTCACCTTCAGAGGTAGCCCCATGTAGAGCACATTGCAGTAGTCCAAGTACCACTCTGGTGAGACAGTGCACAGGCAGTTAGGGTCTCAGATGGAGCTGATAGACTGTTGCCCTGGATGCAGAATTGACCTGTGCCTCCATGGGTGCCCTTGAGGGCTAGCCCTGGAGCCCATGAAGCCTAATGAGGTGGTGACAGTGATTACCTTTTCTCCTTGGAAAGTACGTACATAGAGCTGACAAAGGAAAATGGAAGAGTGACTCCTTTTGCACTTTCTCTTTAAGCTGTATGTGCTTTCCAAGATTTATACGAACAGAAAGCAGAGCAAGAGAGAAGGTAGGAATGCAAAGGATCTAGCTGGGATGCTGGTGGGGAGAGAAAGTGGGGTGCCACAGAAGAATGATTGGATGGCTTGAGGATTAGACAGATTTGTGGAGGAAAAGGCTGTCAATGGCTGCTATTCATGATGGCTGCATTCTGCCTCCACAGTTGGGGGCGCCACTTGCTGTTTGCTGCCTGGGTAGCAGCCACAACTGGAGGAGGCAGCCCAGGAGCAGCGACCTCATTCCCAGCCTCAGCCATGGTTTGGAGGATCAGGAACATGACCCCTGAACGCAGCCCAAATCCCACTGGAAGTCAGTGTAATTTGTGTTCTCGTTATACGTCCTCTTGAGAGCTTCCAGTAAACAGTTCTAATACAGCGTTTCCTAGCTTTTCCATATAAAAGATTCTTTGTCTAATATGTGCTTCACATGTTGTGATAACATAGAGAAAAAAGATCTTGAAATCTGTATTCTTTTTCAGTTGAAGTATTTTAAATATTTTAAACACATTATTCACAAAGTAAAGTCTTTTTTTCTTTTAAATAAAATCAGTTTCCATCATTTGTTTTATAATGGGAATCTCTCTTCCTCTCTCTCTCTCTCTCTCTCTCTGTCTCTCTCTGTCTCTCTCTAACACACACAGAGAGAGGGGGGAGAGAGAGAGAGAGAGAGAGAGAGAGAGAGAGACCCCTTACCATCAGAAATCTGAACTGGAATGCAAACAATATTGCACTCTGAATGCTGCGTTTCAGTTGTTATTCCCAGAGGATTAAAAGGAACACTATTCATCTGTCACTCTGCCTTCTAGTTTAGCGATATATTTCCAACTCTTGGGTGTTACATAGCAATAATTCAGCAGCAGAGGCACCATGCTGCTTTCATAGTACATTTCATGTTTGAATAAACAGTGGAAAGCCAATAACATGAATAGAAGAAAATAGTGCCTCAAAAATAGGCTTCTTGCCAACCAAGATTGATGCTAGATTCCTTTTGGAGTTAGCTAGATGAGGAAGTGTGTGAATTTTTAAAAGATACTGCAAAATTCACAAATAAGATAACTTAAAAAATGCATTTTGATCACCACCTTTCCTAAAATACAGTCTTCCAGTGAAAACAAACAACTTTCATTAATGTGTCACTTGCCTGTTAGTTAGACAAGGAAGCTATTGATACTAACAGAAGGATTACTATGTCTACTTTGATGGTTGTGTGGTAGCTAGACTTCTAAATATGTTGATCTAACAATAGTAACCATTGCTCCTGAGATCTTGTGCTAGACTGTTTTCTCTCTGGTTCTGCTCATTAAAAGTTTGCAGAATCTGGGAGCATGTAGATTGCATCCAATGCATGTCCTTTTAACAAGCAAAATCTAGACTCCCTTTGTTTTAAAAGCATGCTTTTCGACCTCATGGTTTTGCAAATATGATTGAAAAGGCGCAGGTGGTGTCTAAAGGTTTCACTATTCAGAGGTGGGACTTCATGGCTGTTTGACTTTCTTTGTGTATTTTTGTTGCACACCCACACATGACTACAACTAGTTCTTTATAGGGTCTTTGAAGGCTCATAAATGCGTTCTGCACCTGCTCTGAGGAAGAACATTTAGAACTTCCTAGAACGAAAACCCACAAGGGTATGAAAGAAGATATTTATTGATATTTTCTATTGACCTCCCCTCAGGGTACCTTCCAACTCTACAATTCTGATACTACAGTCATATCTCCGCTTACGTATCCCTCTGATTACGTAAACTTTGGGATACGTAAGTGGCAAACCCGGAAGTATATTTCCGGGTTTTTGCCACGCGCGCATGTGCAGAAGCGGTCTCTCCATTTGCGAAAACCTCGGGATCCGGCCGGATCTCCGGAACAGATCCCATCCACAACCAGAGGTACCACTGTATAGAGAAAGTGAGGCACATCTGAACAATGGCAGGCAGCTGCAAATTGATACCACTGGGAAATTGTTATTGCATAAAATAATTTTGCAAACACGGGGGAGCAGGGAGGAGAAGGGTCAGAATTAAAAGCTGCTGACCTCAACCAAGACATGAGAGTGGGAAATTTCGCTCTTTGCCAATGGATCAATAGGATCTGTTTCAAGGAGAAAATTAAAGGTGTGTGTGTGTGTGTGTGTGTGTGTGTGTGTGTGTGTGTGTGCCCTGTGGTCCTTAGATGAAGGACGGTATAGAAATTTAAATCATCGTCATTGTCAATCAATGATTAAATTAAAAAACGCTGCCTATAATGGTCCTATTGGATTCAGGGGGTTATGAGAAGCTGGAGTCTGGTATTATGTGGTATTTCTTCTTCCCTTCTCCAGAGGAGACATTCACATAGGAGTGCACAGGCATTGAGGCATAGACCTGCCCATATAAGGGTATGTCAAAATATAGTTGTTAGTTGATGTTCATTGCTAGTGTAGTCTTTATGGGTAGAAGTGTAGCCCTTGAAATCTATTCTTGTCTAGTGCAGTCCTATATATATCCTATTAAAATGCTGAACAAGGTGCGGTAGTGAAGAAAATGTAAAATGCAAGATTTTATAAATGTTGAACATTCAGAAACAGTAGGCTCCTAAGCATGCTCCTAAGCAAGGACCATTTTTCACATTGCCGGAGAGATCTATGTTGTGCCAGTGTGGCCTCCCCAGGCAGAACCCCCTGTATTCACTCACGTATGTGCATTTCTTTAATGTGATTTTTAGCTTCCTCTCATATTCTGGTTTTAGTGTAACCACTACTATAATGTGTGAAAGAACCCCCAATGGATTGAGATGTTCTTCCAACAAAAAAGGATTTTGAATTGCATTTATAAAAGGAAAGACAATGTATCCTAAGTAGTATTTAAATGCTGGCAAAATCTTTTCCTGTGAATTGTAATTAAAAATAGGGTTTTGGTCTGATCAAAGGAAAGAAGGATGAGTCTTCTTTTCTCCCAGTGGCCTGGATTTTATTTCCTAACGCTAACAACCATCTCCAAGGCTTTGCAAGACTCTCCCCCTCACCCGCCATCATTGTCAGATGGCATTATTTAAAGTCTGTTCATCCACTTGTGTGGGATTCATATGCTATAATATACAGCACCGATGACAAGAGGGCTGTTATACTGGGGGTGTTATTCAAAGCGCTGCTGATTGTCACAGGCTGCAGACATCTGTAGGAAAAGCATTGTGCTACTCACAGCATCTGGCGATGGAAATCCTTATGAAAACCAAATCAAACAATTTCTTTGGAAGAAGGATGCACACATTACATCCGCTTTGAAATAATTAAAAATATTTATATACGCCAGCCATGTCAGTTTGTATCAGATGCTAATGATATATTATATTATAATGCTGTCTTCAGATTGACTGTAGTTAGACAGATTTCCGGATGTTTTAATCCCTCAAAATTAAAGGGCCAGTCACTAGCAATGGAACATTGTCACAGTCTGCATCCCACAGCTGGTGGATTTAGCTCCTTGAAAGTTGGAACGGTCAAGGTAAATAAGATACATTTCTTGGTAAAATACAGATGGGTGGACAGGGGAGTTGGCATCAGGAGTCAGCTCCGTTGGACACCTGTTGAAGGGCACAGCTCAGAGCTGCCTGCTCCTTGTGGCTGCAGTGGGCAGCAGGGAGAGTGCCAGCTTCAGATGTGTTGGGATGAGGGCTTGTTGTCTATCTGTAGGCCAGACCCACACCACAGTCTTAAAGCAGCCTTTCTCAACCATGGGTCCCTAGAGGTTGCTGGACTGCAACTCCCTTCCTTCCTAGCTGGTGGGGCCATTGGTCAGGGATGATGGGAGCTGACAGCTGGGTTCAATTATATAAAGGTTGATATAATTGCCCAGAGGGAGAAGGCAAAACAACTGGAGTTGCTGCTGCCCTTCTTGCTCTCATCACTATTTTTGTGCCAGATAAGACAAGTGAGGAGGCAGCGACATCAAGGAGCAGGAGGAACAATAGTAGGCCCAGGGGGCTCGGAGGGTTGGCAGTGGACTCGCTGCTGGTATATGGGCCTCAGCAGTTGCCTAGAGTGGTGCTGAGCCCTGATGCCAGCGCTGGTCATGAGGGAGATGCGGAATTACTCAGGAAGGACTCATATTGAAGGCATCTTGCCCAAGGATTCCAAAAGCCTGAAATGAGGGGCAGCAGCTACACAAAGTATTTTATATTGTGTTTGAGAGGGACCAAAGGTGGGGTTTTTTTTGTCAGTCAGTTCATTGGCTGTCTGGGCAAATGGAGAGATGGCACAACAGGGATAACCTTTAGAATGATGATGGAGGAAAACTCACAAAGAATCCTCTTGAAGGATGACTAGAACCCCATTTAGAACTTATTTGGCGGTGGTGCCAAAGAAATCTTACATTCCTGCCATCCATCACTACCTCTGCACAGAGTGGAGCTGTTCCAGATTAGGAGAAGCCTTTTTTGCATCGTGGCTCTCAAGAGAAGTTTCCCACTGTGATTGGTTTGCAAGACAAGTTGCAGATAAAGTCAGCTGTATCTATTTCTGAACCTGACGCTGCATTGATTACAGAATCTGTGGGTATACCCTTTGCAAGAACTTGACCTTTTGTGGATATTCTAAGGCTGTGCAGCCTGAGGATGTAAAGGGAATCCTTAAAGATCTTCTAATCTTCTACCTGGCTGATTAAAACAGCTGGGCTGACCTGGCCTTTTGAATGGAAGAGGCAATAATTCCTCGTTGAGTGCACAATGCACTGACAATTGCTGTCCTCATTATAAAAAGTGATATGTATGAGTGGCAGTGGGTGTGGTGGGGAGTGAGATTAAAGGTTGCCATTGCTGGGAATATTCTGGAAGATTCTGCACTGAGATGATTTTACCTTTTGAAAGCGGATGGGATCTCACCTAAATGTATGGCTTCTATGGAGTGTTCTTCATAGAATCTTTAAAACATCTTGTCAAAAATGTATATTTTAATGTGTTGTTTTAAAATAGTATATTACTTAAGCAAATATTTAAATATTAAATTAGGTTTTCTGTAAGCTTGATGTGAATATAATTCTGCCTGCCTGCCAAGTATGTCAAAACCCCAAGCCTACTTTCGTTTGCCAGGGTAAATGTTTATTTTGTTTTCCCACATAATGTGCTCTTTAAAGTGTCACCAACATACCAAATCTGATTGCTTTTTAATAGAGACATGGTGGGGGTTTTTTGCTTTCATTAGGAAACAGGATAAATTATCAGTAAAGCTCATGCTAATGAATCGACGTTTGCATGCCTTTTTTTTGCCTTCCAACCCCTTTGGAATCACCCCTGCATCCCAGAAAAAAACATTAATCAGAACAATTGCATTTGTTATGCCAGTGCTGGAATATTAGTTTCTCATATATTTGGAACATTATCAAACAATGGATTTAGCATGTGGGCCATGCAAACTTTTGCTTACCATTTCAGTCTTTCAGATTCAGATTCATAACTTCTCTGTGCATGGTAGGTAGTTTCAAAGTTGTTACTTGAGAATAGGGTGGGATAATTATGAACACAGTAGGATGAAAACAGCTTTATAGCTTTCTCCTTGATTTTGGCTTTGCATGGCTTTGCTTTTTGGTGGGTTTTACTTTGCATAAAGGTAAAGGAGCCCTCACAGTTAAGTCCAGTCGCGAACGACTCAGGGGTTGCAGCGCTCATCTTGCTTTATTGGCTGAGGGAGCCGGCGTTTGTCCACAGACAGCTTCCGGGTCCTGTGGCCAGCATGACTAAGCCGCTTCTGGAGAACCAGAGCAGCACACGGAAACGCCGTTTACCTTCCTGCCGGAGTGGTACCTATTTATCTACTTGCACTTTGAAGTGCTTTTGAACTGCTAGGTTGGCAGGAACAGGGACCAAACAATGGGAGCTCACCCCGTCGCAAGGATTTGAACCGCCGACCTTCTGCTCTTTTGCATACCAGGTTGTAATAAACCATAACAATTAGTGCTCTCCAACCTCACCTTCCCTAACTTGAATGAGATTATTATATATTCTGTGATGTGAATTGGGCTAGTTTTACCTAAACACTTAAAAACTTTGGAAAATGTTTTCAGTAAAGTTAATATTTAGAACTTTCAGTGAAACTCAGCTTGAACAAAATTTGTTGGTTTGAAATTATATTGATGAAGCAAAAACCACAATAATATTAGGTTGGTCCTAATATTTAATCAGACATTGGAATAGGAATGTAGCAGCTTCCACCACCTCCTTCACTAGCCAGCCTTAATCTCTGCTATTCTAGGTGGGAGGTAGGATCCAAAATTGTTATTTCTGTCCAAACAGGAGAAACCACATCCCTGGTTCTCTAGTAATGAATAGAGAGGTTAAATTGAGCAGACCAGATTGGAAGCAGCTTTTGCTATTGACAATATTAATGCTAAGATGTTGCTCTCAAACATTTCCAACTTACCCCCAAGTCCATTTGAATTCACTCTGTCTTTACAGTAATCCCTTCCACATATGTGTGTGCAAAAATTCTCAAGTGCTTACTATCCCAATGTTGGAAAGAGAAATAGAACAGGGCATCTCCAACTGTTTTCTAAAACCACATGTAGGGAACTTCTTTCTTCCCAAATAAGGTCTGCAAATATTTTTAAAAGGAGTTGAGAATTGCTCCAGGCTTTAGGGGTGGTGGGAGTGTTGTATCAGGAATTGGAGCGGGAAATCCTCAGAATGGAAAGCTCTTTTTTTTCCCAGCCGTCCTTCAGATGATATGGCAGATACAGTTTTACCAGATGCGCCAGTGTTATGCTGGTGTTTTCAAGAGCAAATAGGAAAATTGCAGGTGAACACAAACATTTGTAAAAGCTTGCATGTGCATGTCTGGCAGCCCTGAGTAAGCCGGGGTGTAAACTGGTGTTTAATGATGAGAGTATGCTTGCTAACCGCCTAACGGCATAATCATTTCTGTTCTATGAAAAGTGAGGAAATTATTCTAAAGAAGAACAAATCCACATCAGGTGGGGTGAGTCATCTCTCTCTCAGGTTCCATGAGACCTCGAGGAGCTGAGCAGTGGTGCATTCTTCAGCCTGCGGGTCATGCTTCCATCTGGGTAACCTGGGGGCCGGATGGCAGTGGCAGGTGGGACCAGAGGCAAAAGTGATCAGAGCAATCAATGCAAATGTCACCTTTGCACAGGAGGCTTCTCTTTACGCAGAGTCATCCAACCCTCTCTGTTCTCTGTCCAGGCAAGCAAGAAGCATCACCACACCAAGGGCACATTTCAGCCAGGTTCCCCATTCCTGCTATCGAGGACACTGAGCCATGGAGTGAGTGGAAGGGGGAAGGAAGGGAGCTTCAGCAGTTTCACCTGGCTGAGTTCTTCCCAGGGTACCCTAAGAGAACTTCCACAGAGGAAAAAGATACTTCAGGTAGAAGGGGAGAGAAAAGAGGCTTTTGTGCTCCCCGTTCCTCCTGACGCCCTTTTAGGTTGAGATCTTGCCCTGCCTTCTCATTACATTGGAAGATTCCGGACAACGTACATGCATAAACCAGCTGCATGACTTCAAAGGCTTCTGTGTCTTACATACTCATTCAAACTAATGGATAGGACAGAAAGAACAGTCTGCTTCATAATGCAGGGATAAGAAAGATAACAAAGAATTCTCTGTATATCTGCTCTTTATTGTCAAATCTGCAGTTTTATCACAACATCCATCAATCTGTCATAAAAAGGTTTTGTTAGCTTCAGCACAAGACCCAAACTGTGTCTAATCTTTAAAATGGTTCATGCCCTACTGCCCTCTTTTTCTTTGGTTTCCACTTAAGCAAAAAGTGGATTTAAGAAGAGCAAGTTGGTTAAATTTTATAATGAAAGTCCTGAGATAAGTTTTAAGACAGCTAGGATTTGGAACAGAATTTTCAACTCTGTGAGATTTAACTGCTGTATAGTACCGTTTTCATTTTTTCTTTTCATTGGAGGCAGATCTTCTTTACTTAACTAGGAGCTGGTTTGTGTAAAATATATTTTCTGTGGTCTCTGTGAAGCCCCATAAAGTTTTGGAGCTTTGAGAGGAAGTTTCTGCCGACTGTCCTGGCCTGCACCTTTTCTCACCCCGCACCTAAGTAAGGAGTGGAGCTTGTGCTTTCCTGCTCAATTTCAGAATTAATTAATTCAAATATATGCAATAGAATTTATTGCTTGTGGTTCTTTTGTATCTTCATGTGTGTCTTTAAACCTGTGATTCCATTGGTTAGACCAGGTACCAAAAAAAAGTATTCTGTTTTCTTCTGGGATAAATCTTCACATCACAAGATAGATTTCCATTGCTGTTCTGGCATGCAGTATTTCTGCATGATTTCCTGTGAGGACAGCAGTGCAATATGCATTGATGAGCATGGACTCATTAATATGCATTGATGCATTGATGAGCATGGAGCTTTGATGAATTGTCAGAATGTTCAATATCATCAACTTTTGTTTGCTTGCTTGCGTGCTTGCTTGCTTGCTTTCCAGCCACCCATCTGTCTAGATAGCCCCAGCTACTCTGGGTGGCTTCCAACAAATTATGCAACCACAGTAAAACATCAAACATTAAGAAACATTGAGAAATTAGTAGTACTAATTTAGTGTTGAGAGTTGCTTTCAGGCCTACAGTTGGAAGGGTTTTGTGATGCTATGCATTTGGATCTATGAATAACAAGTGTCGTTTATATTGTTTTGCAGAGGGCAGAAAGACAAGCACGAATGATGGACTCTGCACAATATGCAGAATTCTGTGAAAGTCGTCAACTAAGCTTTTGTAAGTGTTATGCCATAATAATTATGCTGTTCCAGACTGTAATTTTAGATAACCTGGCAGCATAATATATTGTAATCAGACAGATAAAGTATGAAACACCCCCTTAATTTTATTTCTGAGTTGCAAGAGGGAGAATGCACTCCAAACGTCCTTCTCATGGCTTGGATCCTCTGCAGGAGGTTTTGCTTTCCTGTGCGTGCGGCAGTGTGGTCTCACTGGTGCATGGGAGGATGTGTGTTAGACCCAGGGCTGGGCGATAGCAGCTTTCCAACATTGTGGTGTAGCATCATGATGTTGAAAAGGAAGGAGCATCCTTCAGCCCCAGCCCTGCGAGGCACTGGGGTGAAAGCCCTGCCGCTCCCTCCACTGACAGCACCGGGCGACGTGCAGAGGGGAGGAACAAGCAGCACCAGCCCTGGCCCCAGGTGGCCCCAGGGTGAAACTGCTGCTGCTCCTGCTGCTGCTAGCACTCGACGCAGGGAGGAAGGAGGCAGCGCAGAAGGAAGGTAAGGCACAGGCAAGCCCCACCCACTGCTGGGTGAAGGTGCCTTCATGCTCTGGCCATCAAACCGGTCCCGGACGATGTCTTGATACATTGCCCAGGCCTAGTTAGATCTGAGATGTAGGAAGCTGTTGCATCATATCCAGGAGCTAAGAATTGGGAGCAGAGGACATGGCATCACCATGACGTCAGGTGAAGTGATTCCCTTTGCCTGGGTGGTTTGAAGTCAAATCATGTGGGCAAAGGTATAGGGGGTTGCTACAGTGTACAGTGGTCCCTGCAAACCTTTGCCTGCACAGTGATATCAAACCACATGGGCAAAGACAGTTTGGGAGGTACTGCCTATCAGCTGCTAGGAGGTGTTTGCAAACCCTTCTACTGGCAGGGAGCCATCCCCTCACCTGCCACACATCTGCTACCCTGTGTGATGTCAGGTATAAGGCAGGTGGCTGTGGTTTGGGGAACCAGCTTCGTGGCCAAATTAGGAACCCTGTTAAGGCTTTGGAGGCCCATAGTTCTCCAAGTTTAACATCTGTTCTGGATAACTTGGTGGTAGCATTGTTGCATTAAACAGTTAAGCCTTGTCCCACTAACCTTTTAGAGTTCTTTGAGAGTGTCAATAAGCTTGCAACTATTCATGCGGGTTGGCAGTTATTGTTTACTTGGATTTTCAAAAAGCTTTGAAAATTCACACTTCTCTGAATTTTGTAATGCAGTTGTCCAGTCAAATGATGTACAAAAAAAAATGCTTATAGAATCATAGGCTTGTAGAGTTGGGAGGGACCCTCACCAAGACTGCAGACCAAACATAAGAGAAGCTAGTGGTCATGAGATAAGAGGGGTTAAGGACAGCATGGCTGTGAATACCAGCTGCTTCGGAACAGGAGTAGGAGAGTGATACAGTGCTCATGTCACGCCTATGAGCTTCCCATAGTCATCTGACAGACCACTCTGGGAATGGACTAGGTAGCATAGACTTGGTAGTTGTTCTCCACTGTCTCCGAAATGTGTTCAGAAATGCAAACAAGCCAAGTGAATTGTCTCGAACCATTCTGGAACACGAGAGAGCTTTGAGCACAGAAAATGAGATGTCTAAACAGTATTTTTTTCTATTATGGAAAGAGATCATTCCCCTTATCTTAGCATTTTCTAAACTTTTTATCTTCCTTTCTAAATCTGTTTCTCTGCTGAAGCCCCCCAAACGTCTGTCCTGGAAGCCCAGGGTGTTGCAGAGGGCTCTGCTGATTTCAGAGCACTGGTCATGCTCATTGGGTCTCAGCATCATTCTGTGCAAATTAAGGATGAATACACATATCATATTTTCTGAGCAGTGAAGCCACTTTGGAGGCCTTTCCCCCCTACATTCATTATAAATGTACTTGGTTCTCTATGGAGTTGAGCCCTGGGGAAAAATGGTTCTGAACATTTCACATGGAAGCTGGCGTCACATGTTATTGACTGACTAGCCCCCTGCCCCCCACATTATCAAGAAACCATCACCACTTTTCCTCCTTTAAAAAGCATTTAAAATAAATGATAATATATGAACATTGCTTTGTTTTATTTGTGTTCTTGTTTTATTATGTATTTTGTGTTTTTATATTGTATTTTTATTCAGTGAAGTGTCTTGAGATCTTCGATTAAAGGGCAGAATACAAATTTAATAAATAAAAATAAAATAGAAAACATTCCACCTATTTGGTACAACTGCTGTCACACTAGAATTTCAAGCAGGGAAAGGGAAAGCTGGATCGCAGTTCAGTAGGATCATTTGTAATGGAGGATAGTTCTAATGAGATTGTGGTGTAGCTTAAGGTTCACTCTAAAAATTTACTTGTACAATGTTTCTGTGAGAGGCAAGACATGTCAACTGCCTGCTTGACCCCTGACCTGGATGAAACCTATTTGAGGAAAATATTAAGAACTTTATATTTTTCAGAGTAATGGTCTGCACCTCATTAGTGAGGTCTGTCACACAAGGTAAGAAAGTTCAGCTGCAGTTGATGAGAAAAGTACTTGATCATCAGTTAGTAGTTATTTGACGTTAGCTAATGTTAACTAAATTACCATATTTTTGCTCTATAAGACTCACTTTTTCCCTCCTAAAAAGTAAGGGGAAATGTCTGTGCGTCTTGAGCGAATGCAGGCTGCGCAGCTATCGCTGAAGCCAGAACAGCAAGAGGGATTGCTGCTTTCACTGCGCAGCGATCCCTCTTGCTGTTCTGGCTTCTGAGATTCAGAATATTTTTTTTCTTGTTTTCCTCCTCCAAAAACTAGGTGCGTCTTGTGGTCTGGTGTGTCTTATAGAGCGAAAAATACGGTAACTTAATTTCCATTTCTGCCCAACATGTTTTCTAAATTAATATTTGTAAGCTGCTTTCTGTGCTTGTTTTAAATTACAAATATCATCAGTGCATACTGCTGTTGTGCCAAATAACATAATGAAAGCATTAGAACTTTAACAAACCTAAGAAACAACCCATTACAAAAATTTGTGGGACACAATTACAGTCGGCTTCGTTATACAAAAAGAGAGCACTGTAGAAGCAGATGATACTTACGAGTTACAAGTTGGAGATAAAGAGACTGCACTGAAAAGCACGACAGAAGAGCACATGGCATTGCATTATGAAAGCACAATGGTGTTCCATAGCAAGCATTAAATTTGGAGAAATGAGTAATTTGCTTATGGATCACAATGTGAAAAATAAATGACACATCCAAGATTGCGCCCTCTGTAAATGTCAAACAGTGGAGAAGCTGGTCTTGTAAGTAGTGTAGTTACTATTTCAGTGCCTTTTTGTGAGCTTAGTTTTTAGACCATTGCATGACATCTGTAAATATTTGTGCTGACAATTTTTTCATATTAAAGTAATGTCAACATCTGAGAAGGTTGTGATGCACTCACAGTTTGCACCAAATAATTATATATTTGAGACCACACCATATGCACAATAGTAGCATTGAAAACCCTTGAACTTGAGAAGCATTGAGGGGGTGGGACACAGTACTGTATTATTATTCACACACAGAGGGCAAACAAGAATAATGGCTATATTTTAATAATCTTGTTTAAACCTGCTAACCTGAGAAGTACCATATGGACATAAGGATACCTACTCGGAGGTGCAATTGAAGGCTGGGTTCAGTGGACATGGACTTTGGTCTGACATCATAACACAACACAGAACACTCCTTAATGTCATTACATACAGACAGCTCTCAGTTTGTGCCTGTTCAATGCTCCTGGGTGCTGCTGGAGTTGGTGCTACATCTGGATGTTCATGTGGCCTTAATATTAATGAGCTTCAGTCAGCATGCCAACTAGGAGCTTCCTGGAAGAAGCAGACATGTTCATTGGTAATTAATGCCTAATCACATTCTGGTTCTCCTAGATCACAGCCATTGTGTTCAGGATCCAGAATGGCAACTTCTGCTCTTTATGCCAAAGGGTTATCATCTCTTGCCATTTATGAATAGTGAAATGTAGAAGAGGAGTCAACATTAACATTGCACCATTTTTGTGTTTTATCTGCCCAGCCAAGAAGGCTTCCAAGTTCCGGGACTGGCTGGACTGTAGCAGCATGGAAATAAAACCCAATGCTGTTGCCATGGAAATTTTGGCTTATTTAGCTTATGAGACTGTCGCACAGGTAAATGAGTGCACTGCATGGATGAGAGAATTTGCGGTGGGGAATGCCCTTCCCTTTTCATGCACACACACACACACACACAGTGGCACCTCGGGTTACAGACGCTTCAGATTACAGACTCCGCTAACCCAGAAATAGTACCTTGTGTTAAGAACTTTGCTTCAAGATGAGAACAGAAATTGTGCTCCGGCGGCAGCAGGAGGCCCCATTAGCTAAAGTGGTACCTCAGGTTAAGAACAGTTTCAAGTTAAGAATGGACTTCCAGAACAAATTTAGTTCTTAACCCAAGGTACCAGTGTGTGTGTGTGTGTGTGTGTGTGTGTGTGTGTGTGTGCATGCATGCTGTGGAGTGTAAAATGATGCTATAGACTAATGCAACACAATGTGCAAGATAGGTTGGAAAACTCTGCATGTATATCCAGTATATCTGAAGGAGCGTCTCCACCCCCATCGTTCTACCCGGACACTGAGGTCCAGCACCGAGGGCCTTCTGGCGGTTCCCTCACTGCGAGAAGCCAAGTTACAGGGAACCAGGCAGAGGGCCTTCTCGGTAGTGGCGCCCTCCCTGTGGAACACTCTCCCACCAGATGTCAAAGAGAACAAGAACTACCAGACTTTTAGAAGACATCTGAAGGCAGCCCTGTTTAGGGAAGCTTTTAATGTTTGATGTATCACAGTATTTTAATATTTTTCTGGAAGCCTCCCAGAGTGGCTGGGGAAGCCCAGCCAGATGGGCGGGGTATAAATAATAAATTATTATTATTATTATTATTATCATTATCATTTGAAAGGCAAAGATCCAGACCTGTCCAAGCACATGCTACATAATGGCTGTGATATTTTTCAGAATGAAGTTGAGACCTAAACTTTACGGTGCATATCTTTGTTAATAAAGTAGCCAACAAGTAAATAAGACTGGCTCTTCCATTTTTTCCTCAGCTGGTGGACCTGGCCCTTCTCGTCAAGCAGGACATGACTCCCAAAGCTGGGGACCCTTTCAGCCATGCAATATCTGCTACTTTCATTCAGTATCATAGTTCTGCTGAGGTAAATATGAGACCAAAGATGAACTTGGCATATCAGCACAGGGCCATTCTTTCAGTGGTGCTTGTGGGTCTGTCTCGACCCAATCCTCTCCCTTCTAGGAGAATGAGTACAATTTTGCTTGCATTTGCTCCTCTGTGTCCTAGTGGGTTATTGTGCTGCTTCTTGTATGTGTGAGGTCCATAAAGAATCATGCTGGCATGCTTGCTCGTCAGAAGGTCCATGGAGAGAGATTGGCTCCAGCCCATTCTTCCTCCTTACAACAGATCAAGAGGAGGAATATATTACGTATATTTTAAATATTTTTATTATGTCTACTTGTTGATTTATCAGTACTTTTTTCATAAATAATCACACTATTTTATGCAAACAGTTTTGATTTTTTTAATACTTGGTTAAGCCACCTAGAAATTTTGTTTAATTATACAAATAAATGTCATTCACTTACCTGGTGTGCCCCAGATTCTAAACTAGAGCTCTGGAAATGTTCTGGGTTTGTGCTTGCACTGCCTGGTGACTATATTCAGAGAACAATAGTAATAGCCAATTAACTCAGTTTTAACTGCTGTTGGTCTATTTAGATGCATGTTTTGGGGCAAGCAACAAGTCTGAAGACCAGTCCAGACTCTCCTGAAAGCACCCCCCCACCAACGCCCACCCCTCCAGCTGCAGGCCCACAGCACCTTGGGAAGGCTCCATCTGGATCCATGGGCAATGGCAGCATTGGGCAAGACTCCTCAAAAGCCAAACAGCGGAAGAGGAAGAAAGTGGGTTTGCAAGGACAGGTGTTTTGTTACTGCTAACGGAGGAATGAATATTGCAATTATAAGTATAGCATACTGTATATTAGAGACATTTAGAAATGTTGCTGTTGTCTTTTAATGTAGACTTATAATGTTAATTATCTGTTCAAAATGGTATTCTCAGGTGTACCTAGGGGTTGCCTAGGTTGGCCAAGGGAACAGGTCCGGGGTGGTGCAAAAATCACACCTCTGCTCACTTCTGGCAAGGGCACAAGGGTCGGGGGGGGGGGACCGACACAGCTCCTTGCCAAGGGCACAAAGGAGCCTAAGTACACCTCTAGGTATCCTTTACCTATAATCTGAAGTGTTACAGCCCGTTCTAATACCTCAGGATGCTACCATCTTTCGCTGCAGCATGTATGGATTGATCAGGCCTTCGAGTGGTTCCTGAAGGATTAGACACCAGGCGATGGTTTAGGAGCATAGAATCATAGAGTTATCTAGTCCAGTGCAGCAAATTCATGACCAGAGCATTCTCAACACTTCATGCTGTCAAATGTGTGGTTTCAAATGACAATTCAGTATCCTCTGGAAAATACAATTAGAGATCTTGCACATTCCCATTTGAATTACTGCTGTCTTTGAGGCTGCCTGTGGGAAATGCTATGTAGATAGATCAAAATATAGCAACTAGATTACTAACTGGAACTGAGTCACCTCCCATGACTTTTAAAACAGCTACCTAAAAGATCAGAGCCCTATGCAGAGTCCCCAGGTACCCAAAGGACTGCCTCCTCCCACTTGAACCTGCTCTGAGGATCCTCAGAAGCCTTTTTCCAGGTTCCATGCAATTTTTAAGAGAGGATATTCCCAAAGAGGTTCACCTGGCACTAGGTGTGGTTTTTCCCTTGGAGACAATTGAACTATTTTTTAAATTAATTTTAATTAATTTTCCATTCATAACAATCCAATAGAGGCCACATTAATACAATGCCAAGCCATACCAAATCTCAATACAATCAAAAAAGCCAATTAAACAGTTCCGAATTAAACAATTTTGTCTGACTTCCTGTGTTCCGGCTATCAGGAGTTGATGTTATTTCCTTGATCCTGCACCAATTCTTTTAATTAGTCCAAGTTCTACCATTCCAATCTTAATCCTTTGTTCTGGCAGCCACTGATGTAATGAGTCTCAACCATATTTTAATAAATCCATATCCATTAATTTGCAGAGGGAGTTTTTGCCCTTTAGCTGTGTGGAATATTTATTTTCCTTCTTTTCTTCATGTTGGAATCAGTCATCTTTCTTCACCCTTGCCAATTCTTTGAGAGGTGATTTGAAAGTACACCACAGCTCCTCCATCTTGCTTTGAAACCGAAAGCTATCCAGGGTCCGGCTTCTTTTATCTCCTTGCTTTTAACGAGCTGGCATCTTATCAAAATCATAATAGATCCAATTGCACTCTCTTTAATTGGCAATGTACAAATCATCACAAAATTCCACACAGTCTCTTATTTCCGGTATTCCATAGATAAAACCATGCGTTAAGTTCTCCTGCATTCCATACATAGCTGTAATCCATTAATAATCCCACTCCATTAATAATTGATTCTTTTTCAGTGAAGGTTTGCTGATATGTAACACAGCAGAAAATAATGTAATGAAAAAACAGGGCCTTCCTTCACTTACAGAGTTCTCCAGTTGCAATGATGAGAGTCCTCTCCAGTTCAAAACCTTGGCACTCAGTGGCAGATTCCTTTCGCAGGTTATCTTTCTTCCTCTCCCGAAACATGTCTGCTTCTTACGTCCAAATTCAGATGCATCTTATAAGAAACAGAGATACCTCCGCTCATGGTGACCACCTTGGGGAGTTTCCAATAGGTGCAGTGCTATACCCTCAGCGTCCCTGCCCCCGCGTTCCATCAGAGCCAGAGAAAGTTCTCGGACGAATCACAAGGGAAAGCTCTCCTCCCCTGGCCGGGGGAGAGGGGGCCTCCAAGGAGAATCACTCCCAGATTATCTTTCATTACTGCACAGCTGGCATCTGCTACCACGGACACAGCTGTTTGCCTTGGCGTCTGCGCCAGAACCTATTTTTTAAATATTAAGCCCATTCTAGTTTGGTTTTGTCCTATATTTATCACTAAGATTTTTACCTGTTTTGTTCATAATAGGTCCCCCCCCCCCAAAAAATTAGTCATTGTTTTGATTTTATGGAAGCTGGCGGTAGGAGCCCTTTTCCCTTGAAGAGAGGTAAAAATGTCTCGGGGCCCAGTCAGTAGAGCATGAGCCTCTTAATTTCAGGGTCACGGGTTTAAGCCCCAGCTTGGGCAAAAAGATTCCTGCATTGCAGGGGGTTGGACTAGATCATGGCCCCCTCCAGTTCTACATTTATTTCATAAAGCTACCTTTCTTATCATTAACCACCCTTCCAAATGTTATTTATCATTTATGATAACAGTGTCAGGGATCTTAATAATCATGAATTGTTAAAAAAGATTTGTTAGACTTTCAAATCTGGTGAGAAATGCTGCTTTAAAATGAAACGGTATACAAGTTACAGAATTAAAGATAAGTGACATGTCAAAGTGCAAACATTGCTGAACAAACATTAGGAATCTCCTGGTGGAATTTTACCAGCCTTTGAGCAGGAGATACGCACACAACCTTGGCACAACAGGTACATAATACAAGCTATTGCTTTCTTTGGCAGTGTGCACATTTGTGTGCAAACATACCTGACCACAGAGAGTGCAAATTAGATCTCAATTAGTCATTGACCACTGCCAGAACATTAGGAGAATTCAATTTTTTAAGTTTTGCGATGGAAAGTGGTTATCACAAAACATGTGACCCATCAACTGGCAGGACCCAGGATCTGTCATAGTTCAAGATATGTGACTAACGTGGAAATTGGAGCTGGCCATTTTTAGTTTGGCAAATATAGTTTTAAGCACTCAGGCGAAACTACACTTCCTGATTATTTTGAGAAGCTAACTAATACTGCAGTTAAAATCCCCAGAGTTTCCACAGAATTTCATTTGGGGGAGGGGGGAATTAGGCAGATGGGGGGGAGGTCTTACTAAGGCCAAAAAAGATCTCAAGGAAAGTTAAAATAATTTAGCTAGGACTGGTGATGGTACATAAGGAATCCATTTCTGATTTCCTGTCATAAAGAATTCTAATCTTAGTTATCACAGGAGGCAGCAGAGCTCATATGCTGGGACTAAACCTACTGGAATAAGGACTCCTACATCTTTCTTCTCTGGCATGGAGAATTGAATCAGCTGATTCTTTTTTTTTTTTTTTTTGAGAAATATTTATTAAAGTTTTACAAAAACAAATATACAAAAACACATAATAAAAGAAAAAAAGAAATAAAAATAACCACACAGAAAAAATATGAAAAATTAAAAACAATTCCATTTTTCATAACTTAAAACTCATTTGCTTGTTTCTTTGACCTCCTCACACCTCCCCTTCTTGTATTCCCATTTAAATAATCAAATCAGCAAATCCTTACCCTCTTTCATTTATCTTATCTCTATAACTTAACATTTTATAACTCTGTATTTTCATCCATTATCAATTCATTTTTGCATATTCTTATTAACTTTGTTGCTAATACCACTTATTTCCAATCCAACATCATTTTAATTATGTTTTTACCTATTTATAACCCTTTTTTCCATATTCTCTTAAAGCATTACAGCTGGAAACCACTTAATTTCTATCCAACATCATTCTAACATTCATTAATTTTACAATATTTCTGTAGATAGTCTTTAAGTTTCTTCCAATCTTCTTCCACCGACTCTTCTCCCTGGTCTCGGATTCTGCCAGTCATTTCTGCCAGTCCCATATAGTCCATCACCTTCATCTGCCATTCTTCCAAAGTGGGTAGATCTTGTGTCTTCCAATACTTTGCAATGAGTATTCTTGCTGCTGTTGTAGCGTACATAAAAAAAGTTCTGTCCTTCTTTGGCACCAATTGGCCGACGATGCCCAGAAGGAAGGCCTCTGGTTTCTTCAGGAAGGTATATTTAAATACCTTTTTCATTTCATTATATATCATCTCCCAGAAAGCCTTGATTCTTGGGCACGTCCACCAAAGGTGAAAGAATGTACCTTCAGTTTCTTTACATTTCCAACATTTATTATCGGGCAAATGATATATTTTTGCAAGCTTGACTGGGGTCATGTACCACCTGTATATCATTTTCATAATATTCTCTCCTAAGGCATTACGTGCCGTAAATTTCATACCTGTGGTCCACAACTGTTCCCAGTCAGCAAACATAATGTTATGTCCAACATCTTGTGCCCATTTAATCATAGCAGATTTCACCGTTTCATCCTGTGTGTTCCATTTCAACAGCAAGTTATACATCCTTGACAAAATCTTAGTTTTGGGTTCTAACAGTTCTGTTTCTAATTTTGTTTTTTCCACCTGGAAGCCAATTTTCTTGTCCAAATTATATGCCTCCATTATCTCATCATCATCATCAAACCTTTATTGCATTAGCATACAGCCATAGCAGGATAAACCCTTTTAGTACTAGATTCTGGCTCCTGTAGCGTCAGTACTAAATCATCTGCAAATGCTCTCAATTTGTACTGTTTGGCTCCGACCTGTATACCTTTAACCAACCGGTCCCTTCTAATCATATTCAGCAGAACCTCCAGGACCGATATAAAAGGGAAATTAGGCACCCCTGTCGTGTCCCTTTTTCTATCTTAAATTCTTCCGTCACCACATTATTTACAATTAATTTAGCCTTTTGTTCAGAATATATTGCACCTATACCATTTTCAAAACCTTGGCCTACCCCCATCCCCTGTAGGTTCTTTTTCATAAAACTCCAAGAGATATTGTCAAAAGCTTTCTCCGCGTCCACAAATATCAGAACTGCTTTAGTATTTATATTCACTTCTAGTTTTTCCAAAATATCAATTATGTTCCTCAAATTATCAGACAAATGTCTTCCCGGGAGAAAGCCCGCTTGGTCTTTATGAATCTCTTCCATCAATACTTTTTTCAATCTCTTGGCCAAAATGTCAGCAAAAATTTTGTAATCCACATTAAGTAACGATATAGGGCGGTAGTTCTTAAGCTGAGTCTTTTCAGTCTCTGTTTTTGGTATAAGTGTAATATACGCCTCTTTCCACGACTCTGGTGCCCTCTTCCCTTCCAGAATTTCATTGCAGACTTCCTTCAAAGGTTGTATTAACCACTCTTTCAAAGATCTATAATATCTAGAAGTCAGCCCATCCGGTCCTGGAGATTTGCCCAATTGCATATTTTAAATGGCACCTTCTACTTCCTGTTCAGATATTTTATAGTTCAACATTAATTTACTTTCTTGAGGGATTTTTTGTAATCCATTTGTCTTCAAAAATTGGTCTATGTCCATTTCTTTCTGTGGCCCTTGTGAGTATAATTGTTTAAAATACCGTATTTTTCCCTCTATAACACGCAGATTTTTTCTCCTAAAAAGGAAGGGGAAATGTCTGTGCGTGTTATTGAGCGAATGTGTGGTCCCTGGAGCCAAATGGCAAAAAAAATCAGGCAAAAATCAAATCGCGCGTCTCGGAGAAGGGAAACGTGAAAAGAGGAAGTGGCTGCTTTCCTGCATTCTGCCTCAGGGTCTTACTGCCCACCCTCCTCTGTTTCCTTGCTGTGTTTGCTCAAACGGAACAAAGAGCAGGGAAAGCCCCTCCCCTCCAGGCAAGCAGAGTGTCGTCTCTGTGCTCCGGTGCTGCTGAAAACATGCAGGAGGGAGAGAGAGAGAGAGAGAGCTGGCTGGCTTGGGTGGGTAGGTGAGGGAAAACTTTTGCCTTCCTTTCCTCCCTCCCGTTATACCCCTCTCCTGCATTCTTAGCCAGCTGCTTCTCTGCACACCCCTCTCGTGCTCCTTGTCCATTCTGTATTTTTCCTTCCTTCCCCACTTAAAATGTGGTTAAAAAGCATGGATCCACATGGATCCTCAGGATCTTTGCATTGGGTCACCCCAAATTCACCATCAGATCACATAGCATGTCCATGGCTACAGCCTGCCCCCCCCCAAATCACGCACCCACTGTTGCCTGGGGCTGCAATGGTGCAAAAACGTGGTTACAAAACATGGATCCTCAGGATCTTTGCATTGGGTCACCCCAAATTCACCATCAGATCACATAGCATGTCCATGGCTACAGCCTGCCCCCCAAAAATCACACACGCACTGTTGCCTGGGGCTGCAATGGTGCAAAAATGTGGTTAAAAAGCATGGATCCACATGGATCCTCAGGATCTTTGCATTGGGTCACCCCAAATTCACCATCAGATCACATAGCATGTCCATGGCTACAGCCTGCCCCCCCCCAAATCACGCACCCACTGTTGCCTGGGGCTGCAATGGTGCAAAAACGTGGTTACAAAACATGGATCCTCAGGATCTTTGCATTGGGTCACCCCAAATTCACCATCAGAGCACATAGCATGTCCATGGCTACAGCCTTCCCCCCCCCAAATCACACACCCACTGTTGCCTGGGGCTGCAATGGTGCAAAAACGTGGTTACAAAGCATGGATCCACAGGGATTCTCAGGATTTTTGCATTGGGTCACCCCAAATTCACCATCAGATCACATGTCTGTGGCCACAGCATGAAGCACAAAAATGATACATCCACTGTTTCATTCAGAATGTTTTTTCCCTTGTTTTCCTCCTCTAAAAACGATGTGCGTGTTATGGTCAGGTGCGTGTTATCGAGCGAAAAATACGGTACCTCTGGAAACAATTTCTAATCTCATTTGGGTTATGTATGTTCTTTCCTTCCACTTCTAAATTTGTAGTGGTATTTAATTTTTGTCTTTTTTTCATTTGCCAAGCCAACAATTTCCCACATTTATTAGCTGATTCAAATGTTTTTTGTCTCATTTGCTTAATTTTCCATTCTATTTCCTGATTCATCATTTCCATATATTGTACTTAATATAATTTTATTTCTCTCAAGATCTCCTGCGACTTTGGTTTTACCCTCAATTTCTTCTCACTTTCTTTTATTTTCTCCAAAATTTTATCTTTCTTCTCATTTTGACTTCTCTTCTTTATTGCATTCTGTTGTATCAAAAACCCTCTCATAACAGCTTTGCTTGCGTCCCAGATTACTCTTTTTTCTACATTAGTGTTCATATTTATTTCAAAATAATCTCTTAAAGTTTTTTGGGCCTTTTTATACACTTCTTCATCTCCAAATAAGGTGTCATTCATCCTCCATCTGAAGGAGCCAGTTGATATTTGCTTCATCTCCATCCTTACAGCGTTATGGTCGGAGCAAGTTTTTGGGCAGATTTCCACTTTCTTTATCTTTGGTGCCATTCCTCTAGTTACCCATATTTGGTCAATTCTAGTCCATGTCATCTTGGCTTCAGAGAAGAAGGTTCCCTCTCTTCCCAAGGGGTTCTTTGTTCTCCAAATATCCACTAAGTCCATATTGTCTGTCATTTCAAAAAAAGTTTTTGGTAGTCTACCATCCTTGGTAACTACCTGTCTTTGTGCCTTGTCCATGTTTGTAGATACAACTCCATTCATATCCCCCATCAAAATCAGATTATAATCCAAATAGTCCAATAATGTCTCATGCAACTTTTTAAAAAATTCAGATTTCCCCTCATTCGGTGCATAAATTCCTACAATCAAAAATTTCTCTCCTTGAACTTGAATTTCAATTGCCAGGAATCTTCCTTGTTCATCTTTAAAAATAAATTTCGGTAATAATCTCTCCTTTGCATATATCACAACTCCTCTTTTTTTAACTTTGTCAGATGAGATAAACTCCTGTCCCAATCTCTTATTGATAAGTAATTTCCTGTGTAACCTTATTACATGTGTTTCTTGTAGACAAATCAAGTCCAATTGTTCCTTTTTTAATAAATGAAAAACACTTTTTCTCTTCCGAGGAGAGTTAAGACCATTGCAATTCCAACTTAAAAGTTGCAGAGCCATGATGGGGTTACTTCGCTTTGCCTCCGACTGCACCAAGTGTCTGTTCTTGTTCTGTCAACGGTGTCTCTTTCTCTGGGCCATGCAATCCAAAAGATAGGTTTGCTATATCCAGTATTCCTTTTTCCAGTGCTCTTGGCTCTTCTCCAGATTCCGCTTCTTTCTGTAGATCTTCTTCGTGGTCTTTCAGAAACCTGTCTTTTTCGTTAACTGATCTTATTTTTATCTTTCTTCCTTTATATTTAAAGGATAGACCTTGGGGAAATTCCCACCTAAAGAGAATTCTATTTCTTCTCAACAGGGCAACTAGATCTCCGTAGTTAAGCCTTAAGTCCAAAAGATGTTTTGGAATATCTTTAAATATCTCCACTCTTGAGTCGTCAATTTCCAAAGTCCTTTGATAGTGCAGGTTCAAGATTTTATCTCTCTCCTCTTTTGTCCGAAAAGTAATCAAGCAGTCCCTCACCTTGTTCCTCCTTTGTCCTCTTCCAAGTCTGAATGCACTCACTATCTTAAATTCTTCCTTCCCCAAGTCCTGTTGCCAAAAATCTGTAAATTCCTGTGTAAGAAAATCAGCCAGATTATCTGTCTCATGTTCTGGTACAGCCCTGATTCTTAAATTTTTTTGTTTCTCTTTCAATTCAATCATAGACAATGTCAAACCGTGGTCCTCCAATTGCTTATATACTGGTGGTATCTTCTCTTGAGTAGCAGTTGCAATATCTTCTTCAGCTATCTTTCTGGTCGAAGCAGATTCCTGTAATAGTTTTTCAATAGACTGTGTATTGGTATTCACCTTCTGTCCAAAATTATTAATACTTGTAGTGTTCAAATCAATTTTAACTGATGCTTCAGCTACTTGTTTATTTGTCTCAGCTACCTGCTTAGCTAAATTTTCCAAGGATTCATTAATTTTCCCAAGTGCTTGTGCCAAAACGTCTTCGGACGACATAACTTTTGATTTGACCTGTGGAGGAGCAGCCCCTGATGTTCCAGATGCTCCAGATGTTGAAGCCCTTCGCTGCTGCGCAGTGTCTGTCCGATAGTGTCTGCCAGACCTAGTAGTCTTTTCCTGCGCCAGCTCTAACTTTCCTCTCCCATTTGCCATAACACTCTCATGAGAATCCAAGGTCGATCCCACGGTTGGAATTTGTTTTGAAAAGGAATTTTCCTATAGTCCAGTTGTTATTGTAGCAATGTCAAACCTCCTCTAGGGGGACACAGTAACAACCAAAGCTTACAACTTTTAAAGACAAATATAGTCCTTATGAGTCCCCCAATTCACTTAAAAACAACAGTTTCAGTCCACTTAAACAGTTACTTTAAAACCAGGAGAAGTCCAGAAACACTGTATCTCTTTTTGCAGAGCTAAGTCAAAAGTCCTCTGCTTACCGATAGGCTTTCCACTAAGCGGCTTTCCTTGTCTGGGGGCAGTCCGTTCCCAGGTTTTAGGCAGCAGATTTTAGCTTTCTTTTCCTCTTGTTTTTGCAGGTAAATACACCTCAAACTTTCCCCCCTCCTCTCCTGCAAACTGGAGGGGAGACCGCTTTCCTGATGTTAAGATTTAAGTCTTTTTCCAAAACGTCCTTTCAAGTTTCCGCTTTACAGTCTCTTTGCTTTGATCTGTTTACAAGAAGGGAAGGCAGACTTCCTGTTTATACCTTCCAGCTTCGGTGTCAAATTAGCTTATTCTTTTAAATCCAATTTAATCCTACTCACGGGTAGTTACTTTCAAATCAGCTGATTCTGTTGACAATGGAGTAAAGAAGGAAGACAGGGTTGGAGGTTGCTGTTTGGCCCCTAGTAGCTCTTCTAAGCATTTTTGCAGTGACTTGCACCAGCTGAGACAACCTGCTGGAAGGTTGCAGCAAGCTGTCGTTCCCTGATGCTCTTAGGCACTAAAGCACTTGGTAGAAGAACTCCTACAGTTTTCCCTTTATCTTATAGGAAACAATAATTTAAAAGTCCCCTTTGATTTGCGAATAGGTGTTTTGGTTGTATTTTCATACAACGTATGTGGCAACCATACTCAAAAAGTGGGGTGGGGGGACAGAAAGGAAAGGGAGAGCAGCACCTTTTTTAAAGGTTTATTATCTTAATTAATGGGCTGTGTGTGCTTGTTATATGTTTTTGATTTAGCCTCGCTGAATGTGTTTTTCTCTTACAGAGTTCTGCCGCTTGTGGTGCAGAGGCTCAGAGTGATGCCATCCAGCCTTCCCACATCAGAGAGGCCATTCGGCGCTATGGCCACAAGATTGGACCCCTTTCCCCATACACAGTATGTAATAACAGAGTCATAAGAAGCTATATTTATAATGTTAAAGCACTTTGATTTTCAAGTGGTCAGCTGAAGAAGCTTTGGAATTGTTGAGAGCAATTTGTGGCAACCATAATTTTTCTTTATAAAATGGCATAATTCTTTGGGGAAATAAAACAGCATTTTCTGTCTGTTTTTGGAAAGACAACAAAGTTTTTTCCCCTTTTAAATATTATTCCCTTTTAATTATAAATTATTCTTTTTGTTTGTTTGAATGTTCAGAGTTGCTACAAAGTTTGAGTGTATAGTTATTTTAAATTATAGGTAGTGCAGTATTGTGAAGACTGAATACTCCGAAGAAGGTTGTGTGCCAGATTTTGTCTCTAACAGAGAATTCATTTCTGATGTGACATATTCAGAGAGACTGCCTTTTATGGAGCCTTCACCTTCTGGTTAAGTTCTAACCTAAGAAAAACCCACAGTGGGCTGTGGGGCCATGTGCTCGATCCCCCAAGCTGCTCACCATTGATAGATGGTTATGGCTGCCTAAGCCGATCCCATTGGGAGGGTGTATGTGAAGAGCAATAGCTGGGCCTGAGACCTGAAATCTCATTGTACTGAAATCTCAAGTTTGGTGTGGGATGTGAACTGATCAGGATATTCTAAGCATAAATGAAGTTCACCAAAACAATGGTCCTGTCATTGTACTGCTCCAAATGCACGCTTGGGGCTCTTGTACCTGTGGACGTCTGCATTCATTTCAGTAGAGGGTACAGCACTGACCTTTGGCCAGAAGGGATTGCAAGGTTGGGGCAAAAAGGGAGCTTATTGTGAGAGGAGTGAAAAAGGCCCCGATAGGCATTTTACTTCAAATTGCTTGTTAGCCAGGTTGGTCATTAGCCAAGGTACTTTAAGGTCTTTCCAGCTGCTAGTTAGCCCTGGACATTGATGCCCAGTTTCTGGTGGCCAGGAGTGCATTTGCAGAGTTAAAGCGAGTGTACCAGCTGCTCCCGTTCCTTGAGATGCCTGATTTGGGCATAGGGACACACACCTTATTTACATCCCGTTTGGATTACTGTAACACGCTACGTGGGGCTGCCTTGGGAAAGTGCTCAGAAACTTCAGCTGGCTCAAAGAGCTGCAGCCAGATTGTTAACTGGAGCTGGCTATCAGGAGCAGACGACTCCCTTGCCAGAGCAGCTCCACTGGCTGCCAGTCTGTTCCTGGGCACAGGTCAAAGTGCTGCTTATTACTTATAAAGCTCTATATGCTTAGATCTTAGCTGTTGGAAAGACCATACAGTGGTACCTTGAGCTACAGATGCTTCAGGTTACACACGCTTCAGGTTACAGACTCCGCTAACCCAGAATTAGTACCTTGGGTTAAGAACTTTGCTTCAGGATGAGAACAGAAATTGTGCAGCGGCGGCGCAGCTGCAGCAGGAGGCCCCATTAGCTAAAGTGGTGCTTCAGGTTAAGAACAGTTTCAGGTTAAGAACGGACCTCCGGAACAAATTAAGTACATAACCTGAGGTACCACTGAGATCCTGAGATCTTTGGGGGAGGCCATTCTCTCAGTCCCACCTCCCTCACAGGCACACTTGGTGGAAAGGTGAGACAGGGTCTTCTTGGTGGTAGCAGCTCTTATTTTTATCTGTAAGCCACCTTGAGTCTGCCAGGGAAAGAGGTGGGGGATAAAGAAATACATAATGATAAGATACTAAGACGTGGCTTCAGCAGTAGGTACTCCTAGACTGAGCCTTGTATAGGAGCGGCAGCTTTGTATTAACTGCTAGTCCACCTTCACCAAAAGCTGCCTCCTCATTTCACGGAGGCCAGGCTGGCTTTGGAAGATGGAGTCCCCTGGGGCTGCGGAGGGCAAGACGGCATCCTTGGCTCCACAGGCTCTTCTGGGGAAGTTCTTCCCCTGCGTTTGGGGTTTCTGGATCTGGCCCTGAGAGAAGTCCCCCCCCCCACCGCCACACACTGAATCACCAGCCGCACCCTCTGAAAAAAGTAATAGGGTCGCCTAAGTTAGCTAATGCTTAAAATAAGTTATCCCCATTCCTGAGGATTTTGGGGGGAAAGGCATTTTCATTGATGTTTTGGACTATAGATATTTATTTCAAAAGATAAAAAGATGTTCTGTAAACAATTCATTGATTAATTTGCGTTCCTGATTCTGAATTACTATTTCAACCTATCTCTTTAAAGGGGTTTATGACTGCAAAGTTTGCAGTTCGGGGGGGGGGGCGGTTGTCCCATTTCCCCTCATGTACAGTATGTTGCTGATTTAAAATTAATCTGCTTGTGTTGACAATACGGTCATTCCAAAGACAGTGTTGTTTTTTGCTGAAGCATTAAAATATGGCAAGCTGTGAGTTTCTGAGAGATTACTGAGCACCTCAGCTGAAGTTGCCATGGCAGCATGCCAAAAAGTGTCCCTAACTACATGAAAAATAAGCTTCTAAATGAAAAATAAGTTGGCATTCTCTACTGGGGATAACTTGATGCTATGGGATGGAAACTCTTTTAAAAGAAATATGTAGTCTTACGCAGTTGTAACTATTTTCTTCATTGGCTATTTGCCCAAGTTAAAATTTCCTATCACTTTAATGTGGATAAAACAAAAAAAAAATTTCTTTCCAGTAGCACCTTAAAGACCAACTAAGTTAGTTCTTGGTATGAGCTTTCGTGTGCATGCACACTTCGTCAGCACACGAAAGCTCATACCAAGAACTAACTTAGTTGGTCTTTAAGGTGCTACTGGAAAGAATTTTTTTTTTGTTTGTTTTGACTATGGCAGACCAACACGGCTACCTATCTGTAACTTTAATGTGGATGTAACACAGAATAGGAAAGCAAAGGGACATTGCACCCTGTATGACCACCACTTGGCATTTAGCAGAGCTTAAGCTTAAGGGCATTAAGCAGAGCTGCTCATGAGCATTGCCTATCCACTTCAGGTTATTTTCTCCACGGACATCAAAATAAAGGAGATACAAGTGCTTACAAATGTCATGTGGAAAGCAGTTTAAAGCAGCCTTCACTTGGCCATAATCGTGTTCAGGTAACTTTACATAAAGTTCAGCATAGATTTCTTTATTTGTGGCAAATCTAGGCTCATGGGGTAAGTTCCCAACTATCTTGAGAGTTAGCAAAAACCAAAACAAAAATTGTGTGTTAAATATTCTACCATCACTATGTATTCGGTTCCATTTCTGTTTGAAACAAATGTCCAATATAGCAATTTAGCAAGGTAAAATGCTCAGATGCCAGCAAATGTGCACTGCAGAGTTTAGAAAGTTTTAAATAGCAGCTCAATAGCTTTGGTGAGTAGCTGCAGCTATAACAAGCTGTGAAATTTAAAAAGTAGTTGGTGGTTCACTGCATTTGTTGGCTGCAGTTGGGGAGGAATATAGTGTGTGTGCATCAGTGGCATTCATATACAGTGGCACCTTGGGTTACATATGCTTCAGGTTACAGACTCCGCTAACCCAGAAATATTACCTCGGGTTAAGAACTTTACCTCAGGATGAGAACAGAAATTGCACAGCCCACCCCCCACCCCAAAACGAAAAGGACTTAAAAATTAATTTAAATAGAGGCTGGGACTTAATCATACTTAGTGTTATTTGTTTTGCTGAAGGCCATTGTGTGAATTTCTCCACTGCGGCAGCATTAGCAACAACAGCAACACAATGCATATACTGCCCTTCATTTCAAGAAGAAACATCAAGGCTGTCCACAAACAAATAAAACAACACAATAACAAGAATAAACCCATTTATAAAAATACAGTTATCCATAATTAAAATACATAACAACTACATTAAAAACATTGCTAATTTTAAAAAAAATGAACAAGCCCGTTACAACATCATGATAGCTGAAAACAGTTGAAACAGTTAATGCAACAATATAAGCAGGTGATTCAAGTCTGGAGATCCAGGCAATGCTTGTCTAACTAGGTGTCTTCAAGAGTTAGCAGAATTCCAATATTGATTGGATCTCCAATAATTCAGCAGGGAGCCCACCTTTGTGTTCCCACAAACCAATAATAATCAGATAGACAAATGCCACTTCACCCATTTCAAAACATTAGAAATAGTCAAAGCCCCTCCACTGTTAATATTTTGTAATTAAATCACGTTGAAACTTTTTCTGCATTGATTTAATCACTGAAAAATCATTGCCTACCCTCTGCTGCTTAATTTTGCTAACAGTAACTGTTATTGTGAATAAGACGTTGCCATAGTATTAGTTTTAGGAAGGACTTTCGTTATTGGAAGATGGTGACTATGGTTTTATCATGTATAGACCCTGGCATATAAATAAGAACATAAATATTTCTTATTACATTTAAGTATTTAAAACCATAAATATTGTAAACCAGAAGTTCCCTAGTACATTTTTTGATACTTCAAAGTTTTTTTCATTTAAATGTAGAGTGCAAATTGCTATGGTAAGACACTAATATAATTTGACATGGCCATTATTTTATCCCAAACACTGATTTAAATGTTTCCAGTAGAACCATGAAAACATAAGTTCTATTTCCCTAATGGATATTAAGGAACATACTAAGATTTTTCTCCTTTTTCTTTCCCCTGCCCACCTTTACTCCACTTGCGGTGAATAACCCAGTGCTCCACATATTGTTAAGCCGCTGGAGATGTAGCTGTCCACTTACTCTACCTGTGGCCAATTTTTAGCCCTTGTTTCTTGAACACTTCCTTACCCAGAAGTTGCAGTCTCTGCTTGCTGCTAGCTAAGGTTGGATTTCCTTCTGGCTGGGTGCCACTTCCTTCTTTTATTTCTTCTCTCTCTCATAAGTTCTTGGCAGCCATATCAATATGCTTATATAATCCATATAAGGGAATTGGAACAGCTCAAGTGCCCTTTGCTTCCCACTGCTCTCTCTTAGGCCGCCAGATGAGGCATTCTGCTTACGTGGAACACTCCCTTGGAGGCTGGAGCAATGATTCATTTTTAGGTCATGTCTCCTTTATCAATGACCAATATTGCAACACTGATCTTGGTAGGCAGTGACAGGTGCAGTATTAATATGCTTACCATAGTTGCAAAGACTTGGTTCAGCACTGAAATGATACTGTACACTCTATAAGCAGCCAAAACCAAACAAACCCAAGAGAGTGTTCAGATCCTTCTCTTGCAATCCAAAAATGGCTCAATGTTTTCTGTTAAGGTGTGCTGTATTTCCATGTCTTTAACTGTGCATGTTGGTTTTCTGTGCATGTCTAGTTCTCTGTGCATGTCTAGTTGAACTAGACTATTGCAAGGGAGAGGTAGAATCCAGCTGGATTCTTGTCTGGACGTTGGAAGCTACTTCAGGCAGGAGGGAGCTGGCTGAGGAGACAGGCGCTGGATAATGGAGCACCACCACTTGTTGCATCTGAGTTCTGTGAACTGTTGCATTTCACAGTTGGATGATTTCTTTGAGAAAGAAGAGCATTCCCAACAAAGCAAATGAATCAATTCCTAAATAACATTGTTGAGTATGAATAAAATAATATTAACTCATTGTTTCTGATTAAATATTATCAAGCATATTAAAGTGTGTAAGGCTTACTTTACACAGACATATGATAAGCCTAACACAAACTTAGATGCTTTGTATTTGTTAAAACTGGGTCAAACAAAGCAATGTAACACAGCCTGTCTTAACAGACTATGCTGTTCAATGTTTTTGGTTTGAATGCTGGAAATGAATTCATATGTAATTTACATAATTTATAGATGGAGAAAAGTCTTCAGGAAATTCTGTTTTCTTTAAATGCAAAATTCCTGCCATGGAGAACATTAGCAAGAGCTGGGTTTCAAGTCAGTGAGACCACATCAGTTTTAAGTACTTTATAAAATACTCCAAGGTACTCTTTTTTGATACCAAAACATTGACATAGTTAATGCTGTGTTTCAGGATATTGTTTTCTTGTATGTTACATTTTGTATTGGAAAAAATGAACAGTTCCGCAAAAGCAGTAGGAAGTCAGGTCACAGTATGGAGCCCTTGTTTTCCTCTCTGCTTTACCCAAGGTTCCTCCCTTCAAATTTATGAAAGAAAACATTTCTTTCTGTGAAAGGTTTTTGTACACCAGCATCTGGAAGTGTTTATTTCAGTGGCGTGTAATCTATCTGTGGATTTAGTTAGCACCAGACCCCCTTTTGTGTATTCCTGACTTAAATTTTTTATAAATGATCTTGTTGAATTTGTGCCAGTGCGCACATGGCTTGGCTGATTGCTGAATATATCCTTTACCTGCCAGTCACCTTTGATTTATATTCCTTCCCCTCTGCTTTTACGTTCCAAAACTGGTGCCATTGAACTGTCCCCTAAATCATCTTATTGGATAAATTACTCCAAGATGGAGATGGTACTTTTTTGGCTGCCTGTGGATAAAGATACATTCCTACTGTTGGTCCTCACCAGCGTAGTGCTGAACCACTTAGGAAACTGTACTAGTGAATGAAAAGAATCAAGATATTTGCTGCTTTATTTCAAACACAATACTGAATCCAAGAAGAAAAATATGCAGAAATGGCTTTAAGATACTAGTTTGGAATTTATAGGCGTTTCAGTTTTTCTTCAGTAGTAGAGTATTCATTTTTAAAAGGGGCTCATTACTTTTAAAAGATGTTGCTACAGAATTATATGCTGAAAAGCAGTGCAAGTGAATTAAGACTGATGTGAAGAACTAATTTAAAGGCAGATTTACAGCACCATTATATAGATGCCTACTCAGAAGTAAGCCCTATTGAAGCATGGCCTATGGTCAAAGATGCTGGAAGCTGTTGTTCAATGACATCTGGGGGGCTGGAGGTTACTCTCTCATGTGTTAAATTGAATGTCCTGATTCAAAGAGCTGACTAAACAATATTTGGAGTTTGACTCCCGAGTGTCTGGGTTCATGTCTGCCTTCACTTCATAATCTTTTTCTTACCATCAGTTTGAGTGATTGTAATTCCAGAAGGGCACTCTGCATATTCTCAAAAATGCAGATTCTGGAATTGAAAACTGGCTCTTGATTTCTTCCTGCCACAAAGGAAGCCCTGGTTTTATTAAATAGCCTTCATTTCAATATTTAGTATACTGCTTAATTACAGTTGTTTCCAAGCAGTAGTATAAGTCAATACAATGGAAATAAAGCTGAGTTAAAACAATAAAATCAGAATTCATTTAAGATGCCTGTAGGAACAGGCAGATGATAACAAGTGGTATGTTACAATGGCTGTGAAGGCGGATGAAGGCTGCGAAGGATAAGAATCTACTGGTCGTTGTGATACTCATGCCATCGGAATAGAGCCTTACTGCAAAGACTGTGCGTTGGTTAGCGTGCACTGATCTACACACATAAAACAAATTCATGCACAGGCGTCTTCCAAAAACCCATCCCAAACGCAAACCCCCAAAAGTCTCATGGCGGTCGGCAAATGGTAATGGGGGCAGGACCATGAAATATGGAAGCCCCTAGTCATGAACCAGCACATGGGCAGTGGATACAGATTCAGTCATTCTGACTCAAGGAACGAGGCAGTTGGACAGCTCATCAGCTGTATCCACAATTGAGCAGCCCTTTTTAGGATCCACTCTGCTCACTCCGAAAAGGGGGAGGGGCTAGAAAAGCTGGTCTAAACATAGTCTGCCTCCCCTTTTCCCTGACTGGATTACAGCGCCCAGTGGGGTCACCACCCAGCGGTCATAAAAGACAAATGAACTTTGGAGCATGGAATATATGGACTATGTTGGATAACACAGATAATGAGCGTCCTGAACGAGAATTGCCATCATTGCAAGAGAGCTGCGCCGTTTTAACACTGATATTGCAGCACTTCAAGAAACTTGAAAAACAGGAGAGGGACTACTGAAGGAAGAAAAAGGAGGCTACATATTCTTCTGGAAATGTCTACCTGAACAAGAAGTTCAAATACAGTGGTGCCTCGCAAGACAAAATTAATTCGTTCCGCGAGTCTTTTCGTCTTGCGATGTTTTTCGTCTTGCGAAGCACGATCCGTCGCAACTGCGCCTCTTCAAGCGGCTTTAAGAAAAAAGTGAACAAACTTGCAAGACGTATTCGTCTCGCGAAGCAAGCCCATAGGGAAAATCGTCTTGCGAAGCAACTCAAAAAACGAAAAACCCTTTCGTCTTGTGCGTTTTTCGTCTTGCGAGGCATTCGTCTTGTGAGGTACCACTGTACATGGAGTAGACTTTGCTATCAAAAATGATCTTGTGAAGCTCTTGTCAGAAGTCCCTACCTGCATTAATGAGTGACTTTCAATCCTTTGAATAAAACTTGCCAAAAACCAACAGGCTGCTATTCTGAGCGCTAATGCACAAACACTGGCTGCTGATGAAGACATTAAATAAAAATTTTACTCTCAGCTGGATACCATCCTATCAGAGGCGCCCAAGGAGGATAAATTTATCCTCCTGGGTGATTTTAATGCAAGAGTTGGGTGAGATTCAGATCTGTGGCCTGGGACTATTGACAAAGAAGGAATTGGCAATAGCAACCAGAATGGAATCTTACTTTTTGACGATATGTGCAGCGCACAACCTTGTTATTACAAACACACTCTTTCGATATTTTTTAAAAAAAACATCTTGGAGGCACCCTCGGTCAAACCACTGGCACCTCTTAGACTATGTAATTGTCTGAGCTGAAGATTGCTGTGATGTGCTCCTTACCACAGCTAAGATGAGTGCCGATGACTGCTGTGATTAATACGCTCCACGATGGCTATCAGGATTATACATCAATGCAGGGTTCAAGGAAGGAAACCAAGGCACAAAATGAACACTCAAGCCCTTCAAGATCCTATTAAGCGGGACTGCTTCCCAATGACTCTTAAGGACCATCTGCTTTTGGAATTCCCTGATAGCATCAAGGGACACTGGACCAAGCTAAAAACATCCATTATTGCAGCCTGTGAACAAACTATTGGATGCCAAACCAAGAAACCCCAGGACTGGTTTGATGAGAATGACTGTGAGATTGAACACATTATTGACAATAAAAGGCAAAGAGATAGAAACTGTGCCACTAAGAATAAAACCTATGCCAACGCTAAAGCTGAGGTTCAAAGAAGAACCAGAGAACTAAAGAACATCTGGTGGATACACACACTCTCCACACGGCTCTTTAAAGGGAGCTCTGACAAGAGCTTCCCGCCTGCATTCGCTCCATAGGAGGGGGAAAGTGTGTCTTATAGAGCAAAAAACACGGTAGTATAAACATCGACAACTGGAAAACACTGGCCTGCAAGTGCTGCAATTGGAGAACAGCTTTTACCAAAAGTGTCATGGGTTTTGAAGACGCTCGAACTCAGGATGAAAGGCAGAAACGTGGAACAAGGAGCCGTCCATGAGCAGAGGGACATCACTCATACCGCCCAGAGATTTTGGCATAGGCTTACTGAAATTAGAAAGCAAACAACTAATTTTGACGGAGCAGTGTGTGTCTTTACAGTCTGGATATTTGATGATATTCTACGCTTGAACCTTTAAAAAAATGACAGCAGGCAACTATTTAATCCCCTTCCTGTGACAGGACCCTGTGCCTCTTCCTTCTCCCTTCATTGTTTTCAAAATACCTGCATTTGAGTTTTCTGCTTTTTCAACTGTTCAGCCATATGCCCACTCACTATGGGTCAGCAAAAACTAAGCCTAGCTGCATTATAAATCCTACTGCTGGCTGCCTCATGATCTCTTCTCAAGGTCTCCACTTTCTTCTTTTTCCTGCCACGTAAGACTAACAGAGGATGTAGGATGCATGAAGGCGACTGTGTAAATTAAGCATTATTTAAAAATTAAATTAAAAAATCCAAATCTTGTTTGTGGAGAAACGTAAGCACCTGTGTATGAGAAAGTTCTTAAGCTTAGTACTGAGAAAGTGGGAGAGACATTTATAATGAAATGTGTCAAGAGTGCTTGTCTATCAAGACAATACACTCACCAGGTTTGCATGACATATTAAACCATAGGGTATAACTTACTAGGAGAACACAAATATGTGGCATTCCAGAGAGGAGCTTACAGCTGTTTTGACTGAGCTAAGCCAAGGTTTGACTCAGTGTGTTGTGTGAACCCGGGCTTTTGGTTAAGCTCTTTCCTCATTATCCATGAGCTGGAGCCAAGGGTTGCTCATCGTTAGTGAGGGAAGAACTGAATGGGGTTCACACGGGTTCACGCTGAGCTAAACCTTGGCTTGGCTCAGCACAGAACAACAGTAAAAAGGGCGACTGTAAATCCAGTCCTGGTAAGCCATAGTTTGGCTTATTGTGTTGTGCAAAACAGGTCAGTATGTGAATGGTGGCTGTCCCTTTCAGGATGTCCAGGCCTTCATAACACATGTATGTCAGAGCACCAGCTGCATTCCTTGTGTGTCAGATTTGTAGCGCTAGACTGAGAGGACAGCATTAGCAATTACCCTGAATTGCTTAATTCTTAAGCTCTATTTTGCTTATTTTTAAAGAGCTTGAACTTTTTCACATCATGCCACTGCAGCTGGAGAGCACCCATATTGTCCCTGAACCAATATTAAAATGGCAAACAGCAGCCTCTCTTACTGCAGTACAGTATTTCCCTAATACCTTAAACATCCTCAGAAACAATACAGATAAAACCAAGTTAGAAAACAGACCACCTCCGAAATGGCAGGCTTACGGACACAACTCGGAGCAAATATTACTACTACTACTATCTAAATTTATATACTGTTTAAATATATATCCAAAGATCTCAGGGTGGTTCACAATAAAAATACCCAGGATAAATAGTTAAAACCAAAACAAGACAAAAACAATACCCCCCAAGACATTTAAAAAGCCATTGAACCAGCCAAAAGCCTGGTTGAAGGGGAACACTTTTGCTTGGCATGTAAGGATGTATAATGAAGGCGCTGGACGAACCTCCCTGGGGAAAGCACCACAAAGGCCCTTTCTCGTGTTGCCACCCTGCGGACCTCTCATGGAGGAGGCACACGAAGGAGGGCCTCCGATGATGATTGCAGAGTTCAGGTTGTTTTATATGGAAAGAGGCAGTCCTTGAGGTACTGGAGACCTAAGCCGTTTAAGGCTTTATAGGTCAAAATCAGCCCCTTGAATTGGACCCAGAAGCTAATTGGCAGCCAGTGCAGTCAGGCCAGGATCAGTGCAATATGCTCAAGCCATCTTGCCCCAGTGAGGAACCTAGCTGCTAAATTCTTTACCAGCTGAAGTTTCCAAACCGTCTTGAGAGGCATACATATAAGGCATTGCAGTAATCCAACCTAGAGGTTACCAGAGCATAGATGACAGAAGTTAGGCTGTCCCTGCCCAAATAGGGGCGCAGCTGGGCCACTAGCCAAAACTGATGGAAGGCATTCTGCACCACCGAGGCCACCTGAGCCTCAAGCAGCAGCAAAGCATGTTCCCAAGTGTTCTTGTTAACCCTTGAAAGCTTGCTTCTACTCTCTCCCAGCTTTCTCCTTAAATGTTGTTGCATTATATATATTTATGCATGTGGAGCGCTAAAGTGTGAGACACAATATTTTAAATGTTATTTCAATATAAAAATAATCCCCACTTTAAAAATAACTGCTAGTGTGTAAGTTTGCTACAAATAAGCCTTAGTAGTTCAGTTTGATCTGTCAGCTATCAAACTGGCTGCCAAGGAGGATTCAAAAGGTCCAGTCTTGGTAGGCCAGTTGTTGAACGTTGGTAGGCCAATTGACTAGCAGGTGTGGAGATACTTGTGGCGATCAGTGAGATACTATATAAAAGGGCCATCACCATAGCACGTGGCAGTTCAGGGTCACCTTCTGCCCAGAGTGATAGCAGAAGGTAGTTGGCCTGAGGAACCTGGAAGACCTAGAGTTGGGTGACATCTCATTGGTGAGATCCAGACTCTAGAGGACTTCAGGGGAAGCTTGAGCAAATCTGCCTGAGAAAGAACAGAGCTCTGTCCCCAACAGAGGAGTGGCAGCTGAGGGACTCTCTGCAACTTGTAGTCCTCTCATAAGTCCCCGACCAGAGAAAGAACTTTGTGTCTTCGCCTATGGGTCTTTCTCACAGAACTTACTGTGTTGGAGTTAGGAAAAGGCGAACTGGCGTATGAGTTTTTGTTTAGTTAAGGATAAACTGCTTCCATAAAATGCAAGAAACTATTAAAACCTATTAGTAGCTTCTAGTCTTACATATTCTCTGTATGTGTGTGTGCGTAAAATTTGTAAACAATATATTATATTATATTATTTTTATAAATATATTTGTTTTAACTTTCAACAATTCTACATCTCATCACCTGCTGTTCATATTAATGTTTATGTACCAAAGAGTTTAAACTTAGTAAAGTTTCATGGTGGCTGCAGAATTATAAGAGGATTTAAGAACCACGTTTATTCCACAGATTTGTGGCAATCATTCACATCTGGTCTCAGCATGGAGACAACTGGCATTTTTCACAATGCCTGATAGTTGCTGTGATTCTTTAGTTCTGCTGCCTTACCTGAAGAAAAATGCATTTGTGTTGGTTTCTGTGTTATATAAGCAGTTGTCACAGTTTTTAACCCCATCCTTCAGCTTGGAGAAGTGCTGATACACATTTTTGTGGCTTCCCCCCTTTTATATTGCTGTACAGCTGTGAAAATATTTGCTTGAGATGACTATTAAATATACTTAAAATATTCGGAGTATAAATAGCTGCAGTGATTGCCTATATTAAAATGCAGAAAAGTGAAGAAAAATAGATAATATTTATGGAAAAAATAAACTGGGTTTGAAGATTTATACCCTTATAATTATAGTGCCTGCATCCATTGTGAGTTTGTTGTATGTGAGCTGTAATCATACCCACTGAAAAGCCACTGTGGACACAGTGCACAGTTTGTATCCTGCTGTTTGTATGTTGTGAACAAAACAATTTGAGTTAATTTAAATGAGGAGAAAGAAAAATCATGTTTTGAATGTTATTGTCCCATTTCCAAATATTACAACTGAGTTGTAATTGCCCAATAATTACCACATCTTGGCACAATGGAAAACTAAAATAAAAAGAGCCCAGGAAACTTAATATAAATTTTAACTTTACTTTGTTATAAAATGTTACAAAACATGTTCTTTTATTACCTCTTTTTAATGATGATAATAATAATAATAATAATAATAATAACCGACAGAGCTACTTATGCTGCTTCCTTGTTTTCTATATATTTATTCCCCCCCCCCCCCATGGCTATGTTAAAAGTAATAAATACATAATATTCTTCAAAATCAGGTCATAAATGGGTAATTTGGAAAACTAATATATTTTATTATTAAGCAGCTATGGAAATATGGGTATTAAATATGCAGCTGTGGGGATGTCTGGGTCCAATGTAATGGAAGCATTTGCAGTATCAAATTTGTTCATGTCTCATTATCCACCCACATATTCCCACAGGCACATATAAAGATAAACATTATCCATGTATGTAGTTATTTGTTTGTTTGTTTGTTAATTTTCTATACTGCCCTTCATTTGAAGATCACAAGGCAGTTTACAATATAAAAACACAAATATATGTTCCTCTGAGGGTGAAGTCAAACCACTGGAGAATATAGTAATAATAATAATAATAAATTTTATTTATACCCCGCCCTCCCCAGCCAAGGCCGGGCTCAGGGCGGCTAACAACCAATAATAAAAACGAGTTGAATGAATACAAATTAAAAACAAGATTAAAATACAACATTAAAACATTAAAATGCAGCCTCATCACAGGAGGAGAAAGGAAGAAAGAATCACAGAGCCTGCTGTAGTTGCAGAGACTGGTAGCTTTTTGCTGCATTAGCAGCACCTAAGGGAGCTCCCCAGGACGCAAGCCCGGACAGTGTGTGTGGCGGTCCTGGGCTGCCCATACATCCAGACCCCAAAGGAAAGCAGAGCAATATGCTTGGCACCAGCTTGGCTGCAGGAGTTGCTGGAAGGAGGCGTACAAGGCGCCATCCAACCATCTTAGGGACTCCACACCAGATTTGTGTAGGGTTTACTCCTTAGCCTTTTCTTCTCCCGAAGATGTCCTCCAAAGCAGCGGGTGCCTATTGTTCCTCAGGGTTTACTCCCAAAGCGTTTCTCAAAAGGAGTATAGCCTTTTGAGCAGCAGAGGTTTAGGATCATTGTCTTCCTTCTCCCAGATGGGCTACCTTCCCAGGTTGATGACCCCATCTTCCTCTCTACAACACATGCAGAAACCACCACCTTGACCATTGGATCCACTATTGGTCGCATCCACTCAATCTGCTGAAACCTGTCTTCACACACAGAGGGAATCCCTAACTCACTGAGAGTTTGAGACCCATCAGCAACCCACATCTGGTTTAGCCAGGCAATCAAAGCCATTTTCCAGGGTGCAGCCGCTGTCTCATGCTGACAGCTTCTAGGAGCCACAAGTGAGAGCTGAGTGCAGGTGGGGACCAAAGGGGAACAAACTACCCCAGAAGGAGCACCAGAAGTACTGTCCCTCCCCTAACAACCCAAACATCCCAGAGATAATATACAAGTCTGGAGTTGTGTTTGTTCTGAAATGTCATGTGCCATATTGTATTACCATTCTTTGCACATAAAACAGTTTCAAGACCTTGATGATCAAGGGCTACTAGTGAGGTTTAAAAAACAACAACCAAAAAGCAATCTTGTAAATGTTTGTGTATCTGGGAAAGGACAGTTTTGCGCAAAAATATTTTGAAAGGTTATGAAGTGTTTTCCCCTGGAGGGGTTTCATAGGTCCTGCACTGGTGCTCGTAAGTTCTGTTGCTCCTTTATCCTGTGATAAGGTATCTTATGACTCACTCCTTGTTGAGGCTGATTTCTTAAAATAACTTTTGAGATAGAATGTTCATAACAAACATTTACGCAGAGGAACGTGGTAAATAGTCACCCACACACTGTCAACTTCAAGGTTACTTTCTAGATGTGTTCTCATGATGAATAATTTGGAATGCTGTTTCATAATATTTTCCTCTTTCTGCTTCTCTCTAGCCCAAACATGTATTCCCTCCTACCCATGCACAATTGGATTTACTTATTTTGGCCTTAACTTGGAGGATAATATTTAAACTTTTAGCTAAACTTCTTACAGCATGTAGGAACTCTCTCCTTCCATCCTTCATAGTGTTGAAGCTGCCACCTTGGCTCCCAATACTTAGTTCAAGCTCCAGCTTTCTATGGATGAAAGCAGAAGTCAAAATGCTCACCTAATTAAATTTTAGCTTAGTTCTGGCTTTTAAAAAATGTGGTCCCACATGTTCTATCCTACCAGCATTATGTCATTTCTGTGACCAAGGAAATGAGCCCTGGGATGGGGCTGTGCAGATCAGGGGGCAGCAAGGCTTACCTTGCCTGGGCCAGATCACTCCAGCAGAGATCCCTCTGTGGACCGGATTGTGCGTGCGCATGAGCACCCGTGCCCGTGATTTCCAGCGGCTGCGCAGACGCTATTTTTGGCATCTGCACACGCGCAGACGTCATTTCTGGCTCCACAGAAGTGAATCCCCGCGCTGCACCAGTTTAGTGTAGCATGCAGGGACTCACTGAGCAGGCGGCTCATGGGCCGGTTAAACGACCCCCGTGGGCCACTTGTGGCCCATGGGCCTTAGGTTGCCGACCCCTGATGCAGATAGAAACAAGTTTGGTCCTTAATGGATGGTGCCCTGAGGGGAGGAACCAGTGACCTCACCCCTCCTGGTGTCACAAGGAGCATGTTGCTAGCAAAGACATTGCCCTGGGTGCCCCAAATGAAATTTTAAGTATTTCAAACTTTTTACTGAAACAAAATTAAAAAATTCCTTCCAGTAGCACCTTAGAGACCAACTAAGTTTGTTATTGGTCTCTAAGGTGCTACTGGAAGGAATTTTTTAATCTTGTTTCAACTACGGCAGACCAACACGGCTACCTACCTATATCTAAAACTTTTTACTGTTCATATTGTATGGAATAACGATTAAGTATGCTGCTTTTGGTATTTTTAGTGGAAGAGTGGGACTCATAATCAAGTAGTAGTAGTAGTAGTAGTAGTAGTAGTAGTAGTAATAGCTATTGTTATTATAGTAGTAAATAGATATTTTGAACCTGGTAGAAAACACTTGCTACTTAAAATTCAGAACGTCATAACACTGCCTGCAGTGCACATATTGTACCTGTAATTTCCCCAGCCTACTTTCATGGAAAGAACAGATTCGCTTGGGATCGCTTCTCTGAAATGAATAAGGCATTTGTGAGTAGATGATTACCATGCATAAGACAGGGCTCCCAGCAACAGCAGCAACAACCTATGTTCATCAAAGCGAATGTGTGTGTATGTGTTTCTTGCAATCTTTCACTATTTGTCCTGGATTAGTGTGGCATTTTTACCCATCTTATGATCTTTGCAGTCTTCCAATAACTGGTCTTATACATAGTTGGAAAGTATCCAGTCCCTTTGCAATATTTTTGCGTTGTTGGGTGAGTAGACATTGTTCGTGGTCTAGTAGTACCAAAGTGCTGGAATGTAATCACATGACTGCTTGCTTGTGTGGAGGTAACTTAAAAGTTTACAAAGTGGCAGCTCTGACTAAATGAAGAGGGTGTTGTGTAGTCTCTGGTCATGAGATGAGTATTGTTATATTATGGTGCAACAACCACAGGAGTCAGGTAACTTTGGAGGAGCATGAAAATACTGAGTTTACTGTGTGTGGTCTTCTCTCTGTGTAGAAAACGCTGGTGTGATTCCCTTCTAAGAGGTCCCTGCATGGCCCCAGAAGAATTCAGAACCTTCAATAAATATGAGATATTGGGCTGTGTGTGTGCACCTTGTGTGTATTTGTATTTTAAACAGCATAGAAATAAAGCATATTGGTGTCCATTCAGAAGCCTAAAAGTAATCTAAAATCTAAAATCTACAGGCATGTTCCCCCCATCCCGTCCCCATTTACACAGGGGTTCTGCTCCAGACCCCTGCATGCATAAGTCAAATCATGGAAAGTGGGGAGCACCTTCTCGAAACCTCTAAATCCCCCCTTTTTTCCTGCTCCCAAGTTCTCTCTCTCCTACTGTCTCTCCCCACAACTCTCCCTTCAGCGGACGGAGGATGGCGGACGTTGCACGTGAGAAGAACGCAGGTTGGGGGGAGGGGAAGCCTGAATCAAGTGATGTTCTGACTAGTCACCTCAAACAGAGAATGAATGCCATCAAACACTCAGTTCATTGTAATGGCACAATTGTGTGGGCTGGGGAGACAGGGAGAAGGCAAGTTATTGCACTTTTCTATACAGAGCCATGCCTTAATAAGAGCACCTTTTTAGTTGGCATGGGGCTTAAAAGTAGTTATGATGATAAATGCTCTACATTTCTGCTTGCTTTTCATTTAGGACAAAAAGACCATTTTTACTGAATAAAACTGATTTTCTGCCCTGAGTCCTGAGAGGCCTGTTGGCATTCCTGATCAACACATTTATCAGAATATGTTCATTTATTTCAAGGTCCTTCTATGGGTCTCTTAGGCACTAACTACTTAACTACACATTTTCACCATTCAAGAGTGTAATGGCTACACTACAAAGAGTTGCTGCATATTTCAGTAGGCAGGATATATAGTAAACAGTAAGTCTTCTGACTGAAAAACCCCTACAACGCAGATGCAATTTGGACATAATTTATTCCAATTGCTCAAGCTTTCCATCTGAACATTTATAGAGACAGGGTGTGTGGGGAACCTATTGAATGTGGAGATGTGCAAATAATTAAAAGTGTTACTCTGAAAAACCAGCTCTATTTCTTCTTGCAATCATTATTGTTCTGTGGTGTAGGATATCTTTCCTGTCCAATATTTCATGGATATTTTTCCTCAGAGGGTCACAGTATCACCATCACCCATTTTTGGTGCGAAACAATTTTTTTAAAAAATTCTGATTCTGTGGTTTGCTCTCTTGGAAACAGACTGCCAGTTGTGCTAAATTAATGTGGAATATTTTCACATCTATTACCAGTTCCTTTTTTTTTTTAGGCTGCAGCAGGTTAAAGTTAGAGCTGTGCAAACTTTGAAATGCCAACATCCAAATTAAGCCTGGCAAACTCCCAGAAAAGTTAGGAGTTGGCAAATTTAAATCATTTTCAACTCCATACTATTTTTTCCACCTTAGCTTTATGTCATCACATGGAAGTTAAAACCCAGAAATACCTGATTGTAACATTTCCAACTATTCCTGCCTCCTGGTTTAGTTGAGAAAATTCTCTTTTGTTTCAAGGTTTTTAAAGATTTCCTGGCTGTGATACTGCATGAGCCCTTTTCACATGTTCAGAGCAGGTGATGTCCGTAGGGGTACATCACCAGCTGAAGGTTTAGCAGTTAAAAAGAGAAATATGAAAGGAGAGTGGCCTACATATTGAATACTATTAGAAGTAGACAAGGATAGGCCAACTTGAAAAAATATGATGAAATTAAAAGCCACCTGTTGGATTGGCTACAATATTTCCAGTTAAACCAAAAATTGGGTATAGATAAGAAAGAAGGTCTTGCGAAAGAAGCATCCAAATTTGAAATAATAATAATTATAATAATAATAATTATCCATAAAAAAGGAAAATATATTTCACGAATCTATGATTACCTTTTAGAATGGGAAGTAACAGAGGAACAAGTTAAAACTGATGGTAAGGTGGGTGCAAAACTTTGGGTACAATATCTATATGGAACAATGGGAAAGATTGTGGAGGGTAGATATTAAATTGTTATAATCTATATAAACAGCATGTTATAATCTGAGGGGAAACACCATGAAGATGCTATACAGATGGCACCAGACTCCTTTAAAACTTGCTAAAATGTACAAAGGCAGGTCACCAACTTGTTGGAGATGTAAGAAAGATATAGGGTCATAATACCACATGTGGTGGAGCTGTGTAGTTATCTGTGAATTTTGGAGTAATATCTACAACGAATTCAAGAAATTATTTAAATTTACCTTTTAAAAAAACCCAGAGATTTTTCTACTAGGTATATTACCAACAGAAATGAAAAAGAATATAAGACCATTGTTCATGTATGCAATTACGACAGCAGAATACTTGTGGCGAGAAACTGGAAAAGTGAAACAACACCAACGATAACAGAGTGGCAGACACTTGCAACTAGCAAAACTGACGGGAAGCGTTAGAGGAACTTTAAATCAGAAAGTATATGGAGAATGGAGAATATTTAAGACTATACTGTACAAATAATACCATACTAGCAGAACGTGAATGATACCTGTAGGTGAAAAAAATGTAATAAATATTTTGTCGGATTATATGAAAATAATAAGATATAACATACAGTAAAGCTGTGTGAGAAAACAATGACAGCATAAATAGTATAATGAGGACGATTGGAAGCTTTATATTCATAATTTTTATTTAATTGTTAATCGGAGCAAAAAGGGTTTTCTCGTGTGTGTGTTTCTTTGTGGCTGATTAGCTGCTCTCCCTGTGCAAAGGTCAGAGGGGACAGGGTTTCTGTTCAGGCAGTTTGATCCATCTTTTAGATTTAGGGGAGCTAGTCTCATACGTTTGTTGGGGGAGACCTAGGTTTTTTTGGGGGGGAGTTATTTGTCCTGTCTTCACGCTTTTTATGATGGAGGACCGCTGTAGTCACCCCCAATGACACGTTCTCAAGATGGAGGGTGAGGGAACAGCTGCAGTCGCCTGCGGTTCCTGCGCAATGTTTGCCATCTTGCCAAAGGTTGCAGGCAGCTTTACCTGCAGCAATTGCATGTTGATTGCCGTCTTAGAAGACAAAGTCCAGCAACTGGAGGAACGTGTAGCTACGCTCCAAAGAATTAGAGAGCTGGAGCTCTTCTTGGAAGCAACAGAGCACACCGTCTCCACCAAGGAGGAGACAGGGGACTCCCCTGAGAAGGAGGCTAGTTCACCAACACAGGAGCCAGATATATGGAGAAACGTGACTCAAAGAAGTAGGAGGCCCAGGGTTCGCTCTGATTGTTTAGAAATACACAATCGCTTTGAGGTCCTCTCTCCTAGCATGGAAGACGAAGAGCAGACTCCATTTGAGGATCTCTCCCTCATTACAGTCGATCAGGTATATGAAGACGAGCAGCAAAGTCAGTCCTCAGGGAATGTGCAGGCGACCGTGGAACAGACAGCTCACGGAAGAACCCCGACCAAACCTAAGAGGAGGCGTGTAGTGGTGGTAGGGGATTCCCTACTGAGGGGAACAGAAGCAGTGATCTGTGGGCCTGACAAGATGTCTCGGGAAGTGTGCTGTCTCCCCGGGGCTAAGATCCAAGATGTAACTGAACGACTGCAAGGAATCATAAAACCCACTGACAAATACCCCTTCCTCTTGGTTCATGTGGGAACCAATGACACTGCAAGCAATAGCCTCCAGAAGATCAAAAGAGACTACGAGGCTCTGGGCAGGAAATTGAAGCAATTAAATGCACAAATTGTCATCTCATCTGTCCTCCCAGTTGAACGACGTGGCCCAGGGAGAGAGGGAAAAATAGTGGAAGTGAACAGCTGGCTTCGCAAATGGTGTAAACAGGAACGGTTTGGATTCTTAGATCACGGACTGCAGTTTCTTGAAGATGGACTTCTGGCAAGCGATGGGCTGCACCTCACAACGGTTGGGAGGAATGTTTTTGCCAAAAATCTCAGAAACCTCATCAGGAGGGCTTTAAACTGACTAATGTGGGGGAGGGAGACAGTACTCCTGAAGGTTTAGAAATACACAAGTCTATCAATGGAGTCTATCAATTGATGAAGATGATCATCCAAATGTCATAGACCAAATGGAGCAAACAGCACGCAGACCTAGTGGTGGGAGGAAAAAATCCTTAAATAAGAGACACGGGGGAATGATTAATGGACTTTAATGTCTGTACACTAATGCGCAAAGCATGGGAAATAAACAAGATGAGCTTGAGCTCTTGGTACAGCAAACTAAATATGACATAATAGGCATCACTGAAACCTAGTGGGATAAATCCCACGATTGGAATGTAATAATGGAGGGATACAATCTACTTCAGAGAAACAAACCAGACAAGAAAGGAGGAGGAGTGGCGTTATATGTCAGGGATGTGTATAGCTGTGAAGAGATCCAAGATTTAGAACCTCAAAGCCAAAGTGAGAGCATTTGGGTCAAAATTAAGGGAGAGAAGAATAACAGTGACCTCATTGTGGGAGTTTACTATAGATCCCCAAGCCAAACGGAGGACATAGATGATGCCTTCCTGGAACAGATGGCCAAGCATGCAAAAGGAAGGGAGATAGTAGTAATGGGGGACTTCAATTACCCAGATATTTGTTGGATGTCAAACTCAGCCAAGAGCATAAGGTCAAACAGATTCCTCACTGGCCTTGCAGACAACTTCATTGTCCAGAAAGTGGGAGAAGCAACAAGAGGAACAGCCATTTGAGATCTGGTCCTAACCAATGTTGATGACCTGGTTAGTGGGGTAGAAGGATCATTAGGCGCGAGTGATCATGCTCTTCTGAAGTTTACTATACAGCGGAAAGGAGCAGCCAAGCATACTAGGACTCAATTTCTTGACTTTAAGAAAGCCGACTTCATAAAACTTAGGGAAGTGCTGGGTGAGATCCCTTGGACAGTAATACTAAAAGGAAAGGGAGTTCATGGTGGCTGGGAGTTTGTTAAGAGGGAGATAGTAAAAGCACAACTTCAGGCAATACCAATGAGACGGAAACATGGAAGGTGCCTAAAGAAGCCAGGGTGGCTATCTAAAGAACTTTTAACTGAGTTAAGATTAAAAAAGGATGTGTACAAAAAATGGAAAAGGGGGGAAACCACCAAAGAGGAATTCAAACAAATAGCCAGCACGTGTAGACACAAAGTCAGAATAGCTAAAGCACAGAATGAACTCAGGCTTGCTAGAGAGGTTAAAAGCAACAAAAAAGGCTTTTATGGGTATGTTCATAGCAAAAGGAAGAACAAAGAAACAGTGGGGTCACTCAGAGGAGAAGATGGTGAAATGCAAACAGGGGACACAGAAAGGGCTGAACTCCTCAATGCCTTCTTTGCCTCAGTCTTCTCCGATAAAGAAAACAATGCCCGACCCGAAGAATTTGGAGCAAATGATTCAGCAGAGGAAACACAGCCCAGAATAACTAAGGAGATAGTACAAGAATACTTGGCTAGTCTAGATGTATTCAAGTCTCCAGGGCCAGATGAACGGCATCCAAGAGTATTAAAAGAACTGGCAGATGTGATCTCAGAACCACTGGCAGTCATCTTTGAGAATTCCTGGAGAACAGGCGAAGTCCCGGCAGACTGGAGGAGGGCAAATGTTGTCCCTATTTTCAAAAAGGGGAAAAGAGAGGACCCAAATAATTACCGCCCAGTCAGTCTGACATCAATACCAGGGAAGATTCTGGAGCAGATCATTCAGCAAACAGTCTGTGAGCACCTAGAAAGGAATGCTGTGATCACCAATAGTCAGCATGGATTTCTGAAAAATAAGTCATGTCAGACTAACCTGATCTCGTTTTTTGACAGAATTACAAGCCTGGTAGATGAAGGGAACGCAGTGGATGTAGCCTACCTTGATTTCAGCAAGGCATTTGACAAGGTGCCCCATGATATTCTTGTAAAGAAGCTGGTAAAATGCGGTCTTGACTATGCTACCACTCAGTGGATTTGTAACTGGCTGACTGACTGAACCCAAAGGGTGCTCATCAATGGTTCCTCTTCATCCTGCAGAAGAGTGACTAGTGGGGTGCCACAGGGTTCTGTCTTGGGCCCGGTCTTATTCAACATCTTTATCAACGACTTGGATGATGGACCCAAGGGCATCCTGATCAAATTTGCAGATGACACCAAACTGGGAGGGGTGGCTAACACCCCAGAGGACAGGATCACACTTCAAAACGACCTTGACAGATTAGAGAACTGGGCCAAAACAAACAAGATGAATTTTAACAGGGAGAAATGTAAAGTATTGCACTTGGGCAAAAAAAATGAGAGGCACAAATACAAGATGGGTGACACCTGGCTTGAGAGCACTACATGTGAAAAGGATCTAGGAGTCTTGGTTGACCACAAACTTGACATGAGCCAACAGTGTGACGCGGCAGCTAAAAAAGCCAATGCAATTCTGGGCTGCATCAATAGGAGTATAGCATCTAGATCAAGGGAAGTAATAGTGCCACTGTATTCTGCTCTGGTCAGACCTCACCTGGAGTACTGTGTCCAGTTCTGGGCACCACAGTTCAAGAAGGACACTGACAAACTGGAACGTGTCTAGAGGAGGGCAACCAAAATGGTCAAAGGCCTGGAAACGATGCCTTATGAGGAACGGCTAAGGGAGCTGGGCACGTTTAGCCTGGAGAAGAGGAGGTTAAGGGGTGATATGATAGCCATGTTCAAATATATAAAAGGATGTCACATAGAGGAGGGAGAAAGGTTGTTTACTGCTGCTCCAGAGAAATGGACACGGAGCAATGATTCCAAACTACAAGAAAGAAGATTCCACCTAAACATTAGGAATAACTTCCTGACAGTAAGAGCTGTTCGACAGTGGAATTTGCTGCCAAGGAGTGTGGTGGAGTCTCCTTCTTTGGAGGTCTTTAAGCAGAGGCTTGACAACCGTATGTCAGGAGTGCTCTGATGGTGTTTCCTGCTTGGCAGGGGGTTGGACTCGATGGCCCTTGTGGTCTCTTCCAACTCTATGATTCTATGATTCTATGTAGTTTCTTTTTGTATACAGTTTTTTCTTTCTTTATCTTGACTCTTTTTCCCTCCTTTTCTTTCTTTGTTTCTGCTGTAAATGATCGTTTATGTCTGTATTTTAAACCAATAAAGATTATTATTAAAAAAAATGTTGAGAGCATGTGTGTGAATGTGCTTGAGCAGGATGCGTGGGATCAGAGCAGCAGCCCTGCCTTCTGACGTACGTGAGTTCACTAGACTGTCTACTCTCACATGGAGGCTTGGTCAGCAAACCTCCAAAAAGTTGTTTGCCCAGATAATTTATTTATTTATTTATTTACGGCTATTAGCCCATAAAATATGTACAAACATAAAAACACAGGGACATAAAAACAGATATATCCGACAACAGGAGGTGAACACCACGATGCAAGGGTGGGTCATTGAGCAGAGCCAAGTGACAGCTTGGGGCCAGGAGAGCTCCAAGGGACAGATCACAGAAAAGGAAAACTGAAGACGAACTCCGACATGCACTCTCATCATAACAGTTTGATTAGTTTTGATGTTGTTGTTGGTTTTTGGTGGTTTTTGAGTGTGAGATAACCGCATTCAGAAATCTCGCCACCTGCAGAGTTACAGAAGGATCTGTATCCTGCAAAAGCAGTGCGGCGTGTGACTCAACAGGCCTGCCAACCAAGCGCAGTAAAGCAGGACCCAGGAATTTAGCCCTGGCTACGCTATGTAGGGGACAGTTGAACATTATATGTGAAAGAGATTCAACAGTTTCCCCGTCACACACACATAGCGGAGACACCAAACCCTTGGAAAATCTGTGGTTCAGCAGGTTCGATGGAAAAACATTGAACCTTGCACGAATAAATGCACGTTGGTGTGGTACTGATGAAAGAGATGACATATATGATGGAAGGCCAAGTGGTGGGGTTATTCTGTGATACCTGGGGGAGCAGACACCCCCACCCCTGGCGAGGTTGTGTTGATTTTCAATGTCCGCTAATCTTTGCTCAATAAGGCTTTTGGCTGAGCGTAAGTTCATCTTTAAGGAGTCCGCTGGGGAAATTCCGATGCTCAGAAGTTTGGCATGGATTTTCCCTACCCACGGATTGACAAAGACGTCCCGCCAGAGGCACTGAAAAAGGTAATGGTCGGGAAGCCTATGCCAGCTGGACAGCCAATAGCCAAAGACTCGCTTCCAGATGACAGTCTCCAATGATGCAATCCTTAACTCCAGACGTATGGCTGCGTTGCTCACACACATGGGGAGACCCAGACAAGCTTACTTGTGTATTTTATGCGTGTAAGGACAGTGCAGGAAGTCTGGTGCAACCTGCCTCCTGATGGTGCCCAACACAAAACCCTGCGTTGCAAAATGTAACAGTCAACACAAATGGAAACACAACACGCCGGCTAATAACTGGTAGTGGATATATAATTAATTACAATGTCATTCAAAATATACTAATACGCCACGTCAAATGAGAAGTCAAACAAGTCAATGAATGGCGAGGAATGCCAAGCCGTCTCTCAAAGGAAGAGGTCCTATAAAAGTCTCAAAGGAAGACGTCCCTCAGAAATCTTAAAAGGAAGTCTCAAGAGGACAGTGTGTCCGGAGTAGTTCAGTGTTTCGGAATAAAGTCTTCATCAGCGAATAATTATCAATGAAAAATTTTCATACTAATGGGAATCTTGCTAGTGGATCAGTGCTCACTGGATAGCAGCTCCCTGATCAGCAGCTCCACTTATCCAGTGAGCACTGATCCACTAGCAAGATTCCCACTAGTATGAAAAATTTTCATTGATAATTATAGGACATCTTCCTTTGAGAGATGGCTTGGCATTCCTCACCATTCATTGACTTGTTTGACTCCTCATTTGACTCCTGTATATACAACAACTTACAGTCACTTGTATATTTTGTGAGATGTACTATATGATATATACATTATTTTGAAGTGGCATATTGGTATATTTTGAATGACATTGTAATTAATTATATATCCACTACCAGTTATTAGCCAGCATGTTGTGTTTGCATTTGCGTTGCCCTGGTTGTGCCAGGCAAGCCTCCCTGGGGGGGCATTCCACAAATGGGGAGCTATTGCAGAAAAGGCCCGCTCTCATGTTGCCACCCTCCAGACCTCTCATGGACCCTCCTTTTATTCTGTATCCTGTATTCAAGATGGTGGTGTGATAAAGGTGACTTTAAGATGCAGAACTGCAGAGAGAGAGAGAATGAAAATAAATCAGGATTGGGGAACAGTTTTGTTTTTGCTTTTTGCTTCAACTTATCAGGAATGTAGAAACAGTTGTAAAGCATTTAAGGGTTGGGTAGGGGGAGAAAAGAGGTGTTAATTGTGTGCCATCTAAAGGAGACCCCCAATAAGACCATTAAGTATGAGGTTTAACATTTCCTAGCTACATCACTGCTCTAGAACATAAGATCTAGTATTAACAACATCATTCAGTGTTGCTTTTCACATGTCAAATAAAAATGCCACCAATATTCTCAGAACGAGAAAGTTTAATCTTCTATATAACATTCCTTGCATTTTAGATTGATTGCAATTTCCCCCCACTTTGGGATTAAAGTAGCAAATTCAACATCAGATGAAACATTATATTGAATCCTTTCCCAACTGAAGCTGAAAATAAATTCAGTAAGATGACTGTTATTTCCTTTTGGATTAGATCCTCTCACCAAAGGCATCCTGAGCATCAAGCGCACTATTACTGCGCTTGGATGAATAATGGTTTGGCAGTGCTGCTTAGGGGTTTGCTTGCTGGTTACAGCACTATCCCTGTGGGCAGAACACCCGTGTTCCACAGCGGAGGAAGATGATGGAATGTCGAGAAGGATTAGGTGCCTTGCAGAAAAGCAAAGAAAACAGGCCGTTGCAGATTTGCATCCTGGTCCAATTGAGGAAAAGGATAGTTGCAATTAAAATATTTTTCCGTAGCTTTAACATATGTATTGAGCTGAAATGCCTTTTTCCTACAGCTATTCATATGAAAAGTTTGCTGGTAGATTGCCCTTATCTTATAGCGGAATTTATCAGTTTGCATACTTAGCTGTTAAATTGGCCTTTAAATAACAGCAAAAATTAAGGAAAGCAGTGCTGTGCACTGATAGTCCTAGCAAAGGTTTATTTCACTGTACCATACATCCAGCATTACCCACCCCCACTCAGAGCCGTTATTTTCTAAATGTAATTTATAATGACTTTCATTTTCATCAGTGTTTGTTGCTTTCCTGCTGCTTGTTAGCTGAAATTAGGCTGACATGTTCTCCACTGAATGGCCAGAGCTAAAGCCACCCTCTCTCTGTTTCTGAAATACAATTAAATTTGAAATGATATAGTACAAGAAGTTAGATGTTGAAAACAGAGGTGAAAAAAACAGAACAACATGAAATGTCAAGCCACATTTTTGCAGGACTCTTTTTACTATATTTCCATAAATACTGAGGGAATTATGTTGCATATACTTGAAACTGTTTATTTTCATATTTGGCTTGATTTCTAGCATTGAGAAAACCATGTCTAATGATCTTGAGCATTCTTGAAGAAAAACCCCCTTATATTTTACATAATGGTTTGCATGTGTGAGTTCCCTCTGGCAGGAACACTATAATTAGCTTGTCGTCTTCCTGAGAGGAGACTATCTGTCTTAAAGATACAGTGGTTAGTCTTGCCTGCTGGAATATTGCGATTCTATTTAAAAGCCAAAGAGCAAGAAAAGCATCCTTTTCTCACTGATTGGTTGCTTTACATTGTGACTTGTTTTTGTCTGTTTTTTAAACTTAATCCTTTTTCACATTCATCTTTATTCTCTTTCTGTTTCTGTGGCTTCCACAGAACCAAAGAATGACTGAGTACTAACAGTTTTCTTTCTTTCTCATTCAGGGCAAAAAGGTCTTGGTTTCTTGAGATTAATAACGTAGCTTCATCTGAATTTGTAACTGTTTGAGCAGGCATTCAGAAATACAAAGTATAATAAAAAAGGTTCTACATGAATCATAAAGTAGCAGATACATCTAAGACTCACTTTCCTAGTGGACTGTCCATACTCTTCCCCAGAGAGTAAAAAATGTGGAACCTTATTTACTTGCATACCTTTTGCTGTAGCTATTAAAAGTCTTGCTTCCCAGCAGTAACTGGGAATGATCAAATCCTTTCTGATTCTGTAAGCGCTGTGGCACCAATCCTGGCTCAGTTGCACTGGCTACCAATTAGTTTCTGGGTTCAATTAAAAGTGCTGGTTTTGACCAATAAAGCCTTAAACAGCTCAGGACCATAGTACCTCCATAATTGCCTCTCCCCGCATGAACCAGCTCAGGCCCGGCAATCCTAGTCTGTGGCCCTTCTCCACATGTCACATCCACAGGAGGTGGCAACCCAAGAAGAGGCCTTTTCATTGGTGACTCCCACTTGTTGAGAGGCTCCCCTGGTGCAGTCTTGGTCTACTGTTAGGAACCAGGCAAAAACATTCCTTTTGGCCCTTAGTTTGGAAGGCTTTTAAGTATTCATGGCCTCTTTTAATGGGTCAGGATCTGCTAGAACTCTCTTTTATTTGTATAGATGTGTTTTGTGAGTGTATTTATTGTAATTGGTTTTAGAATTTCTAATGTGTTTGTAAGCCACTTTGAATAATTTTTATAAGTAAAGCAATTAATAAAGAATATCATTGTTGGAATCTTGAGAGACAATGGGGTGTGTTTCTGGGGGTGAGATCAAACTGCTGGAGAATCACAGCACCCACTGTGGCTGCAGAGGCTGGTAACTCACATTATTTTTGTTGTGTTAGCAGCACCAAAGTGCACTGTCCGAGATGGAAGCCTGGACAGTGGGGGGGGGGGAGGGATCCTGGGCTGCCCAGACAACAAGACCACAACATAATAATACTCACCACCACAGCAGCAGCAATAAGGGAACTCCAAATTCTTCCCTGAAAACAGTTAGTTTTTACATAGTCTAAATTGTAAGGAAGTAGTTTTAGGATGAAACATTGTACAACTGTAGCTTTCAAATGTGTTTCATGCGGAATATAGTATAATTTTTCTAAGAAGTTGATGATGATGATGTCCTTCATAATTTGTATAGTTCCTAAGAGAAGATAAAATCTGAGTTAGAAAATGTGAAATTCAGTAATCTTAAATATGATATTGTTCTGTGAATACCGGAAATTTAATGTAATCTTTCAATATTCCACTGTAGTTCTCATTCACAGGTATTTGATTTATAAGTTGCAGATTTTCCATTTCCTTTAGCTTTTGCAATTTCCCATTGTAACTTTTTTTCAGGCAGGAGTGTTTATGTTTTTTGCAATGTTTTATTTGGAAAAAACTACATTGTATATTTTGTGGGAAATATATATGGTGTGGGGGGTGGGTGGGTGGGTGTAACTGTGCCATGGGAATGGTCATGCAGGCAGTGTCCTGGTGGATTGAGCCCCTGAAGTTCAATGCTCTAGCAATGGCTGTACAGTGGTACCTTGGGTTAAGTACTTAATTCATTCCGGAGGTCTGTACTTAACCTGAAACTGTATTTCCCACTGTAGCTGTTTGGGTGGTCTTCTCACTTAGTGCACTAACCTTGTAGGACTCTAATACCAAAAGAGTAAAGAAGGAGTCACAGAGGAGGCAAAGGGGGGGGGAAACTGAGGAGCCCAGTGCTCGCCATAGGGGCCGGGCCCTAGGGGCCCTGGGTGCTCAAGCACCCACAAAATTCCCAATGAGGGGGCTGGGCACCCACAAATGTTGGCAGTGGGCATTGTGGGGACGTGTGTCTGACATCAGCATGCCCAGTGCTGTGTGGAAGACAGTTGTATGCAGCAAAAACAAATGTGTCATGTTTTGTCTAAAAATGTTTTAATAATGTCTGCTAGTATTATACACGCTTTCTGACCCCATATCAGACCCCATATCTCAGTCCTAGGAACTTCTTGTCTTAATCATATTAATAACCATGTGAAGTTAAGTGAAATTCTAAGCTGTCCGTAGTAGAACTGGTCATGTCTTTTAACATTCAGAGAACGTTTTTAGCAACTTTCTCCCAGGGTCTTGTAAATGATCTGAAAAAGTGTTTTTCTTCTGGCTCTTGAGTTCACCCTGGTTCTAAAAGAACATCTTAAATATAACATGTTCAGGTTCAAAATCCAAGTCTACGTACACATTCTCAAAAAAGACACCCTTTTTTGCCATTTCAGTTTGTTTAGGAGCACAGCTTGTGATTTTTATATTTTTATTTTTTAAGATTTGGCTCTAAGGAAAAGGCTATGCTGAGCATTTTCTTCCTTGCTAAGCTATGGAGAATTGGCGAGTCCTGAGCTGCGCAATATTAGCAGAGGCTGCTGTCGTGACCAGTTAGGCTATCTCTGGATACATTCTACCATGTAAGAACAATGGAGAGTGGCAGAATGGCGTTGTGCTCTGCATATGGAAAGCATCTGCTGTTGGCATAGGATCTCCTCATAAATAAATGACGGCTGTTTTCGTAGTCACTTTAAAGTGTGTAATACAGGTCCAATGTATCAACTTGAGCTTGCAGAAATGTTGATTATCACCAGATTCTAGACATGGGCTACTCAAAGAAATGCCAAAATAATTGTTTCAGCCAGACAGACTTTAGTGCTTTGTACTGTGCAGGGGCAAATTTAATGCAAGCAAAACTGGGAGAGTCTATGGCAGTTAAAACTTTTCCAAAGCTAAAAGGAAACAAAACAATCCCTTACCATTTTATTGTGAACCTTTCAGCTGCAGTCCTCTGAGAGCTTCTCAGATTGAAACCAGAAGTGCAACCTGAAAATTAATATCAATTACTGAAAACAAAATGCCACATCAGTAATGTTAAAAGTCTGTTTTAAAACCCACAAACCCAAGGTAATTCAGAGCTACTGTAGGGCTAAAAATATGAGCTTGACATTCAAGAGTTACCACAAACTGCTTTGCAATCAAAAGCCAACAAGCAAAAGGGGAGCTGCAGTTTGGCCGAGATCGGTGCTCTTATAGTGGCGATGCTTTGTTCTGTGGTCCTGAACACACCAAGACCTCGTATTTCAGCTCGCGACAGCAGGATTCGTAGAAGGGTTGAGAGTGACGTATGTTACAAAACATACATGGAATATGTGATTTTCATTTAGTTCTGCAATATGCTTCTTTAAATCCTTGTTCTTGGGATTCATCACATTCTGTTATTATATTAACAGAAGTGCTCATTTTGGAATTTAATGTATTTGACAATATGTTGACTGCACTGTCTTGATGGTTTTTGCTTTATTTTGCTTCCTAGTATCAAGTGTGCAAAAAACACATGCTTACTGAGTTGGTTGTTTTAACCCATTCTTGCATCCTATCGCCGCTCATCACATTTCAGCACATGTTCACCTGGCAGAGGTGAGGGGTGGGGTACAAGTCTCTTTCCTCTATTCTGGGAGTAAAAATGACAAGACCATTTTGAATGTGGGCACATATGTGCCTCCCACACACATTTCAATCAGAGTGGTTAAAATAGCTCCTAACGCTCACTGCATAAAGAATGGGGTGGATTGAATAAATTAGCAGAATCACAAAAGGAAACCACTCTAGGAAATAGTTTACACTTCATAATCACTGAAATACTCCAGCAAATGTGTCAATCTGTGCTAAATAAATATATTTGTTTATAGACATGTTCTGTATTAGCTTCCACTCTTGCCCAGGACTTTGCCAAACAAAATCCCACTAGAAGTAGGATGTTCGCACCCGAGTAGGAGTTTCTTGGATAAATATTTTTTCTATATTGAGACCAAAACCACTTCTACAAATTTTAGACTTTGATTGAAATAGTATATTTCTTTTGGTTTTTATTTCTTCCCATCTCCGCCACTGGCAACCCCTGGTGCATTACCTTAACTCCTCTTACCTCCCACTGCTCTGGTGAACAAGAGCTTCAGTGGAAACTGAGCACATGGGGCATTAATGAGCCTGAGCAGTAAAAGAACGAGACACACCCAAAGCCGCTGCCACTCAAGGGCCAGGGGCCCAAGAAAAGCTCAGGACTGGGTGAGTTACTTTCCCAACAAACAAGGTTTATCAAATGTGAAGGGAAAAAGTAGATGCAATAATGTGGACACACCTTTCATAGAACATACGTGAGATAGGAAATTATATGTGCTTGCTTCAATATATAGGTGTTTATCCTGTCATAATATTAAAAAGAGGAATCGTTGCCTGAGTAGCCAGTAGCTGCAGCATCTAATGGAATATATCTATTTTTCTCCAAACTTTTTTCAGTTGCTTACATGAAAATTCCACTCCTGTCTGGAGTCCAGTAGCTGCCTATTTCAGCATCCACTTCAGTAATCCTGGTATCTAGCCATAAGAAACAATGGGGAGAAATGGCCTAATGCAAATAATAATTATACGACATGCTATATTTTGAAAGCATTAAACAAACATTCGCCTTGTAATCCATTGAAACACTCTTGGGAAGTAATAGTATTCCTATTTTAAAGACAGGGAAACTGAAACGCCATAAAGGGTGAATGGTCTTTTGGAGGCCACACAGCAAGTAATGCAGTGCAGTTAATATTAAATCCCATCATCTTCTGGCACTTTCAACCCACCCCCTCCCACCCAGCTCAGCTTTCTGAACCACACTGTTTCTCTTCCAAGCAATTTGCCTTAAAATACTCAACAGAGTCTGTCAGGAATAACAATAATCTAGGACACAGACTCATTTGTCTGGCCCTGGCCAGAGCAGAAAACTCCAAATAAATGTTTGTAAGCTAAATGAAACTTGCTGTATGCAGCCCTATTTAGTGCAGGGTCTAATCGGGCCACTACATACTGTACTAATAATCTTCAGTAATACTCTGTGGGAGGTCTTAATGTTGTAGGCTACATGTTTTTAGGCTCTGCCCTGATCCTTAAACAAAATCCAACTTTACAGTTTGCGTTCTTTCTCTGCTTCTCTCCCTTAAGGCTTCCAGCCTAACTTTATTTCCAGAACTTCTCTTACTCTGAAAAAATAAGTCTATTAAAGTTTGTGGCAGTGATGGGAAGAACTTTGCATAAGTATGTTTGTTTTGCAAAAGTGACTGCCAAGTATTGTTTTAGTTTCATTTTTTTAAGCTTCCCTCACCATTGTTTACAGTAGCCTCTGAGAAACTTACAATGATAGTCCACTCCATACCAATTTTCTTCTTTCTCCTTTTGGCAAACGTTTATGGACTATTCCCACACCTCGAGTTTTTACTGGAGCAGATGCCTTCATTCTTTCACCTTCTTTTCTTTCTTCTTCATGATGATATCAGACAAATTCCAGGAAGTGGGAACAGCAATTTGTTAAAGGCTTTTTGATGTAGTGTCATAAAAGGGAATTGAAGAACGACTAGGAAGCAAAATTATGCTATGCTTGCCTTAGAGTCAATACAATCAGTGGGGTGACGTAGATCATTTAGATAAACAAATAATGAGAATGTCATTAATTGTTACAGAGAAATGAATATGAGTATGATGAAGGTATTCTGTGATTGTGCATATCCCTATTAGGTAACATGTCCCCTTGTGTTGACTCTTCTGATATTAATTCCCAATCCTAGTGGTATGTTTGCAATCAGAATATAATAGGTTAGATCCACTTTGAGATGACTCCCAAATCTACACTCACTTGCACTTGATCTGCTTCCATGTGCATTGAAAGCAAATATGAAATCTAAACAATTTGTGACCCATCAAGGTGAATGTAGCCCACCAACCATGCGGATAAAGGCAGAAGCAACCCGGTGGCTTTTGAGTTCTCCAGTGGGCCATTAGCCATGGCTCAGCCTGGGGCACAAGTTGTACAGACCTGACGTGTGCCTCCAGCTATTGCTACGTTAAGCCCAGCCTCCTTTTACTGCTATGAAAGTGTTTGCTACCTTATGAATGAAGAGGACCTGCATGGGCAGAATTGTTGGAGGTGGGGTTTGCAAGCCTGCCCCTCCCCACTGTAAGCCAGCGTAGGCTCATGAATAAGGCTTGCATGAATAAGGTGATATTATTTATTTAATAAAATTTTATTTCATATAATTTATATACTGTTTGATAAAACCTCATTGATTAGGAGAGAAGGCAAGAAATAGATCCCAGCAAATGTTGACTTTGACCTCCTCCTCTTCTCATTTGTGTGTTCTTTGTCACACCCGCTCATGTTTAAAGTCCAGAAGTGACCTGTTGTTCAATGGTGGTTGCACACTGCCCAGGTCATTACATTTCTATTAAAGTTGATTGTTGCTGAGTAAATGTGTGGTTCGCAACTACTGAAGCTGTAACTGACTGAGATGCACAGTAAAGCAGAATGGCTTTGAGGCCTTCTCCCAAACATGTTCAGCTCCTCTGTTGACTAGCAAGGCCAGTGTTACACCTTAATAGATGCTATTGTTGTACGGTGTATTTTGGGTCTATGGGCCACAATAAAGCTGTGTGTGTGGTTTTAAAGGGGGCGTAGGGTAGACTGGATTCTTTATGACCTGAATCCAACTTGTGTTTGTGTGGCTGCCAAAATCTCATCCCCCAAACTGTGGAGAATTCAACTGTTTAACTTTAATCTGAATCCAAGTTTATTCTCAGGTTCATTTATCTCAATATAGGCTGCACAGTAGCTTTAAAGGTTGTATTTGTGTGTTAAAGGTTGTTGCTGTGGTTATAAAACTGTTTAAATTTCAAGGTCAAGAAGGAAAATACGTTATTTTGCATGAAATTCGTAATGTGAACTTGGGCAGGCTGCAAAGCTATGGCATCTTTGGACTTGTGGTTCTTGTGGTATATTGGATCTCTTTTAGTCATTTAAGGTCTGGCCTGTGTTTGACTATTTCATTCTCGGCTCTTAATTTTTATGACAAAAAATGCTCTTATGTTCAAGCTTATATTATTTGCCATGTAGTGATTAATTAATACACTTACAACAGAATTCTGTAGGGCTTATTCCGAGGTAAGTGTGCATAGAATTTCATTTTTAAAAAGTGAATACTGAAGCTTCACGCATGCATTCTCTACCCATCCTTGGAAAATAATAGAAAATGTGCCCTACACATATAATAAGATTTAACAAGATACAAAAAATGAATATCAACAACAGCAACAGCAACAAAAAAATGGTTGGTATCCGTCTGTCTCAGGAGACAATGGAAGAGTGTTCCTTCAGGGGTTGGAGAGTTACAGTGCCTGTTGTGACTGTAGAGACCAATAACCCCAACAGTCCCTCCTAAATAATATCCCAGCCCAAGATTCTGTTCAGCAGCCTCAGCTTTTGTAGCTGGAGTCAGTCCAGGCAGTGCCATCCCAGGCCAGGTAGAAAAAAACCAACAAGGCAGGCAGCAGGTCTTCCAGGACTCACAGTCAATATTCAAAACCCTTTGGCGCTCTCACCCCAAGGAGACTTTCCTAGTGCCCACAATGTTGAGTTTGCAGCAGCCAAAACCTTTATTTTATTATCCCAGCTGCTTTGCAATAGCTATTTTGTCATTGGATTATGATTGTGTGCTTTTATATTTTGTTACATTTTTATATTTCAGTAAATGCCCTGAAAACATTTTTGAAGGGTGATATACAAATCCACTAAATAAATAAATACATTTTAAAAAACAAACAAACCCTGAGCCTTCCATCCCCTCATCATTAGTGACTCGGGCCAGTTGTTTCAGTCTGGAGATCAGAACAGAGAAATGCAGAAATACCACCTACTTCCAGAGTGGTCGACCCTTGTCTTCCTTGGCTGATGTGTTCAAGAGCGTATGGACAGGTTGTCTTGGAAGAGGCAGATGCCTCTCAGAGAGGGAGGACCCAGCAGCATTTATGCTAAAGAACTCTGTAGAGCTCTGTTTTGTCCCTTGTTATTCAAGATCTATGAAAAGCTGCGCAGATGTGCCACTGGGGTAAAGATTCATCAAGATTCATTCTGTTCAGGTGAATCAGTGAATGTTTTAAATCAGTGTGCAGAATCAGTAAAGAATTGAATGGAGGCTCATAAATGGAAGCTAAGTCCTACTGTTGGTTGGCAGGCTGTTTGACATGGAAGTGGTAGTCAACCAGTATTGGCTGGTGTTGCACTGCCCTTAGAGATCAATGGCTGTCTTTGGTTGGGACTGCCTCCAAAAAGTGCTTTGAAACTTCACTTGGTCCAAAATGTTGTAAACTGGGACTCACAGTGGGGAACATGTTTCACCTTTGCTCAAAGACCTTCATTGCCTTCCAGATTGTTTCTGAGCACAATTCAAAGTGATGGCTTTAACCTGCAAAGCCACCAAAGGTCAGGGACCAAATGAGCCAGTCTGTCAACTAAAACAATCATCTCTGTTTGTGTTGCCGTTAGAGCTAGCTGCTGCATAAAAGGTGGCCACAAACGTATTTGAGATGGTGATTAAATTGTGTACTTCCTTCCTCTAGCAAATCCAGTCAACTCTTTTGCTAGCTTTAAGGCAGCAGATAGTCTGTCCCATTTCCCCAACCTTTTAACATCAAATGACTTTTTGATCTGCTCATTTGATTTTTATCCAACTTTTTTTAACCATTGTTGATGCTTTTGTATGTTTTTAATTGGTTTTGTAAGCTGCTTTAGAGGACCTTGTTGAAAGTTGGTGTAGAAATCTTTAAATATACCAGTCTTCAACATACAGCTTATCTATTTTGAGTGTGAACAATATTAAAAATATGAAAACCAAGGTGGATGGATTTGAATCTAGGAGACTAGGATTAGTTCCCATGAAGTCTCTGTCAAGGAGAGTCTCCTGGAGTGAAGAGATTGCATGGATTTATAAAGGACAGAAAAACTACAATAATAGTCGTTCTGACCCCCATGTATTGGGTAATTAACAAAACAGGATGTCATATTTTTGCACATGTCCTGGAATAGTATCACTAACCACTTGTGAACCACACTGAGCTTTTAATAGAAAAAGTGGTTGCTTAATGCTTCCTCACCAGAAATATTGTGGAAGCATTCTAATGCTTGCTGTTAGATTGCAGCCAGAATGGTCTACAAAACAGGAAGAAAGCGTTGCTCTGCTCTCTGCCTCTTTTCCTTGTTTAAGTTGATGTGATAATTCATTACAGATTTTCTTTCTTTGACAGAGCGCCTACCGCAGAAATGGGATGACTTTTCTTGCTTGCTAATATGGATGTGGCTACAGCAACAGGAAAGACCATGTTATATTAAGGTGATTCCCCCTCCTCGCATGACACCCTTCGGGAGGGGGGGGTAAATAAATAAAAGTTCCAGCCAGCATGTGTCTACTGGTGAGTGGGCTGGTTTGTTGTGACTATCAACTGGCTGACTGTCTCTTTTTTCAGCCCCCACCCATTGTTACTCTTCTTTCCTAAATGGAACATTTAGGCAATTAATGGCAGGATGTTTGGGCTATTGTGTAGGTGGATGAGAATGCAGTATCCCTTTTGTTAATTTTAGTTCATCACTATATATCCTTTTACATAGCAGGGCAAAAAGAAGCCAGCATATGGTTTGTTTTTTGTCCATTAAACGACAACTGATCTTTCTTTTCTATTTTTTTTCCTTCTTGCCAGGAAAAGGTTTTTTTAGGGGTGTCAGTTAAAGTATTTGGGGTGGGCAGAAACTCCTAGTAATTAAGCATTCAGTGTCCATTGAAAACTGGGGTACTGTAGCAGTTATGTCCATGAGCTGTGAGCCAGGAAGTCCTTACTGTGACCTTTAAGCTGAGCTAAGAACTCACCAATCTTAGCTTCCATCTGTGATCATTATAATAATACTGGTTTGCCTTGTTTGTTTTTTGAAAAACAGTCCTTTCCAAACTGTGAGAGAACTGCTATTGTAGCATGACAAAATTATTATTAAATAAATAAAGCCTCCTGCGAGGCCAAACCACACACCCACTATGGATGTCCTTAGGCAAAAGTAATTATGGTGCAGCACTGTATCAGGTGTAATTGAAGCATTTATCATCATTCCTGGGGCGGAAATGCTGCCTGGTTTTCCACCATCAGAGAAGGCAGCCCATTATGTCTCCAAGGTGAGGCTCCTTCAATCAGGACACACACTCAGAGTAGTGAGTCATGCATAGACACAGGGAGTGGACTCCTTGAAAAGCAGGTAATTGCTCTGTCACACTTTTAGAACACATTTTCAGTTGCAAGAGTGAAATGTGCATACAGTTTTAATACAGAATAATAGAGGGGGGGACTATGCTTCTATTCTTAGCATCATTGCTAAGAAGAAGATAATGGAAGTTCTTCAGACACTTGAGGGAAAGCTTGCACAACCTAGTAGAATGATTTTAGTGACTTCGTATTCCAGTGGGGACTGCCTCCTTCTTCTCATCAAGCTATGGAATGGAGATTGCCAGGGAACATGTGGAGCTTCCCATGCACATTCCATGTTAAAGAGCTCAAAACGATGTGCCAGTGACACTTTGGTGTGTGCCATTTCTGCTTAAAAAAATAAATGTTTAGAGGTACTCTCATTTTCCTACTTGTATTGAAATACTGCCCCTCAATGAGGCCAAATTTAGATTCACAAAATGTTTAGGGGTATGCGTACCCCTGCATCCCCCCTGAAAAAAGCAGTGCCTAGGACCATGGCAAGGGTCAAATGGAAGGCTCTTCTATTTGAGGTAAACAAGGCCAAGTCACAGTGACCTTCAAAAATCAATATTAAGATTTAAGGTTTCCTAAGGAATGACATTGCTGAAAGCAATCAATCTTACTAGGCTTACTTTGCCTTAAATGTCCCATTCCTGTTTTCTGTATTTTTTTCAGTGAAATGTATTAAGCTCTATGTCTATTGAGCAGCAAGTGTGTTAGAGCCAACTAAATGGAATTCATGAGTTCACTATCTGCTAATTTGTCTGTACATTCATACAGTAAATCTGTGGTCTTCATGACGACTATAGCAGAACCTAGTACAAATTCTGGAGTGAGGTCTGAACGTGAACATTGTTCTGGTTATCGTTTTGGATGGGAAGCGCATTGAATGTTTCACTTAAACTCTCCAATATCAACCCCTTGGCAAGCGCTGCTGCTGCAGCAAACTTAATCAAAGGACTGAGAAAGATTGCAAACAGAGGACATTCACAATCAACTAAAGGAATGATTTATTATATATACCAACCTTATCACTGGACAGTTTTCAAAACTGGGTATTCTTGTGAATTGTTGCAGTTGATACAGTATTCTACTGTACGAAGTGGCAGAGTTGTAATTTTAAAAAAATCCATGTCATTTTCCTGGAACTAATCTGCATGTTAAAGAACTAAAAATAATATGTACAATAAAGAAGAAGAAACATTTCTGATGTTCCGTCTATGCTTGCTGAAATGTATGATTAAACTTTTCTTTTTATCATGATTTCTTATTTTTCTTGGCGTCCATAATGATGGAAAATTATATGCTTGCTGTAAACATCCAGACTATTTAAAAGGACACCAGCATTTATTGTATTTGGTTTCGATCTGCAGGCATATAAGCAAATGAAAACATTTTGGGCCAAGAATACTGGAATAAAAATTCCTTCTGTAGCTGTATCTTTCCCAGATTTTACATTTGTTTTTTAAAAAGTGCATCAGCAGAAAAAGCACTGGCATGTCTTTCTTACTGGTACACTTACAACCCCAGAGAATGAAAAATCAACATATATTTCTCTTAGAAATATGACAGATCATGTTTTTGTTGGTCTGCTGTATATTTGTCTGTCTTGAACAGTCTGACAGGCAATTATTTATAAAATCTAGGTTTGTTCAAGAAACCCATATAATAACCTTTCTCTTCTCCAAGAAGCAAAAATTATAAGGAAGCCAAGAAGCAAGAATTATAAGGAAAACAAGCTACACTTTGTCTCACTTTCTTGGACCAGCCTGTATATATTCGCATAATGGGTGAATACAGCATTCTTTCAAGTTTTTCCTTTTCCTATACTTCCTGATATTCCTATTCTTTTGATCACATCCCTTTTAGCTTGCATTTAGGGTGAATGTGCCATTCACAGTCATGAGATAAGCTTTGAGGTGATGTTGTTCACCCTACTTTGTAATAATCAGCCACATTCCAGCCTATTTAGGTCCAGTCCAGCCCACTGAGCTCAGCCAATAGAATATGCCAAAGGCTGTGTTGAAATCTGTTCAGAAGGAATAAACAGCAGAACCAAGTCTTCAAGAAGGACGTTGTATTCAAAAAAAGCAATGCAAAATAATTCACTGAGGATCAAGTATCCTATATTATTGGCTTGTGCTTATATACTTGGTTTGTAGATTACATTGATTCCTTATTGTAGATGCACATAGTAGTATGAAGAGGCATTGTGACTCAGTGCAACCTTATTATCTCAACTCAGAAGTTAAGCCTGTTGAATTCAATGGGATCTGCACCCAAGTACAATAAATGTGGTTCAGTGATTGAATGTATACAACCCCCTACATCAGTGTACTGTCGGACAATGCACAGAGTGGGACTTGCTTGTTAGGAAGCCTGCAACCTTCAGAATGAGCCTAGAGATAAGGTGGGATGTGAAGAAATCATTTAAAAGCTTCCAGAGGATTTGCTGCATAAGGCATGAAAGTTGCATGTTTGAAGCAAGCGGGATCCAAACATGCTTAGGTGAAGCTGTTATTCATTAGTGTGTCAGGACTTCGGGTAACTTAAAAGAGTTTTATTAGAAGAGAAGCTACTCCGGGTTCTAAAGAAATCTTCCCTTTAATGGTGTAGCTTGCTAGTTTTCTTCCTATTGCCTTCATTTCGGTCAGCCAGCCAGTTTATGTTACTTCCTAGGAGGCTCTCGGGCTTACATGGTTTGGAAGCGGTAGAGTGTGCTTTGGGGGTCAAAGCGGGATTGTTGTGGAAAAAATTCTTTTCTGGCATTTTTCAGAATGGGACCAAATTTGCATTAAAACTGCCGTCAGCCATGTGCTGTTCTCATAAAATATTTTACCGTTTCCTGTCTAGCTCATGTGGAATGTTTCATAGTACATAAACACTTCCACAGATAATTTAAGGATAAATAGATAGTGACATTTGTCACAGGTCTAGCCCCAAGTTGAAGACTATTCTATTACAGTTCATTGGCTGAGTGAATCTTCTTTGGTTTTGGTTTTAGTCTAGGGACCAGGTTAGGCTTTTAAAGCGCCAACTGTACATCTGTACAGAGCAGCAGTTCAGTTAGGGAAACTTGGTGGCATGCATTAAATTCTTGACTTTTCAGAGGGCAACAAGCCAACATTATGCAACAAAACCATCCCTGGAGGAATTGAACGTACATTTGGTGGCTTAAGTAAGGCCAGATGGCTTAAAAACCAGTAAAAGGGTAGCTATTCTAATATAACTTTTATGGTCCCTTAAGATAATGACACTCTAAAAAATCCCATATATCATGGAAGGACAAGAATCAGATACTTGAACTTCCATAAATCATTGATGGAAGCAATAGAAACAACCCTTTAAAAGACAGAGTACCATGTTTTACGTTGAAATCTTCATATCTTATTCCCAGGAATGATATTAATTACAGGGGAGCATCAGTTGTCTTTTCTCTATAACTGGGAGAAAAGTACAGAGATTTCTCTGTGTTGCTAGCAATAAGAGATATAGGATGACCAAAACTAGAAATATAGAGGAAAAATATAGCTATAAACTATACAGGTATGTTTTGATTTTGCCATATATAATATCTTACAATGGTCACAATGGGGGAAACTATCTTAAATGGTAATGCTGTGTATGTGCAAACACTGACTCCAAACATTTTTTCTTAACACTGCCGATTTACAAAACACATCAGATGAAAAACATCAAGAGAGTTACTTGAAGTGGGTCTGTGCTTAATGGAGATCTCTCAAGATGCCCAAGCAGTAACAGTTATAATCTATTGAAAAGAGATAGGCCAACTTTTGAGCCACCTCTTAATGAAAAAGTAGTACAAAAATGTTATTAGGAAATATTCCCAAGTCAAGGCACCAAGCTACCAGGCAAGGCAATCTGGTTCAACACCAGAACTACTGTATTACCCAATAAGAAACTGATGAGAGAGGAAGTGAAGCCTTCTTTTCCTGTTCTCATTTTCTCTGTGCCATGTAACTGACTGTGGAAGATGTATCTAAGCAAGCTCCAAGCTTAGAGCATGTGCTTGAAGCTATTTTTTTGTATTTTATACCCAAGAGGTATCTTGCTGCTGCTTGGATAAATGCATGAATTAGACCTTTGGAACATTGTGTAAGTAAAGCATCTTAAACTTACTTAACAGTTTCTGGGCTGTTCATTGTAAGTTGGGTAGAAGAGAGGAGCACTGTTTGCAAGCTGACTAAATGGGATAAAATAGTCTAACAACTTAATTTCTAACACTATACTGCTGCTTGACTTTTGTATCTTTAAACTCTGCTACCGGGGGGTCTCTCCAGCTGGAGAGTGAATTTAGCCCAGCATTTTGAATCCTGGCACCCAGCCAGTTCTTTTATTATTTACCTCCCACAAGTGGGTCACAGGGATTCAAATTTTCCTTCCCCACATTTCACATTGCCTATGGCCAAGGGTAAGTCTTACTGTAGATATGATGGTCACCTCTCCCTGGCATCAAGGTGATATTTTGGAGGTTAAAAAAAAAACCTCCAACAAAACAAAACAGAGAGAGAGAGAGCAGCAGCAGCAGCAGCAGACATTTTCCCTCTTCTGCCTTTCTTTTCCTATTGACTGTGGCAGCCTTCTCAGTCTGGCACTGGCCATTGGGAGAAAGGCAGGAGAAAGCAGTTTCCATCCAGGAGACTCAGTTTGCTAAATTGGATGTTCTCATAGCTTGTCCTAGTGAAATCATTAATTATAATTTGAACTTTCATTTTAAGAAACTGAAGGGACCACTCCTGCAATATTCTAGAATTTGTAATATCATGTAAGTGGCAAAAGGAGAATTTGAATAGTGGACATTTTTTAAAGTTTATTTCTTAAAACCTGGTAAATCTTCTGTGCTAACTTTCATAGTGAAGAGACCAAACATCTTGGTTTATTACAAAGGCTTGTAGCCTTATAATGACATAGGTGTTCTAAGTTTGTAACACCTATGGGTGTCAAAGACTGAGGAAATCCTTTATTTGAACTCTGGAGACCTGCCCACCAACTCAGAACTTTCTGTCTCACCCCCCACCCTGCCACTCAAATGCTGGCAATTGTCTGTATTTAAATTCTGGCTGTGCTGTTGCTGCTGATTCTGGCAGGGAGTTTTCCTAGCATTTCCTACAGGAGTGCAAATAATTTTTTGAGAGGAGAACACCTGGGTAGATAACATCTCAAAGCAAATTTCTTCCAGTGACTGGGGATGCCGACAGAATAGAGAACATACTTTATATTCCAGTGGAATCACAGCCAAGACATACAAATATGGTGCAGTTTTGGCAAACTCATCATGAGTTTCCTTTTACGCAGGCAGTATTTTTAATTGTGTCCTAAGCTTATGGACCCAAATAATACATATGCAGTTTGAAAGAAGTTGAGAATTATATGCTGCAGAATTAGATGGTTAGAGGTGAAAAGGTATTAAAGGAGCTTACAAAAATGTATTTTAAAACACATTCTAATTATTTGAAAAACAAAGTATCAGCTTTAAATAATTTCCTGGTTTGTGCAGGGAGGGCAATAGTTAGTATTTTTATGATACTTGCATATTGAGCAGAGGGAGGGGGAAGTTGTCAAAGCTGGATGCTGAATAAATACCTCACTGCTTGCTGAAATTATATTTGAAACTTCCTTGAATTTTATTATACATGGATTGTGCACTTGGCTGCCATTTGCTTCCTCCAGACTCCCAAAGGTAAGTCTATTGTGCCCTCTGGGGGTTCTCTACTGCTTCAACTTAGAACTCAATTTCATTTATTATTTTTTTGCTTATCATAAAATATTGTTACATTTTTTCTACTTTGGGCTTGATGAACAAAGAAATTTATTGCCTTCTTTACATCAGGAAGTCTAGGTTTTCCTGACATTTTATTACTTTGAATATTAGAAACATTTCAATCCCAGACAATAAATATTACATGATTATTCTTTACAAATGGATAGGCTATTCCTCCCCTCTCCTCCATGCCCCTGCTCCAGGTTTTACTATGCAACACAATATTACCAAGCAACACCCAAAAATTATATAGACACTTGAGATTTTTGATATTAAATTGATCTTGAAAAGCCAGAGATGCGTCCCAGAGTTTGCTTGCAAGTTATGGACGAAACAGTTTGAAACAGGAGATGACCCAACAAAATGTATGAAGTTTTAAGTTCACTGATTTCAGTGGGATAGCTTGATAAGCGCATGTATGGACAATTTGACTAGATTGTGAGATGTCCCCTTGTTAACTGGGACACTGTGCCCTTTGAGAAGAGCATCACAGCGCCAGGCCTGCTGTGGGCAGCCAAAGCCTTCGCTTGAAGTGGCGGCAAAACAACTGTCAACACTCCCGCATAGCCTCTCAGTCCCTTGCGTGTTTTGTGAACTGTCCACAGGACTTCGCTGAATGGCTGTATATAAATGCCAGCCTGTCCGCCCATCAACCTAGGCTGCAGGCGACATGGGGCTTGTCCACACTTCTGCCTGCCCTGCCACAATCCGGGGGGGGGGGCTCTCTTTACAGCTCTGTAAAGAGCTGTAAAAAGCGGGATTTCCAGAGGGGCAAATGTGACCAGGACCCATGCCTAGAAAGCATGGGGCAAGTGGGGAAACTGACTGGATCCGTGCTTCGTAATCACTGGACAAGGGGAAGTGTGGACAAGCCCTAAGCCTTGAGCATAGGGGCAGGGATGCCAGCAGGAATTCCTGGACCTGATGCACTGCATATGAATGGAAGTGGAAGAACACCGTCACCCTGCAATCTATTGGTGGAATCTGCTGCATATATATGTGCATATAATAATTTTGCCTATCCTCCCTCTCTGGGCTGTTACAAAGATAAAAGGAGGAATGGGGAGGTAAGAGACACAGCCTTGAGCTCCTGGGAGGAAAAGATGCAAATATATAATGCCATTCCTGTCAAGAAAAATAAACATACACAAAGCCAGGAGAACATCTTGCCCGCCCCCAACATTCCACAATCCAGATAATTTACAGCAAAACAACAAAACAAAAAGCTTGCCAACACTGGAGATGTAAAAATGCACACACCACATGTAGCAGTTTATTGTCAAAACCAGTTGGTCATTGCAGGTTTTTTTTCCTAAGCCAAAATGGTTTCCTGCCAAATAGCAATGATGCTTCAATAACCCCTGCCTAATTGCTTTAAAAATAGGATTGGAATGGAAGAGAGAGAGAGAGAGAGAATAATAACATAATCCTGTATTTACTCAAAAGTAAATCCCATTGATTTACAGCACAATTCTAACCATGTCTACTCTAATGTAAGTCCTATTGAATTGCAGCCCAAGACAAATTAAATTTGCATAACACCAGCACATTTTAATAGCATAAATTGCATGTTGGCTGGTTGACCGGGCAGACAATGGAGGAGTATTGGAGAGTTACAGCGCCTGCTGTGGCTGCAGAAACTGATATGGGAGAGACATATTGGATACAGCTGTGGCAGATGAAAATGTCCAGTTTTGCACTCCTCCTAGTGGTCCTTTCTCCTCTGCTGCTGCTGAAATCCATAGGCTCCCACAAGTCATATGATATGCAAACACACACAAACCACTATATGCCGTATCTGGGGAGCAATGAGACAGAAGCAGGAAAAGGTATTCCAAATTCCTAGCTCTGCCTGGTAGTGTCCAAAATGGCAACTTGCCAGTCCTAGCTCTGACTTCACTTGTCGACTAAAATTCTGTAAGGTGGGGACGACTACAAACCAGGCTAGCTCATTTCACAGAAACTACAAAGAACGGGGAGTTCACTGAAAATCCCTTCCATTTAATGTTTATGTATTACATGATTTAATTGCACTGACCTACATATAACCTGCCCTGGGACCTCATGATGAAGTGTGGGCTGTAGACCTGTACACCTGCCAACAGACCAATTGCTGAACATACTTTTTCTTTTTCTTCTTTATGATAAGGAGGAAAATTTCCCATCTTGTCTTTGGGCATAGCAGCCATTCTCCAAGAATTCTTTGAGATTATGGCTGGTGGCTCTAAAATAACACCCTCAAACTCCTGCAACCCCACAGAATGTAATTCATCTAGGCCCTGGAGACAAACCCATTCAAAGTAGATAAGTGTTCTCTAATCATTTCCTTTCCTTTCCTGGGCTGCAAGTCCTTTCTTACATCATTTGTTCTATTCCCCTCAGGTTAACCCAATGCTCCTTGCTGAAGAAGACCAGGGGATGATAAATTGGGCAGTTCTGCCTTCTCTTCATCTCCTGCTAACACATCTCAAGTAACCAGATCAATCCCTTCCTTGTTCTACTTCTTGCTCCAAACATAGCCAAAAATGTGCCTCTTTTTTAAATATCTTTTGCAAGCCTCAGCTCAGTTTTAGCCTTCCCAAAACCATCATTACAGGTCTATCACTTTCACAGAATCATAGAATTGTAAAGTTGAAGAGCCCACAAGGCTCATCTAGTCCAATCCCCTGCAATGGCAGGAATTAACGTGGAGTTCAAACCCACAACCCTGAGATTAAGAATCTCATGCTCGTCTGATTGAGCTATCCCAGCAGTTGTAAACATTTCCTGGGTTTCAGCTGGTTAGTCATTCTGGCAGGCTGAAAAACCAACAGGCTAAATAAATGAAACAAAAAGTGTATCCTATTTGTGATTAACAAAGATTATAAACAGATAAGAATGCTCTGGTTGTTAAGAATCTTCATTTTACATTATTTTTATTCCTTTTGTGAACTGCTGACTCCAAAGGTGAAACTAAATTCCTTAGCGTGGGAAAGGCATGCACTTTTTTCTTAAGGAGACAGACTTACTCAAGGCAGAGACTGTTAAGGTAGAGACTAACAATATGGCAAAGATACTGTTGAGCACTCCACTGACTGTTGGTATCATGTGGCAATTATTGGATGAGCAATTGAAAGAGCTCAGAGCTAAGTTATATAAAATGGTAAACGAAAATAGATCAGAGAAAGATCAGACCAAATAATACACAGGACCTTTTTGGTGGGTAGGGAATACTGATAAAGATCTGCCTGAACATGAGAGTGCAATGGTAGAGCGGAGGCAGCAGATGATGAAATGGAGAGGACCTCCACACAGGTGCCTGGAGGGGTGAAACAGACAAATGATGGAGTTGTGATGCTGGATGAATAGAATGAAACCATTGACAGAAACATTAAGAGAAACATATTGAGATGGCAGAGAGAGAGAGCTGAGAGAGAAAGGATCCTGTGTACAAGTTGGAGTGAATTCAGAGGAAAAAGCCACCAAGCTTCTGGTGATTCTTCTGGAAGACTATTCTTGACATTTAGCAATAATAACAATTGAAGAGCCCCCTTTGGACTTTTTTTGTGTGGAAAGGAAAATGAATGAACTTGAGGTGTCTGGGGTTGAAGATTGGGAAAACACCGCCTCGCAGATTGAGGAACAGCTGGATACCATCCTGGAGTGAACACTTTGAATATTTTGAATAATTTCTATATACATAATTGACAGACAGAGAATCAGAATTCCTCTTTATTTCTTTTCCTTTTATCTCTCTTTTTTCTCATCTTTATTTCCTGTGTTTTCTTTTCTTCTTCTTCTTAGTCTATCCACTTTTGCCAATTTTAAAAATGTTTTTTGATGTCCTCTACTCTGGGTTAATGAGGGTATGCATGGCAAGGTGATGGATGGAAGGTGAAAGACCCTGTGTGAGAGGCAGGGAAGGGAAGATATCCCAGAGTGGCAGGCTGGGAAGTGAATGGGAAGCTCCCAGGTGAGAACTGGGAAGGTCCACACCCTTTGGTGTGAGACAAGGGTTAAGATTTACCTCTGATAGGAGTGCTTTGTATGTTTTCCCTTCTTCCTCTTCCTCTTTTCTTTCCTTTTGTTGTTTTCTTTGTTTTTGTTTGATTAGTTTGTTTTTTATTGTATTGTAAGCTGTAATTTTTTAAAAAAATGAAGTTTGCAGTTGTGCTTCCAGTTTTCCATAGCATCTCCTTTCCTCAAATGTTCATCTCATCTCTCCTCAAATGTTCTAATCACAACATCCTACCCAACTCTTTTTTAAACTCCTCAAAATCCACTTTCAAAGATATGCATCCATCTATGCTTAGTTTTTACATCCCTTGCTATCACAGATTTCAAAATGACTTCTCCCTTTCACCTAAGGTTCTTGCCACTGCGAATTCTTCAAGCAGTTTTTTATCTGGTGCTCAGTATTAGGTCAAGAAGAGCAAGTCCCCTTGTGCTGTTTCCTACCTTCTGAGAGATGGCGTTGCCGGGCAAGGTTGGTCAGGAGTATATTGAATGTCCCAGTATGCTTCCAGCTGATGGCAGGATGGTTGAAATTCCCCATTGCTTCCATTGTTCTCTTCTGTGACTGTGCTGTAACCTGTGTTTAGGAAAGCATCACCCATGTCTTGTGGCTGGCTGGGCAACTTGTTGCCATCACAATATCCATTTTGTTTCGGTCTTCTGTCCTCACCAAGAAACCCAAACAGACAATTCATACACATAGTTAATATCATGTTTAGTTTACCATTATACTCATTTACACAAGGCCATAGGAGCCAGTCGGGGGGGGAGGTATTTGACCCCACCAATAAAATATTTTAGGGGGCCACCTCCCCCAGTTGATGGGCATTGCCATTCAAATGGTATGCATGTGTTTGGTGTGCATTGTGATTGTGTGGGATGGGGCTTACCTGGGCCAATATTTTATTCAAGTTTGTCCCCCTGCAAAAAGCACAGTGTTTTCTTCCAGGATAAACAGGTGGCAGCCTCTATAGGACAGAATAGGGCAATTTCATTACTGTTGCTTAGAAAAAGGAAAGCTAAGAGGAAATAGATTGACTAATCAGTTCCTAGAGAATGGAGATTGGCCCTCATCCACTGGAAGAAGGTGGTCACTTGGGCTCAGAGATGGTTTCTAGATGGGTTTTGTGTAAATTGGGAAGGCCTTCCCTTATGCAAAGCACCCATGGATCTTAGAAGGAACAAAATAGCATTAAGAAAAGGTGAAGAGGAAATGTCACTCCTTGACAGGCCCTGCAGTTTCCCTGGGCTGAGCCTGTTGCAAACTTTTGGGCTGCATAAGATCCACTCCTTTAGGGGCCCGAAAGGCAGCTCAATCTCAGGGCAGCTGAAACTGGGTTATGACAGACTGTATTTGAATATTTAGAAATGGAGCTTTTCTCAGAAGCTAGTATGACTGATATAGAAACTCTATCTGGAAGATGAAAGCATGTCTTTTGGAATAAATAATAACCTGTGCAAAAACTTCTGCTACACTGACCTCAAATGAAGTGTAATATAAAATTATTCATAAGAGCCATTAGGCACCAGACCTGCTGTGGTCTATGAACTAACATACAGCGACAATTGCAGGAGAGATTATGGGCTAGAGGGCATCTTGAAAGATCATCATAATCTAAAATTGTTTGGGGTGAAAAGAATGGAAATAACATTTAAAATAATTATAAGGTAAAATGTTTTGGTTTTGATGCAGACAAAATTAAGCACTTTTAAAGCCCATGTCTTTGACTGTTTCATAGAAGCCATTGGAACTTAAAGGTGCACTCTTGAACAATTCATACCTGACAGTAAGAAGAACAGTAAGGTAAAAAGATACTGCTTTTAACGCGGGGGGGGGGGATCAATGGCTACAAGACATGCAGAATTATTTGTGTGTTGCAAGAAAGTGAGTAGAACTGGATCTCTAGGACAACCCTGTACCCCCAAACTTACAATACCTATGTGACTTTAAAATGCTCTTTCAAAGCCCATGGGACAGAAGCCACAAGTCCTTTTACAGCCCCATTTCAGAAAGTCAGCTGCTCCACTCATGTGTTCTCCCCTCCCTCCAGTTTCCCATTAATATTTCACAGCAGCCTACGAATGTCAGAAGTATTACCAAACCTATATTTAATATAGCTTTAGCAGCAGCTACCTCTGTGGAAAATTAAATGCTATAGAAAATCTAATGCGGATGTCCTGTGAGTCACATTTGAGTAGGGTTCTTTAAGTTAAAGAGCTAGCAGAGACATCATTTTCTGAGAGATGGGAAACAGATCTGTAGTAATATATTTAGTGGTCCAACTCATTTCAGCTCTCCTGTCCCCTAGACAAGATGAGCTGATGTCAATAGCTTTACTCAGTTTCAACACCAAACTACTCCCACTCCGCTCAACCCCATCACACAGTAGGCAGGTTAGATGACCGTTTGTGGTGTAGTCACTGCTTGTAAACTCACGGCTGGGCACCTGTGGCTGAGTGCCAAGGTGTCCTCCCACAAAGTACAACTGTGCTCCAGCATCTGCATGGGAATGTGGCCCAGTGGGACCATGGTTAAACACATGGGAATGTGCCTTTAGTCAAAAGCATTTCCTACAGAAAATGAAGACTGAAAGAATCCGTGATACTCTCTTGATCACCACAGAACTTTCTATATGCAGAGAATGTGGATTGCATAAATTATTTCAATTTCCATGTTTCAGTCCCAAGGAGTAGAGAAGAAATAAAATCCCAAATAATTCCTCCCCTGCTTCTATGTAAAACGACAGCTCTGCCTTTTTCTGAAAGAGCACAATATGTGAAGCTGCCCTAGTTTTGGGAATTGTCCTATGAACTGAGCATAGTGTAAGTGAGAGTGGAACAAGTCACTTAGCAATTGGTTGTGATCAGGAAATGGTTAGAGATGGGATTCTTGCTGTATGAGAAAGCAATCCCTAGGCTAGCTACATCTTGAAACATTTTTAATGTAAAGAATGCAAATTTCTGCACACGCCTGTTTGTTCTGTTGCAAAAGTTGTTTCTAGCTGTGGCACAAAAGGAAATCCAGGGAGACAGGCTAATAGACATGGAAGGCTGTTAATGAAAAGATTAGGTCCCTGAGCTGTCAAACTTGTCTTCCTTAAGCACATGTTTATGCTTCAAGTCAAACAAACTGATGGGGGTACTTTTTGCACATATACTAACATAGGGCTACAGCCTACACCACAGTCCATGGATGTTGTGTTTGGCAGATACAACTTTTTAGATGGCATGTGTTTAAGCACATGTCCACACAAAACAAGCCAAAGCCAATGTGGATGTGGATGTGCTGATAGGGGTTCCATGTGCTGACGATGATTTCTGAATGCTCATGCTGCAGGACAGAGGAATCTCAGCTTCACCAGAACACTGGCTCATGTGTTGTATGTTTCATTTCCAGGTCTTTCTAGGGAAGGTGGTGGAGGGGATTGTGGCAGGGCAGCTGCAGGCATTCTTGGAGGACACTGCAATCTGGGTTCTGGCCTGGCCATGGGACTAGCCAGCCTTGGTCACCCTGATGGATGAGCTTTAGTGAGAGTGGGGCAAGTGCAGTGCAACCTGCTTCTGAACCTCTCTGCAGCTTTCAATATCATTGATCATGGTATCCTCCTGGACTGGGGGCTCCATATTACAGTAGCTCTGATCCTATTGAGGTGGTTATGTCCAGATTGCAGCACTGGCAAAATGATGTTCAGTCCCTTTCTGGCAATTAGGATATAGGGTGCTTTGAAGGAAACTATTTTATTAGTGAGAAGTGAGAGCTGGACCATAAAGAAGGCTGATCGCCGAAGAATTGATGCTTTTGAGTTATGGTGCTGGAGGAGACTCTTGAGAGTCCCATGGACTACAAGAAGATCAAACACATCCATTCTTAAGGAAATTAGCCCTGAGTGCTCACTGGAAGGACAGATCGTGAAGCTGAGGCTCCAATACTTCGGCCACCTCATGAGAAGAGAAGACTCCCTGGAAAAGACCCTGATGTTGGGAAAGATGGAGGGCACAAGGAGAAGGGGACGACAGAAGACGAGATGGTTGGACAGTGTTCTTGAAGCTACAAACATGAGTCTGACCAAACTGCGGGAGGCAGTGGAAGACAGGGGTGCCTGGCGTGCTCTGGTCCATGGGGTCACGAAGAGTCGGACACGACTAAACGACTAAACAACAACAACAATTTTATTTTCAATGCTATTTAGCATCCATTTTAGCTTTTATTTTTCTATCTATCATCTATCTATCACGATTAATACACAACTTGATTTTAGTAAAACCTCTATATGGTGCCATTGGGAGTGGTCATTAGGCGTTTCGGTATGCTGATGATACTCAGCTCTCTTTCTCCATAACATCTGAAGGGGGGGGCCCTGTGTGAGACCTGCGCTGATGCCTGGGCATGGTGGTGGGTGGGATGAGGGAGAATAAACAGTGTGAATCCCAGCAAGACGGAGGAGTTCCCATTGGCATATTTGTGGGATGTGAAACACAAGTACAACATCTCTAGAGTGGACATAAAAGGGGATGTCTGGACCAGCCAGTCGGAACTAACTGTTTCTCCTAGGCTGGGACAGACTTCCTTTGCATGTGCCTAGAGGTGGGCGTGACCTCACCTGCCCAGGTAACAAAACAGCAGGACTGGTCAGCCATTCCTCTCTCCCTGACTGCATTCGTCGAAGAAGCAACATCTGCTTAGCCTAAGATGCTCTCTTGGCTAGCAGCCAAGAGAGGACAAAGGAGCTGTCTCCTTATGGGATAGTTTCCAGGTGTATATTACTTTTGTAACTTTAGTCTGCCTTCTGGGATCCATTTGTGAACAGAATGTGAGTGAGTAAACTTTTTATACTTTTATAGAAGACTGTGTCGTGTCTATCTTTTTATAGGGACTAAAGGGGAAATTACCAACGAAATTTATTTTAGAGGCTTTAGCGAGCCTGAGCAAAAGCCTCCGCTGCACAAGTTTAAAAATGGGAATGTTACTCTGCTAAATTGTAGAACTTGTTAACACAAGTTTGTTAACACATTTGACAAGGTGCCCCATGATATTCTTGTAAAGAAGCTGGTAAAATGCGGTCTTGACTATGCTACCACTCAGTGGATTTGTAACTGGCTGAATGACCGAACCCAAAGGGTGCTCATCAATGGTTCCCCCTCATCCTGGAGAAGAGTGACTAGTGGGGTGCCACAGGGTTCTGTCTTGGGCCCGGTTTTATTCAACATCTTTATCAACGACTTGGATGATGGACTCAAGGGCATCCTGATCAAATTTGCAGATGACACCAAACTGGGAGGGGTGGCTAACACCCCAGAGGACAGGATCACACTTCAAAATGACCTTGACAGATTAGAGAACTGGGCCAAAACAAACAAGATGAATTTTAACAGGGAGAAATGTAAAGTATTGCACTTGGGCAAAAAAAATGAGAGGCACAAATACAAGATGGGTGACACCTGGCTTGAGAGCAGTACATGTGAAAAGGATCTAGGAGTCTTGGTTGACCACAAACTTGACATGAGCCAACAGTGTGACGCGGCAGCTAAAAAAGCCAATGCAATTCTGGGCTGCATCAATAGGAGTATAGCATCTAGATCAAGGGAAGTAATAGTGCCACTGTATTCTGCTCTGGTCAGACCTCACCTGGAGTACTGTATCCAGTTCTGGGCACCACAGTTCAAGAAGGACACTAACAAACTGGAACGTGTCCAGAGGAGGGCAACCAGAATGGTCAAAGGCCTGGAAACGATGCCTTATGAGGAACGGCTAAGGGAGCTGGGCATGTTTAGCCTGGAGAAGAGGAGGTTAAGGGGTGATATGATAGCCATGTTCAAATATATAAAAGGATGTCACATAGAGGAGGGAGAAAGGTTGTTTTCTGCTGCTCCAGAGAAGCGGACACGGAGCAATGGATCCAAACTACAAGAAAGAAGATTCCACCTAAACATTAGGAAGAACTTCCTGACAGTAAGAGCTGTTCGACAGTGGAATTTGCTGCCAAGGAGTGTGGTGGAGTCTCCTTCTTTGGAGGTCTTTAAGCAGAGGCTTGACAACCATATGTCAGGAGTACTCTGATGGTGTTTCCTGCTTGGCAGGGGGTTGGACTCGATGGCCCTTGTGGTCTCGTCCAACTCTATGATTCTATGATTCTATGAAGTTTGAAAGGATATAATCAAACAATATATCCTCTCCTGCATCCCTGAACATTCCCACAATATTGCCGGCATGGAGTTCTTGATCTGGATTTAGCAAGGGCTAAATTCTCCCTCCCTCAGCATCCAGATCTGGATTGGGCCCCCACCCTGGCCATTTCTGCAAAAGTAAACCATACATTCGAGAGTAAACCCCGTGATTATCATCTTGGGTAGTTGGGCCCCTGGAGCCAAGCCAAATGAAGTTGGACCAACACTGGGATACACCATGAAGGGCGGGGGGAGACTTGCTAAGCAGAGGGCTCACTGAAAACAGGAGAGGGAAACAGACCCAGCTGAAGGTTCAGGAAATCCACTCTTGTCGGGATTTATGGTTGCTGTAGTTCTGTGGCTCCCTGTTCAGTGAATCGGGCCTAGAGAATCTACCCATGTGCCCTGCAGCATTGAGCATGCTCAGGAAGACTCAGATCTTAAGGATGAGGCGTATAGGGCATCTTTGGTCTTTAGCACACTGCTGTTTCCAGTTGTGACGTTAAACAACACAGATGAAAAGGTTAGTGAATAGTTGCATACATGCAGCAATTAATTACCACTTGGTAAATGGCAAATAGGGATGCGGGTGGTGCTGTGGGTAAAACCTCAGTGCCTAGGACTTGCCAATCGCATGGTCGGCGGTTCGAATCCCCGCGGCGGGGTGAGCTCCCGTCTTTTGGTCCCAGCGCCTGCCAACCTAGCAGTTCGAAAGCACCCCTGGGTGCAAGTAGATAAATAGGTACTGCTTTATAGCGGGAAGGTAAACGGCGTTTCCGTGTGCTGCTCTGGTGCTGGTTCGCCAGAGCAGCTTCGTCACGCTGGCCACGTGACCCGGAAGTGTCTGCGGACAGCGCTGGCCCCCGGCCTATAGAGTGAGATGAGCGCACAACCCTAGAGTCGGACACGACTGGCCCGTACGGGCAGGGGTACCTTTACCTTTAAATGACAAATGGTTATTGACACCATGAATATGAAACTAATTAAACACAAATATGACTGCTGTTCAATCATCTCAGAGAAGGCAGATTTTAATAGACCCGCGCCTATTTCTAAACAGGTTAACTTCTCCCACCCCCCAATTTTGTGAAGCTGCTTGTCTCTCTTTTTGTTGCCTCCCCCCCCCCCATTTCCATGGCTCTCTCGCCTCTGGATTTTTCTTCTGAAACGCTTGTGACAATGCTATGTACTGTATTTTTTGCTCTATAAGACTCACTTTTTTCCTCCTAAAAGGTAAGGGGAAATGTGTGTGCGTCTTATGGAGTGAATGCAGGCTGCGCAGCTATCCCAGAAGCCAGAACATCAAGAGGGATTGCTGCTTTCACTGAGCAGCGATCCCTCTTGCTGTTCTGGCTTCTGAGATTCAGAATTATTATTTTTTCTTGTTTTCCTCCTTCAGAAACTAGGTGCGTCTTGTGGTCTGGTGCGTCTTATAGAGCGAAAAATACGGTAATTGTAAGATGCTCTAAAGCTACAGGCACACTCAGTGATTTGTTTTTGTATGGCTGCTTATGATGCTGATTACCGGTACATAAGTAAGGTACCGCTTTATAGCGGGAAGGTAAACGGCGTTCCGTGTGCTGCTCTGGTGCCGGTTCACCAGAGTAGCTTCGTCACACTGGCCACGTGACCCGGAAGTGTCTTCAGACAGCGCTGGCTCCCGGCCTCTAGAGTGAGATGAGCGCACAACCCTAGAGTCGGACACGACTGGCCCGTACGGGCAGGGGTACCTTTGCCTTTTAAGTAAGGTGATGGTGCCGGGCATCATTTTGCCATGGTATGTTTATTCTATGTTTACAGAATTATTGTATGTTTACAGAAGATTAGATTGGCTAGTGGCGCTGCCCCTTCCTTTATCTCATCTGTTCATTTTGGTTCACTTGCTTGAGGCCTTTGGAGCTACTTGCTTCCCAGGCCCCTTACGGATCTCCAATATCCCTGCTGTGTTCTGACACCTGCTGGTATTTGAAGACGGAAAGAACCAGATCTTCTGCAGGATTGAATAAACATACTACCATTGAAATGAATGGAAACAGCTGGGTTATAATAGCAAGTAATTGACAGTGAGACGCAAGGAGCATTGGAGTAAGGTTTTCTCTCTCAAACTGTAGTGTTTCTATTATTACATAATTTTTTTAAGAGGGGGGAAATTATGCTTCTTAGGATAATATGTTACACCTACAAATGTTCTTCAGCCTTCTTGGGCTGCTTAGATTCGTTCCTCACTTATGCAAAAGCTTCTCCCATTCCATAGATCCATTTGCTTAAAAGCAAAGGCAGTGGTATATTTTAGGAGGTGTTTGTGCTCCTGTTGGCTGCTGCACAGCCATATCACAAGGATTTCCCTCTGGTAGGAAACACAGAGACTTTTCTGTATTAGAGTGGAATGCAGTGGCAAATCACTGTACAGTGGCCCATAAGAATGCCAGCTACCCTTATAAACTTTTTATAGCTGGAGAAAATAAACATGTGGTTTCAGACCTCTACCTAGTCAGTGGTAGGAGAGATTGAGCTTGCTTTCCCTGAAAATACTAGCAAGGCTAATGCACTGATGAGACCGTCAACAAACCAAGTTTGGAAATATTCAGTGACAGTTTGAAGAGTGGGTGTTGTTTTGTTTTTATATTATTCTGAGTATTACTGTATCTCCAGAATCAGAATTCCAAACCTGCTTTAGACACATGAATAAAATGACCTCTCAGTTCCTGCTGCCGTTGAGAAGATAACCTCTGGTTCTGTTTGCTCATTTGTCATCTTTCTGATAAAGCAAGGAAAAAGCCATCTTCTTTCTTGATTAGTCCTGCAAATCGGTCTGTTCAGCAAAATATTAGATACTTTCTGAATGAGAAAGAAAAAATGTTGCTTCAAAGGTGGCCTCTTCTTCCCAAGAAACTCCATATGATTTGGGTCTGTAGGGTCCGGGATTCTTGTTGACAAAAACTGAACAGTAAATTTTAGACTTCTGTCCATCTATATTTTGAATGTTTTGCATAAAACTGAAGGTCTGCAGTCACAGATTTGGATGGTGAGTACCACTCATTATTTGAGGTCCTTCTCTGAGGAAGCCCTGCGCATCTCTCTTGGTTCATCTAGAATCACAGCTTCCAAAATTCCCTATGCGAGCTGCTCCCCTCACATGCTGCTAAACACATCCTGTATCTGGCGCAGCCTTTCTCAGCCTTGGGTCCCCATAACTGTCACCATCCCTAGCTAGCAGGACCAGTGGCCAGGGACAATAGGAGTTGTAGTCCAACAGCATATGGAGACTCAAGGTTGAGAAAGGCTGTCCTAGACTCAGGCAAGGCTTTCCTTCAGCCCCACTTTCTCACAGGCCATCGACTTATTGCCTATGCCCCCTTTGCTTCACACCTCTCAGGTGGTGTTGAATGGCAGGACGAGGAGAGAGCATGAGGACATTCTTAATGACATCAGTGCCCTGCCAGGGTAGAGTCCAGTGCAAGCAACTACGTCTTAACTACACAAAGCACTTGTGGATTGTTGACAGATTCTAAAAACCATTATTCGCCCAAACTGGATTGGAGTCATAGAATCACAGAATTGAATGGGAGGGTCATTAGTCCAACCCCATGCAATGCAGTTAGATGTTTATTCATTTTATTAGATTTCCTACCCACCCCTATGGTTCAAGAGCAGATGACAACAATATAAAAACACAGTATTAAAATCACCTTAAACAATTTGCAATCAGAAGTTTAGGGTGGGTTCTGAAAAACACCAAGTTGAAGAAATGTTCAGAGTCAGACAAATATACATAAATCTTACCAGAGGAAACCTGAGAGAAGCAACACTAAAGCAGCCCCCTCTACATGTCTCACCAGAAGTTAGTCTTGTTGAATTCAATAGGATTTGCACCCAGGTAAGCAGGTATAAGATTGTGTCCTAAATTTTACAACTATATATGTGAGGCACCAAGGAAATAAAAGTCCAGTTGAGAATAGTTTATCTCCAGATTCAGATAAGGACTGAATCAGTACGAATTTGAACACTAGCCTTGCTAGGGCTGTCTGTGAATTGACTAAATGCTGACTAGGAAACCTGTGTCAAAACAGATAACTGGAACATATCTCTTGGATTCCCTTCTAGAGCTTTAATGTTGACAATGTCTCATTCTTTTGTACACTGTTCTTTGCAATTGTCTGTTCATAATGGAAGTGAGAGGGATCCTGTTAAACAGCTGAATGAAAGTCTTGGCTAATACGGCTCAGGATGTGGTTATTCTGTTTAGGTTCATGAAAATCTTGATCGTTGCATTATAAATGTATCAGTGATTTAAACTAAAAGTGAAAGGATCAGTTCCCACACACATACTGCTTTTCCAAAAGGCAAAAGGGGAAATAGCATGCATTTATAAAATTGATTCAACAGGGAGCTGAATTACTTTTTGGATTTAGAGCCTGCAACATATCAGCATAAACATTACATCCGATGTTTAACTTGCATGTTCCTGTGCCAGCAGAAAATGTCTGCCTTCGGTGAGGTCTTCTGGGCTCTAATTTGAGAATTCCAAAAAGCCTGAGCATATATCTGCTTTAGAATGAGGTAACTGACCTGCCAATAAGTGATTTGCAATATGTATTCCCATGTTTTATATTTTCATCATTTCATGTTGCAATCCAATACTAATAATTTGAAATGCAGCTTCTCTGACTAACTGAGAATGAAAGCATAGACGACAGTGTGTTTCAGGCAAAGAAGCTGTGTGTGTGTGTGTGTGTGACAGAATCTTAGGTGCTTCAAACACATTTCCCTTGAGACTTTTAATGCAATTTGCTAGGCAAAGCAATAACCAGAGCCTTGTTTGGACAAGTTTCCTACTGACAGGCCATTAGGATTTGGATATCATGTAATATATATCTGACCTACACTATGTGCTCAGAAGGCACCTGAAAATCTGTGTAGAAAGTGGTACATGATATCAACACACTGGGAATGTAAGGGAAGAAAATCCCAGGCTCAGTCCATGACATGCCAACTGGCACATCTTAATAAGCACATTTTTATATGCACTATTTATCACTAACGTGCACATTTTTGCAAGCTATAGCACATTTTGGTGTGTTATTTTCACCACTGTATTCATTTTATGTGCACTTCCTCCTAATGCAGTTGTACCTCAGTTTACGAACTATGAGGTACCACTCTATATGCATTTTAAAAAACAATGACCGGGTGACAAACAGCATAGCAAAATTCAGATAAATGTGCATTTTAAAGAATAGCTGTGTTTCTCTTCACATATTGTTTCAGAAATGACAATTTGATAAAAATGAGAACTGAATAAAATTTCTCCCCCGTTCCTAGTCTAGAGGGACCAGACTTACCCAGTACACACGATGCAGGCTCAAATGTTGAAAATTAAACCTGTATGGAGGGAGATTGGGGGGGTGCATGGGGGGTCTGCTATGCAGATTGCAGAATTGACACAGTCCCTGCCTGGTGGAGTCTCGGTCTATTCTAAAACTGGGAGCCTGGCAATGCGATGTGTAAGTAGCATAAAAGGTCAGTAACATGTTAGGAATATTCAGGTGAGTCTCATCCCCACTTGCTTTGCACCCTCCCACTCCCGGTTTACAAATTGCAACTATAGATGCATAAGGCACCACATTGGCAAGCTGAACTACTGTGACCAATCCAGTGCTCACGTTATCCCCAGGGAGACCACCGATGTATGCCCATGTTGACAGATTGCATAGAGGCTATGGGGCAAGCCTAGGGCTGCCATGCGCCTGGATTTTCCTGGGCATTACTGGGATTTCAAAGGCAGAATTGACGTCCGGGGGAAATTCCCAAAAGGTGGCACTTTGTCCTGGATCTTTGTAAAACAACTTTGGGGTTTGTCTAGAAAAAGCTCAACAACTTTCAAGGTGTCCTGGTTAATACAATGATGCACACATTTAGAGTTCCTTCATGGGAGGAAGGGCCCTGACTCAACCATAGTCTCTTCTTGTGTAGAGCTATTTCCTCTGCGGACCAAATGTGCAGGCCATGCGAGGGGACTGTGCAAACCTTGCCAATGTCACAGACATTTGGGGCAAAACAGGGCCAGAGCCGAGTGTGCTGAGAAGCCATGTAGCCCGCCAGGTCCCTCAGCACAGGCACATCTGAAGAAAAGGTCTGTCATGTGAACATAACTATTTAAGTCTTGCAGACAATTGGAAAAGTTTGACCTCTCTCTTGAGATTTATGTTTTTACATGAGCCCTATTCATGCAGGAAATTATTAAAACCTTGAATTATATTGCTCAGTCAATGTCTATAGCAACTGATCTTTTTGAATCAATTTTTATTAAAAGTTTTCCACATAAAATACAATAAAAACCAAATGAATCTACTGAAAAGAAATAAGAAAAAGGGAAGAATAAGAAAGTGAAGAAAAGAAGAGAAAGTGAATACAAGGCCCCCTATCACAATTCCACACACAGAAGAGTGGGCCCTCCCAGCTCTCCCCTGGGAGCTTCCCCCAGCCTCCCTCCCTGGGTGACCCTCTCTACCTGCCCCTCACATAGGGCCCTCCATCGTCCATCCATCACCTTCCTGTATGTATCGTCATTCATCCAAAACAGGGAACTTCAAAAGCCAAAGCATAAATATAGATAGAATTAACAGAGAGAAAACAAGAATTAAAGATCATAGAAAGATAAGAAGAGAAACAAAGAAAAGAAAAAGAACGGCTTCTGATTCTCTGCCAATTATGTATATGACAATTATTCAAAATATTCAAAGTCTTTAGCAGCTGAGAAGACCTTCCCCTATAGGGATTACAATCCAAATTTTGAAAGTAGAGCAGAGAACAGAGAAGCAAGAAGGAAAAAGAAAGAATCGAAATTCAGCATATTTAATTGTTGTTTTTTAAAAAATCAGAATGCTTCCCTACATATGACTTGCATTGGCCATCCCAAGTCCTTTAATCTCAGAGCCTGTGTTTATCATTTATAAAACGGGCACAGCAACCTTCTCTGTGGCTCATTTAGCCTTATCCATTCTCCATCTTGTTTGTGTGTTTTGTTTTATTTGCACGATGCTGCAGCTGATGTCTCTACAGACTTTGGCAACGACAGCACAAGCATTGTAGCCTGGGTAGTAAGTCAAGCTACCTTGGAAGCTGAAAACTGTAAAAAGAGTTCTGCCCTTAGGACAACTCTCACCTGGTGTGAGTTTTAAATTGCTTTTGGGCTAAGAAAGCAAATCCTTCAGCATCAATAAAAAAATTGTATTTCTGATTTATTCTGTTTACATAAGGGGTTAAGGAGACTGATTCAGAGTGTCTTTGTGCTCTGATGTGGGTGGAAGTTTACTCAGCCACTGAAATAGACCTGTTACCCTCTCCTGCTCCCTTCCCCAGTGTGCGTTTTCTCTGTGTTACTAAAACATATGGGCCTCATTCAAGCTGGAGACTAAACCCTTTTGCTTAAACTCTGGTTAAAAATTATGGCCTTGTATAATGAAATCTTTGTTGATGAGAACTTGAAATAGCATCTCAGGCTGAGACGTATAGGCAGAATGATGATGGAGATCAGTTAATCATTCCACTTCCCCAAATCTGAGTGAGTGAGAGTGAACCTGAATCAAACGAAAAACATCATATTCAGTGAATGAGTGCAAATATAGAAAGGCTGTGGATTTTTTTTTTTAATGAAAAGAAAAGAAAACAGTGAAGTGATAGAGCAATAGATCTTGTTTCACAGCAGGCTTGCTCTTTACTTTCTCCCAAAAGGATTTCATTGCAGTTGCTGCAAATTATTATAAGTCTGGCGAATCTGGACTGTAGTCCTCTGTATTTTAAAAGCAGCATATTGGTAGGATTGTATGGGGAAATATGCAGGATGTCAGGCGGGGGGAGAGGAAAAGTCACATTTTGTCAGGATCTTTTATTGAATTGTAGATATGGAAATAATGGCCCATGTAACACTGAACTATTGTGTGCACCCCCCTCTTCCATCTCGTGCAGCCATGAGGCGATCAGATTGTGACTGTCATCTAATCCAAACTAGGACAAACTGTGGTTAGCTTAAACTAGGGGTTGACAGCGTGGCCCCATGAGGGCAATGGTCTGCTTGAGGCCTTGCCTTGCTGCTCATGAAAACTGCTCATGAAAGCACTCTTCTGGGGAGGAGCCATCAACCTCTCTTGTCTCTCTGCTCATGTGATGTGCACCCTTCCAGTTCCTGTCTTTGCTGCCTGTCCGTTGCCCAAATCCAGGATGGGCAACTTGTCCTTGCTTCCAAAGCACCCAATGCACCCTCCCCACCACACCTTCACTTTTGCACCCCAATGCATCCCTGCCTGTGGCGTTTGTTCCTTGTATCCACCACCTTCTTCCTTTCACCTTTCCTATCCCTTATGTTTGGACTCGCCTTCCAGAACACCTGTGTGATGTCACATTCAAATCTCTCACATTTCCCAGGAAGCCTTTGGCCGCCCGCCCCCTTGCTCTACTGCAGCCAAGCTTGCAACTGAATGCATGCAGCCGAAATAGTCATACTTTCTTTCCCTGCTTATCTCTCCCTCCTGTTTCCTCCGCTTTGCATGTACTTTCCCCATCTGTGAATTTTGGATAGCAAGCTCCTGAGGGCAGAGTGCTGCTATTATATTATATAAAGCACCATGCATATTGATACTGCTTGTATAAATTGAATTGATGTGGTATTTTGAGTGGCCAAACCACAGCTATGACCAAATTCTCTCTCCAGAGGCTGCAATTAGCAACTGGAATTAGCACAGGTGGAAAATGAAATACAGCATGCCATACTAAATGAAGGTTTATGTGCACATTTGACAGCTCAAAACATTGCTTGGGTTCTGATTCTTGAACTATGGTTAGTGGAAATGATGGTTTGGCTTAATTTGTCTTGGAGCAAGCATATTTTCCTCAGGTCTGTTCAGACATTTGGGTTTGCTGTAAGCAACCCAGTCATCCTGTAGTATGCAGTATGGCAGATTCAAGAAGCTGATTTTCACAGAGCTTGATACGTTGAAGCAGCTCAATTGATGTTCATCATGCTAACTATGGAATATGCCCTTGGTTATCTTTACTTCCTGGCAGTGGGAATAGCATAAATTAAAATAAGGAGATGAATTGTTTGGGGGGTGTTGCTCTTACCTAGCATAGGAACAGCTGGCAGTGCTTAATGGAAGCTGACAGCTAAATACCCTGCCACAGCAGTACAGTGTCGAACAATGCATACAAAAATAAACAGGCCAAAGGAAAGCTATTTCTGCAGAGGCCATTGGCATGCTTTCTCAACCCTAGGCTGGTTATTTGAGAAGGTAATTGCTGCCAAAGAATCTTTTGTTTTCTTTTTTAATATACCTTATGAGATTTACCTCAAGGCGAAATGGAGTGCTTTTATGGATATGCTTAACTTCAAAACAGGCAAAAATCAATACCAGAAAGCGAAGAGCTGTCTTACGCAGCTTAGCCGATACCTCGTGTTTGTATATCTCCAAAACCTCAGTTTCAGTTGACTGGCAGGGCTGAGAAGAGCAAGGAGGCTGGGTTTTTCAGAGGGCATTTTGGAGATAGGCATTCATATCACACGGACTTGCAACTGAGTTGGAGCCAAGTCTGGCTTGGCTACTTATTTATTCAATTTATGCTGTGCCTTTCGGGCTCAAAAGGGCTTATAACATAATTCCTTATGTATTAAGGATGCAAGGCTTATTTGGGACCATGTCCCAGTGTAATCAGTGGGACTTAAGTCCATATGAATATATATAAAGTGGTACCTCGGTTTTAAGAATAGCCCTGTTTACGAACGATTTGGTTTATGAACTCTGCAAAACCGGAAATAGTGTCCCGGTTTGCAAACTTTACCTCGGTCTAAGAATGGAATCCAAACAGTGGAAGGGCACCGGCGGCGGGAGGCCTCATTAGGGAAAACGCACCTCGGTTTAAGAACGGATTCGGTTTAAGAACAGAGTTCCGGAACGGATTAAGTTCATAAACCAAGGTACCACTGTACAGGATTAGATGGAGTTCTTTAGTTAAAAAACACAGTAGTCAAGTAACAGAGTAATATCATAGCTCTTGCCATTTAGAAAGAAAAGGGGGAAAGTCCTCAAGAGAATTCACCAGCATTTTAGTGTGATTTTTTCCTAATATTTCAGGGGCTTGGACCACATGACCCTCAGGCTCCCTTCCAGCTCTATGATTCTACCTTTGCCAAGTAATTTCTCCTAATATTAAGCATTTGTGTACGCTATTTTCACTAGTATATACAGTGGTACCTCGGGTTACAGATGCTTCAGGTTACACATGCTTCAGGTTACAAACTCCGCTAACTCAGAAATAGTACCTCGGGTTAAGAACTTCAGGATGAGAACAGAAATCGTGCTCCAGTGGCGCAGCAGCAGCGGGATGCCCCATTAGCTAAAGTGGTGCTTCAGGTTAAGAACAGTTTCAGGTTAAGTACGGATCTCCGGAACGAATTAAGTACTTAACCCGAGGTACCACTGTACCTTTTAATAATGCCACGACTGGACCTAATGGTCAGGGGTCCCTTTACCTTTACCTTTACCTTTACCCTAGTATACACATTTTTGTCCACATTACGTGGCTGGAGAACTGTGTTGCAAAACTCAAAGGATTGCAAATTTAGAATGATGGCTCTGTTTGAGGACCCGTTTAAAGGTAGGGTCACCTTTAAATCTCAACTGAATTGATATCTCCCCATTTTTGTTTGTTTTTATAGAAAAATTAAAAGGTACAGTTACTTTGCGAACTAGTCTGCTAAAATGAAGGAGGCTGCAGGTGCAGGAGAGGTGGGGAAGAAAATAGGCCTGGGTCTCTTTGTGGAGGGGAAGGACTCCTGAGTCCCTGGTCTGAACTCTACCTCTGGGTCCAATGGTCCTCCATACCACAATGTGCTTGCAGGGGCAGCCCATCCCATTTCCCCACAAGCACACCCCACACTTCTGCCACCACTGGAATGCCCCTGGGCCATGGCATTCTGCAAGGCGTTGCCACACCTCTTGTCTTCCCCAGGGCAGCAGAGGCAACAGGGGGGCAGGTGGAGCACTGCCTCTTGTGCTTCTGCCACCTGAAGCAGGTGCTCCACCCACCTCACTGGTGGGCTGGCTCTGTGTGCTTGCCCGGGAGAAGTCTGGACTATACCACTTCTCCTTGGCATTTAGTTTTCTATGTGGATAGGGTTTTTTTAATGCAAAGGAATATTCAGGCATGTTGCTGCTTCTTTGTAGTTGTAGTTGTTCTTCATTCCAGCAATAGTGTCATCATTTTGTGATCCGACTTCCCTGAGATTATCTTCTCATGCTGAAAAAGGATGATATTCTCCTTTTCACTCCTGCATAGTTGCACGCCCCCTGTGGCCTTAGTGACATATTATTTGGTTGGGCAAGTCAGTGGGCACGCAAACGCCACTTTTCAGCTACCCAAGTTGGGTATGCAACAGCTACTTGCTCTTTTGAAGCCAAGCCTTGCATTCCGGCAAGGACTAAGTACTGGAGCTGAGGCCCACCAAGGAGGTAGCTGGGAAGAGGGCAGAAATGACTGGTGGTGGCTGCAGAGACATTTCGAACTGTACTTTGTAGGAAAATTGGCTCACTTAGCTATCAAGTCAATCTTTTACCATATTCAGAATTCCTATGGGTCTTGAGAGGACTAGATAGTGAATGTGGGCACACTGCTGGATTGATGGCACATATTGTCCTCCATGCAGTTGCATACCCTCCAACATTTCTCTGATGAAAACAGGGACATCCCATTTCATAATGATAATTTTACTGTTAATTAATTTAAAAATTAATTTGAGGTTATCTCATAGGTATGTACACATTTTTAAAAATTGAAGAAAATCTGAGTCGTGAGAGAATGGTCGAGTATTAAAATAATTTGTCGAGTATTAAAATGATTTGGCATGGAATGACCCTGTTTTTACCCCACACATCTTACTGGGTTGCCCCAGCCACTCTTGAGCACCTTCCAACATATATATAAAAATAATAAAACATTAATCATCTTGAAACTTCCCTATACGTCCCTATACAGGATTGCCTTCAGACGGCTCAGGGGTCAGATAACTCCATACCCTCCAACATTTCTCCAATGAAAATAGGGACATCCTATGGAAAAGCAGGACATTCTGGGATCAAATCAGAAACTGGGACGACTTCTCTAAATCAGGGGTGTCCCTGGAAACTAGGGACAGTTGGAGGGTCTGCAGTTGTGGGAAGGGGGTTTTCAGGCCTGTGGAATGTTTTGCAAGTCAGAGTCATCCTAGGGAAACTCGCTCTCCTCAAAATTGCAGCCTTGTGAGAAATACTTGCAGCACTCCAGGTTGCGTTGTGTCTCTCATATAGAGCTAACCATCATAGTCATTATCCAGAATCTACCAGGCGGTTGCAGTCCTGATCAAGGATGAATCCACAGTGGAGTCTGGACAATGGCAGGGGCTTGGTGCGTGTGTTCTAAAAATACTTCAAAATAATGACGCAGTTCCCTTGCACTTAAACACAGACATAAATGTGCAAATCAGTTTTAAAACACTGAAGATAAACTCAAACCAGTATTGTAAGTATTGGTTTGCATAATAAATTGAGACTGAAATTTCACTTTTGGGTCCCAAGGAACTATTCCTTGGCCTACATGATTTTATTGTGAGCCATGCCATCATCTTGCCTCACAAGAAGTACAGTGTCAGGGGGTTGGAGACTCAGCGATTTGCCATTACCCAACCACAGTTTAAAAAATAGTTCTGCCAGTGGCAAAGAATGTGTTTCATTCTTGAGTGAAATTGGCCTTTGAAGAGTGATGACACGCAATAAATATGGGCGTCATCCGCTCAACAGGTGCATTGCCTCAACTGGCTGGCTGTGTTTCACAAGGACCATTATCGAGGGTGGAGCTGAGCTTCTTGTTTCCAAGAGCTCCCTGAGCACATGTTTTGTATATAAGTATGCATGCACACACCAGACCTTTCTTGGGCAAATTCTTTTTGTTCTATTATATTGCCTCATAAAAGGAGTTGTCAGCATACGGCCACCTACTAACTGACCAAGCAGACAAAGCAGAGGACAAGGGTGCCAGTGTTATATTTGAATGTCATTGCATTCGTTGTTTGAGGAAGGGCAACTATTTTTATAAAGGGCTGACTTCCATTATATTTCAGATGGAAGGAAGCAAGTGTTTGTTAAACTTAGTCTGGATTGAAACGAAAAAACAAAGCAAAAAATGGCAGGGTCTTTCCGCTTCCACTGTAACGCTATAGGAGTTTGTACTCTCTCTTGAGTAGTCTGGTTATTCTCCATGGGGATCTCCATCTATCTGGCTGGCAGGTCGTATTACTGGCCCTTTGCTTGTGTAACTGATCTGCTCACGGGCTTCTACAGTAGAAGGGCTGTTGATAAATTACTGCACATGGCAGTGAGCGTTAAGTTGCAGTGTCATTGCTTTTCATCTTGGGAGTTTTCTCAGGAACATTCCATGATGAGATGGACAGCTAAAGAGCTTTGGGCAAGATGCAAGAGACATAACTCATTCCAACCAATAAAGCCAGAGAGAAAAAATGGATAAAAGCAAGTTCAAGATCAAATACACTGGTCGGATAAATGTGTCTGCAATTATGCTCTTTGTGAAATTCATCTTACTATAAAGATGCCGGAAAGCAGAACAGCTGACTGATATCAAGGTTTCAAGCAGTAACATGAGGCCCCAATGGCTCTTGTGTCCTTGTGGAGAGAGCCTGACATTATCCCATACCAGCACCTTGGTGGCAGAAGACCAGGTGTTATCTTTTTGTTTGAGCGGTGCTGTATAGAAGGGAGGTACTCTAAACCTCACCCATGTCTGAAAGAATCAGTCGCGTTGCAAATCACAGTCCGATCTCTCCAAACCTACTCATACAACATAAGAAGCAGGACCTGCAGTTCTATACAACGTCAGAGAAGCTTGTCTCCCTCTCTCGTAATGCTGGAGCCCAGGGTCGTCCAATGAGGCTGAACACTGGAAGACACAGGACAAACCAAAGGAAGAACTTTGTCACACAGGGCAACAATCAGACCAAGGCAGGTAGGGTCAAGCATAGGTCAGTTTCCAGTGATGCAAGATCAAATACTGCAGAAGGTGAATAGGGATGAAGCAAACAAAGGACAAACTAGGCAGCACCTAGGAGAGCTCCATGTAGAACCTAGGCTAGACAGCAAGACTAACTACGGCTTCCCACCACCTGCTCACTCCAACTGAGCCTTAACTAGGCCGGCGGCTTCTTTGAATCACTAGCCTGTGCTGCTGAAGGAGCCTAGCCTGTTTTAGGAGCCATGAACTCCAGCAATGCAGAGAAGGCTCTATTGTAGCCATTGAGCTGGAGTCCTCTGAATCTGAGGAGGGTCATGTGTCTTCTTCGTGCCAGAGAAGTACTGACATTGTAAGCTTCTCTAGTGCAGAGATGACACAGGCTGTATTGGAGGGCACCCCCCCCCCCCGCAGCTGTCCCCATGGCCTCTTTCCCTGAGGATGAGGAGTCTGCGTCGTGCCACAAGGACATACACTGCCTTCTAGATTCCAACACATAATCTACTCAGAGAACCAAAGCTGGACGAGACTTCCGGAGGCGGCGCGAAACTGTAATGGCGGTCCTCTTCTAGTCTGAAGAGGGGCTCCGCAGGAAAGGGTCGTTTCGCTGCGGCACAGCGACGACCCATCAAGAAAAACCACGAGCAGAGTGAGCTCGTGGCCGTGGGACTCGGCGGGCACCTGGAGCGACCCCGAAATCGCGAAAGGAACCCCGTAAGGGGCTCCGGAGTGAAAGAGGGGTAGCGGTGCTGTGAGTTCATCGCTCTTTCTGCGGGAGTGAAGCCGCGCAGCTGTTGCAGATGAGCGCCGACCTTTCTTCCTTTAAAGATTCGACTGAAACAACAAACCCGTGAGTAAGGACGTTAAATTCGGCAGTAAATTCTTGAAAAAAATTTTGGCTGTAACCGGGAGACGTTAAAAAGGAAGTCCGCCTCCCGGAGCTGCTTACAAGATCAAAGCAAGGGATCAGAGAAGCGAAAAGCGGCTGAAAAGGGATGTTTTAAAGAGGGACTTTCATGCACTTTCAGAAGTGACTGTTAACGAGAAAAGATAGACTTATTTGTGAGCAATTTTTTAAAAGGAAAATTGGAGCGATCCTCCCCAGTAAGATCATTCAAAGCTAAATTCCAAATCGTCGGGCTGCTGGAGGGGAAACTGTTTAACTGCGGAACTGTTACAAATTGTTACAAACTTTTACAGACGTATGGATACCCTTGAGCTTTTGAGCTTTAACAAGCTGGACTGGATACAAATTGTAGGCACCTTTTTGAAACTTTGTTAAAAGTTTAAAGTACTCTGCAGGACTTGTTTATTACCATTTGGGACTATTGCATTTCTGTTTTTTAACATACAGGGGACTTTAATGGCGGAAAAGTTGCCTTCTTCTTTTTGAAACTTTGGTGGTACTCCCCCTAGAGGATTTTGGGAATATAAGGCCTGGGAACAGCTTTTTATGTTTACTCTCTCTCACTGGATTGTTTTTAAATTGGATCTGTCTTTCCCATGGGACAATAACAATTTGACCTTGAACATTGACTGATGAGTGGTACAGGAAAGACAAGAGCAGCCAAAGCCAAGGAAGCTAAGGAGAAGGAAAAGGAAAAAAAGCAGGCACAGCTTGTACAAACAACTTTGACTCAGGGACGCAGATCATCAGTTCCAGCTGTGCTGGGCGTACAAAAGGCAGAAGCCGAAAAGTCTAAAATTCCAGCAGAGGAAGATATGGCAGCAGGAGCATCTGAGGGAGTTCTGAAACAAATCTTGGAGCAGTTGGCAGCTTTAAATCAAAAGGTTGACAACCAATCATCAAAAATTGACCAAGCTACATCTTCGATCCAGAAATTGACAGATCAGGTTTCCCAGCATACACAAGCAATTGAAAAATTGCAAGGAGCTACACAAGAAAACCGTAATTTGGCTGGGGAAGCTGTTCAAATTGCAACGGCAGCTAGAAAAGAGGTCGAGGAAGTTAGAGGTGAAGTTAAACCTTTGCATAAACAAATTGGTGAACAACAAGCCTACCTCTCGATGGTGGAATTGAAAAATCGTGAGAATAACCTCAGATTAAGAGCAATCCCAGAAATTGAACAAGAAGATTTAATTGGATTTTTGACAACAGAATTTTCAAAATTCTGGGGCATTAAGGAAGAAACTGACTTTAAAATAGTGTCAGCTTTTCGGCTGGGAAGATTGGTAAGGAAGGACAGACCCAGAGATTGTTTGATAATTTTGAGATCAAGGGAAGAGAGAGACAAAATATTAGGCCTACATTTCGCAAATACATTGGTGATACAAGATAAAAGGGTGGAAATTTACCGAGACATCCCAAAACAGTTATTGGACTTGAGAACCACTTATTCAGAACTGGCAAGACTGCTGAGAATCAACACAATTCGTTATAGGTGGGAGTTTCCACAAGGGTTATCATTTACTTACAAGCAGAAGAAGGTAAAGATAAAAACACCAGAGGATTTACAAAAGTTCCTGCACGATCACGGTGAAGATCTCCAAAAAGAAGCAGCAGCACTTTGTCCTCTACCACAAGCTGGGATTCCGCCTGGAGGCGGAGCAGGCCCTACACCCTCGGGACCAGAAGATACACCACTCTAGGTGTAACAAAACAGTACAGGATGTCTCTGCAGCTACTTAGTTGGAATATAAATGGCGGAAATTCTCCGGAAAAAAGAAGGAAAATATTTCACATATTGAAGAAAGAACAATTGGACATTATTTGTTTACAAGAAACCCATGTGACCAGGCTTCACAGAAAAGTCTTAGTTAACAAAAGACTAGGCCAAGAATTTATTTCATCAGACAAGGTTAAGAAAAGAGGCGTGGTGATATATGCCAAGGAGAGCCTGGCACCAAAATTTGTATTTAAAGATGAGCAAGGAAGAATCTTGGCGATTGAAATCCAGACACAAGGAGAAAAAATTTTGATATTAGGAATATATGCGCCAAATGACGGGAAATCAGAATTTTTTAAGAAGCTGCATGAGACCATGTTGGACTATATGGACTACAACAACATCATAATGATGGGAGACATGAATGGAGTGGTATCTACACATATGGATAAGTCTCAAAATCAAAACTTAACATCAGATGGCAGACTGCCTAAAACTTTCTTTGAACTGATTGACAATTTGGATCTGATTGATATATGGAGGACAAAAGACCCCCTAGGTAAAGAAGGAACTTTCTTCTCTGAGGCCCACCTGTCATGGACAAGGATCGACCAAATCTGGACATCTAGAGGGCTGGCACCCAAGACTAGAAAGGTGGAAATCTGCCCAAAAACATGCTCCGACCACAATGCTTTGAAACTAGAACTTAGACTTACCCAAACCGGTTCCTTCAGATGGAGAATGAATGACACCTTATTAAGAGATCAAGAGATTGTGAAAAAGGCCCAAAAAACGTTAAAGGACTATTTTGAAATCAACCTGAACACTACAGTTGAAAAAAGAATGATCTGGGACGCAAGTAAAGCCGTTATGAGAGGGTTTCTGATACAACAAAATACAATCAAGAAAAAGCTCTGGAATGGAAAGAAGGATAAAATATTGGAGAAAATATATCAAGGTGAGAAGAAACTGAGAACCAATCCCAAGTCAAAGGAAGTGCTGAGAGAAATCAAATTCCATCAAGCACAATACTCTAAACTGATAAATCAAGAGATCGAATGGAAAATCAAACAGATGAAGCAAAGATCGTTTGAATCAGCAAACAAATGTGGAAAGCTGCTAGCTTGGCAGCTGAAAAAAAGACAAAAGTTAAATACAGTGACAAATCTAGAGATCGAAGGAAGAATGGTTCAGAAACCAGAAGAAATCAGGAAGTGCTTCCACAGATACTTCAAAGAACTTTATGCACAAGGGCCTCAGAAAGAGTTGGAGATAGATCAATTTTTAAGGATAAATGGACTACCAAAAATAACCCAAGATAAAAGATCAATCTTGAATTGTAAAATAACTCAACAGGAAATTGAAGGTGCCATTCAGAATATGCAACTTGGCAAATCTCCAGGCCCGGATGGGCTTACCTCCAAATACTACAAGACTTTGAAGGACTACTTGACACAGCCTTTGATGGAGGTATGCAACCAGATCATGGAGGGGAAGAGGGCACCGGAAACGTGGAAAGAAGCATTCATCACATTGATACCCAAGCTAGAATCTGAAAAGACCCAGCTTAAGAACTACCGTCCCATCTCACTCCTGAATGTGGATTACAAAATATTTGCAGACATTTTAGCAAGCAGACTTAAAAAGGTCTTAAATGAAGTAATTCACAAGGACCAAGCTGGCTTTCTCCCTGGTAGACATTTATATGGAAATACCAGAAACATCATTGACATTTTGGAACTATTGCAAACCAATAGGAACACAAGGGCGGTTTTAATCTTCATTGATGCGGAGAAAGCATTTGATAATATATCTTGGAAGTTTATGAAGAAAAATCTGGAAGGGATGGGAGTGGGACGGGGGTTTGAAAATGGAATAGAAGCAATCTATTCAGAACAGAAAGCTAAATTAATAGTGAACAATGTGGTGACGGAGGAATTTAAAATTGAAAAAGGGACACGACAAGGGTGCCCTCTATCCCCTCTTTTATTCATTTCAGTCCTGGAGGTGCTATTGAACATGATTAGGGAGGACCGGCTGGTACAAGGGATAGAGGTCGGAGTGAAACAATATAAACTGAAAGCTTTTGCAGATGACTTAGTTTTGACATTACAGGAGCCAGAACCCAGTACAAAAAGAGTTTTAGAACTTATTCATGAGTTTGGTCGGGTTGCAGGATTTAAGTTGAACAAACAAAAGACTAAGGTTTTGGCCAAAAACTTGACATCTACAGAAACAGAGGGGTTTCAGAGAGAAACAGAATCAAATGTGGTTAAAAAGGTGAAATACCTAGGGATCTATTTGTCTTCCAAAAATTTGAACTTATTTAAAGACAATTATGAAAAATGTTGGTCGGAAATTAAGAAGGACTTAGAAATTTGGTCAAGATTGAAACTTTCCTTGTTGGGTCGAATAGCAGCTATAAAGATGAATGTATTGCCGAAAATGTTATTTTTGTTTCAGACCCTACAGATCGTGGACAGAGTGGAATGTTTTGGAAAATGGCAGAAGGATATATCTGGGTTTGTCTGGCAGGGCAAAAAGCCTCGAATAAAGTTTAAAATACTAACTGACTCGAAAGAAAGAGGAGGGTTTGCCCTGCCGGACTTGAGGTTATATTATGAATCTGCAGCCTTCTGCTGGTTGAAAGATTGGTTTTTGTTAGAAAACACTGATGTCCTGGATCTGGAAGGGTTTGATAATGCTTTTGGTTGGCATGCATATCTATGGTACGACAAGGTTAAGGTTCATAAACTGTTCAAAAATCATATTGTCAGAAAATCAATTTTTGCAGTCTGGATGAAATATAAGGACTTATTAGAGAGTAAAACCCCGAGGTGGCTATCACCAGTGGAGGCCAAGGCTCGAAAAAGACCCAATATGGAGGCCTATTGGCCGAAATATTGGGAAATAATCGAAAAAATTGGAGACAACTGGAAACTGCAGAGTAAGGATAAACTAAAAAATAAGGTGCGAGATTGGTTACACTATGCTCAAATTCAAGAGGTTTTTAAATTGGATAAAAAAGTTGGATTCCAAGTGGAAAAATCGAAATTGGAGACAGAATTGTTAGAACCAAAAACTAAGGTATTATCGAGAATGTACAACTTGCTGCTTAAGTGGAATACACAGGATGAGACAGTTAAATCTGCCATGATAAAATGGGCACAGGATGTCGGACATAACATTATGTTTGAAGACTGGGAAAGATTATGGAACAACGGGATAAAATTCACGGCATGTAGTGCCCTGAAAGAAAATATTATGAAAATGTTATACCGGTGGTACATGACCCCAGTCAAGCTAGCTAAGATATATCACCTGTCTGATAACAAATGTTGGAAATGTAAGGAGGCAGAAGGGACATTTTTTCATCTCTGGTGGACCTGCCCAAAAGTGAAGGCCTTCTGGGAAATGATTTACAATGAACTGAAAAAGGTATTTAAGTATACCTTTCCCAAGAAACCAGAGGCCTTCCTGCTGGGCATGGTAGACCAGAAAGTGTCAAAGAAAGATAGAACTTTGTTTATGTATGCTACCACAGCAGCAAGAATACTCATCGCAAAGAATTGGAAGACACAAGATTTACCCACGTTGGAGGAATGGCAGACGCAGTTGATGGACTATATGGAACTAGCTGAAATGACCGGCAGAATCCGAGATTTGGATGAAGAATCAGTCGAGGCGGATTGGAAAAAATTTAAAGACTATTTGCAAAAATACTATAAGCTGTATGAACTTTAAGACAGTGCATGTTCTTGGAAAGGTTACGCTTTAGCAAATATGATTAAGCAAATGGTAAAATTAATGACAAATGAGAAAAGAAGTCAATGTGAATCAAACATTTTATGTTTATTTTAAAAGGTAACAAAGTTAAGATACAATATACTGAATATGGGTACATAATAATGGAAAGTTCCAACAAGGTTTGAAATAAGGTAACAAATTGCTGATATTGCTACTACAAAGAACGCAGATCTGGAAGGTGTGGGGAAGTCCAATGGTTTTCTTTTTTGTTAAAAAAATCAAAAATTGTTTCTTGTATTTGGGTTTTTCTGTATTGTATTGCCACAAGGACATACACTGCCTTCTAGATTCCAACACATAATCTACTCAGAGAACCAAAGCTGGCTCAGTCCCAAAGTCACACCAGAAGCCACAATGAAATGGATGTAGATGATGATGATGATTTTATTTGTACACTGTCCATCTGACTGGGTTGCCCCAGCCACTCTGGACAGCTTCCAACAAATATAAAAAACATAATAAAACATTTAAAAACTTCCCTATACAGGGCTGCCTTCAGATATCTTCTAAAAATTGTATAGTTATTAGATATTTCAGTAGGTTCCACTGCTGAAAAGGCCCTCTGCCTTGTACCCTGTAGCTTCACTTCTCACAGTTGAGGAAACCACCAGAAGGTGGACCTCAGAGCTGGACCTCCTGTAGGTATACAGGGCCAAGGCCATTTAGGGCTTTAAAAGTCAGCAGCAACACTTGGAATTGTGCTGGAAGCCAATGTAGATCCTTTAGGATCAGTGTTATATGGTCCCAGTGGCCTCTCCCTGTCACCAATCTAGCTGTCATATTCTGGATTAGTTGTAGTTTCCGAGTCACTTTCAAAGGTAACCCCATGCAGAGCGCATTGCGGTAGTCCAAGTGGGAGATAACCAGAGCATGGACCACTCTGGCAAGACAGGGAGCAAGCAGGGAGGGTCTCAAATGGAGCTGGTAGACAGCCGCCCTGGGCAAATAATTGACCTGCACCTCCATGGACAGCAGGGAGTCCAAAATGACCCCTAGGCTGCACACCTGATGCTTTAGGGACACAGAGATAATGTTTCACCAACCTTTCCACACACTTCCAGGTCTTGTGACTGTTTCAATACAAACATTTTTAGAGTCTAGTCCTGCACAGATGGCTGTGTGTGCCAGGGACAGGGGGTGACGTTTGAAGCTGATATGACTGACAGGAGTTTGTGGTGAACCAAAAGGTGGATATCTGCGGTGAGTTAACCCCAGTAGAGAAAGTGTATGTATGAATGCAACCTCACACTGCCATTTGCTGCTAATGACACAGTGTAGTTTCTCGTGTGGGGCAAAGCCTGGATGGGAATTTAGTTTTATCTCCCCTTTGAGCCACGCCTGCCTCTACATTCCTAGCCAAGAAGACAGGCCTTTTCAATCAAGGCTTCTTCTGTGTTTGATTTCTTTGGCTGCGTCTCTAATGAGTGTCTAGTTTTTGAGTTCTGCCTTCTCATCCGCTGCTGCTATTTTGACAGAAGTGTTGTTCAGTCTAGGTCCCTGCTCTCCCATGTGCTTCAAAGCAATCGTAGTACAATTATACACCCACTTCCAAGACTATGGAAAATCCGCTCCCCAAGCCATGACCATATTGTTAAAATAAGGATGTCTGGCAGCAAGTTACTCACTGCTTTGTAAAACAAAACAAAACAAAACAGCACCAAGTATTGGTGGCCTTGTTAGGCCCACAGAGCAAACGATTCACAGAAGAATCCTATGCATGCTGACTGGGAAATACCTCCTAATGTGTTCATTGAGACTTATTTCCAGCTAGGTTGGTATAGGAGTGTAGCTTGACTACTGTAAATGTCTTCTGTGGGATACTTCCTGAGCATTCCTGGGTTAGAGCCTAGCTAAGAGTAGAGAATTGTGTAAACTGATGATTTAGGACAGGGATAGGCAACCTAAGGCCCAGGGGGCAGATGCGGCCAATTGCCTTCTCAATCCGGCCCATGGACAGTCTGGGAATCAGTGTGTTTTTACATGAGTAGAATCATAGAATCATAGAGTTGGAAGAGACCACAAGGGCCATCGAGTCCAACCCCCTGCCAAGCAGGAAACACCATCAGAGCACTCCTGACATATGGTTGTCAAGCCTCTGCTTAAAGACCTCCAAAGAAGGAGACTCCACCACACTCCTTGGCAGCAAATTCCACTGTCAAACAGCTCTTACTGTCAGGAAGTTCTTCCTAATGTTTAGGTGGAATCTTCTTTCTTGTAGTTTGGATCCATTGCTCCGCGTCCGCTTCTCTGGAGCAGCAGAAAACAACCTTTCTCCCTCCTCTATGTGACATCCTTTTATATATTTGAACATGGCTATCATATCACCCCTTAACCTCCTCTTCTCCAGGCTAAACATGCCCAGCTCCCTTAGCCGTTCCTCATAAGGCATCGTTTCCAGGCCTTTGACCATTTTGGTTGCCCTCCTCTGGACACGTTCCAGTTGGTCAGTGTCCTTCTTGAACTGTGGTGAATGTGTCCTTTTATTTAAAATGCATCTCTGAGTTATTTGTGGGGCCTGCCTGGTGTTTTTATATGAGTAGAATGTATGTTTTTATTTAAAATCCATCTCTGGGTTATTTGTGGGGCATAGGAATTTGTTCATTTTTATTTTTTTCAAAATATAGTCTGGCCCACCACATGGTCTGAGGGACGGTGGACCAACCCCCTGCTGAAAAGGGTTGCTGACCCCTGATCTAGGAACATACTCTGAAAAGGTCACCTGCAAGTTATGCTAGGAAATATCAAGAGGAATCAATTACAATTACAGGGTCACATGTGTGAACTGGTTCTTCTTAGATAGCCTTAATCAAATCAGCCAGTATTTCCAGCTTCAGTGGCACTCTTGGTCAAACGAAATTGAGTATTCAAAGCTTGAAACAGCGGCATAGATCTATTTTGTGTTAGAGGGGGATTTTTCACTGGTGGCAGATGACAGAGACTGTGACTCCATGAGACAGGTGTAAAACCAAATTAAATAAGGACTTTATTTCAAAACAACAAACAGCAAAGCTTATGGGTGTTTTTCTTGCAGGTAGGGTTCAAACTGCAGCTTTTCTCCTTTTGTAGCCATGGCCAGCTGCAACCAATTAGCCCAGAGCTCACAAAAATTGTTCTTAAAGGTACAAACATGCTTCTGTGCAGAATGATTCTCAACGTTTTGGTGGGTTTTGCTGGCAAAAGCCACTTGGCAAAAGATAGGTTTCAAAATGGAGAAGTTTCTTAGAAATGCGAATGATGGAGATTTTGAAAAGAAAAATCCCTGTTGTTAAATGTAATTATGCTTGATTTTAAAAACAAACAAATGAGAAGCCACCACTACCTGCATGCCTCTTGACATTTGCCACATATGAGTGTCATAAAGAGCTGTCATAAGGCATTTTAGCTGTTATAAAGCTAAAATGGAACTCTAAAGCCTAGATACTTAATCCACTACCATCAGCCTCTGCTGGCCTTTATTGAAATTATAATTACATTTCGACTTAAGGAGTAGACAAAGAAGAGAATCTCAGGGGACCCCAAAAGGAAACAGCGAGCCAACTTGAAATATTTATCAGTTTAATGGCTGTGTGCGTTTCTTTTCAAACTGTCCCTTTGGACTAGTAGAACAATGTGACTACGCTAATTCCTCAAGTGTTTTAATACAAACAGTGAGTGCATATTACCCATTCCTAAATTGTGGCCCATGGAGAAAGTAAAGTTTTGCTGTAAATAAGATTGCAACTGTTAAACTGAGAAATATGCAGTAGGCTGTTTCTTTCAGACAGCAGCTGAAGTTGCAAGAACAAATGATGACTGTGAGTTATGATGCGACTTCCTCACGGGCAGCAGTAAAATAGTCTCACAGATCGCACACAACATTCTGTATTCTCACCTGCTGTTTCCTCGCTCTGTTTTCCTTCCACTGCTGAAATATATTAAACTGGCCACATCAACGAGGACAAATGGCATCAATCAATTTAATTCACCTCTTCTGCTGTGTGACATGATATCATGCTGTGGAAGGCCTCTGAGGTGGGAACAATCATTATTCCTACTCCACTAGTTTCAGAGACACATGGCATTTTTTATCACGCTGAATACACATCAAGCTCCTGATTGCCTCAAATCAGAATAATTGCCAGTGTTTGTTTAGGTCTCAGTCAGTGAAAAGGTACATGGAAAAGAACTACACTACTGAGTAAACGAATAGAGTGGCAGAAGCTAAGCTGGTCTAGTTTCAGTGTGCACAGTTAAAACTAGTTAAAAATTGTTCATTTACACAAGCTCTGTGCACTATTTGGCTACATCACCACTCCCTGTGTTAGCAAACTCAGGTGATGAGTGCCAGCAAGCCTGGAGCTAAAACTAAAAAGCAAGAGGGAGGTTTCAGCCAGCCCAGGGAAACCCACCCCCCACTGGTTTACAAAAGTACAAAAAGCTTTAAAAAACCAAAACCTAAAGGGACAGCCACTCCAAACCTAGGACTCAGCTTGTTGTTGTTGTTGTTTAGTCGTTTAGTCATGTCCGACTCTTCATGACCCCCTGGACCAGAGCATGCCAGGCCCTCCTGTCTTCCACTGCCTCCCGCAGTCTGCTCAAACTCATGCTGGTAGCCTCGAGAACACCATCCAACCATCTCGTCCTCTGTCGTCCCCTTCTCCTTGTGCCCTCCATCTTTCCCAACATCAGGGTCTTTTCCAGAGAGTCTTCTCTTCTCATGAGGTGGCCAAAGTATTGGAGCCTCAGCTTCACGATCTGTCCTTCCAGTGAGCACTCAGGGCTGATTTCCTTAAGAATGGATCGGTTTGATCTTCTTGCAGTCCATGGGACTCTCAAGAGTCTCCTCCAGCACCATAATTCAAAAGCATCAATTCTTCGGCGATCAGCCTTCTTTATGGTCCAGCTCTCACTTCCATACATCACTACTGGGAAAACCATAGCTTTTACTATACGGACCTTTGTTGGCAAGGTGATGTCTCTACTTTTTAAGATGCTGTCTAAGTTTGTCATTGCTTTTCTCCCAAGAAGCAGGCGTCTTTTAATTTCGTGACTGCTGTCACCATCTGCAGTGATCATGGAGCCCAAGAAAGTAAAATCTCTCACTGCCTCCATTTCTTCCCCTTCTATTTGCCAGGAGGTGATGGGACCAGTTGCCATGATCTTTGTTTTTTTGATGTTGAGCTTCAGACCATATTTTGCGCTCTCCTCTTTCACCCTCATTAAAAGGTTCTTTAATCCCTCCTCACTTTCTGCCATCAAGGTTGTGTCATCTGCATATCTGAGGTTGTTGATATTTCTTCCAGCGATCTTAATTCCGGCTAGGGATTCATCCAGCCCAGCCTTTCGCATGATGAATTAGGACTCAGCTATGTATAGCTGCAAATAATACGTTTTAAGTGCATTTAAAGTGCAATATACAATGTGACACTAGATGGCAGTGGTGAGCTTTTTGGAAAATTCAATATTTTTAAAAACACTTTTTTAAAAAAGCATTTTCAGAATGGTTTTATATGTGTGTAGATTCCACCCTACTCCTATGGAGACTGAGCATGCTTCGTAACTATGGCATGTTGGCTCTCAGGTGGAAAAGAAGGACAGAAAATGGACTGGCTGTCTGGAACTTATAAGGTGGGAAGGAGACAGCGACTGCATTTGTTGCCCTGAGTCCAAGGCAAAGCTGAGAGAGATGAAGCAGTTTGAGTTTAAAATGGGCATACATTTTCATTGTAATTAAAGATCTGCGGAGAGTAGATGCTTATTTGTTTATGATCAGTGCAGTCTCCTATACATCTGAGTCCCATGGATATTAAAACAACTCAGATTGCTGAGTGAGCTGCCTCCAGGCCCCTCAGTAATAAACTACCAGCTCCCAGCCCTTCCTTGCCAGCACATTAACGGTGCTGAGGCCGTTCTGTCCAGCTTGCCCTCCTCTCTAGCCTGGAGACATGGAATGTGTGAATTGGCCCTTCCCCAACTCCCGTATTGAGACATTGATGGATAGGTCCTGGGTGGTCCCCTTCATGTTCTAGAATGTGCCACAAGGGGTTTCCCAGCTTTTATATTAACCCCATTTCCCCTAACCATGCACTGACTCTATCCTGGCGAGCCTTGGGACTCAGCTAGCTACATTAGTAAAAAACAACAACAACAACCAGTGAATTGAATGCATTTTAAACATGCAACACCAGATGGATCCTGAGAGCAGGAATTGTTTAAAAGCGAGATTTTCCATTGGGATTTTTTTTCTATTGTTAAAATGATCTGATTTCTGACTTATTTATATCAGTGTTTTCCTGTGTTTAGATCCACCCTTGCTTAGACCACCTCACCCCTACTGAACATTAAAACAATGCATTAATTAAAATCAGGCATGCTGGTTCCTGGAGTCTGGTCTGCAGTATCTGTAGATCCTTGACCCAACTCTCTTTCTTTCTGCTTTATTATTTTCTTTATAATGTACATGGCTTTTGTGGTATACCAAGCTGATAATGAGTTAGAACCGGACTTCAGCATAATCCTAGCCAAGTCTGCTCAGGAGTAAGTCCTACTGAATTAATTGGGGCTTACTCCCAGGTAAGTGAGGTTAGGATTGCAGCCTTGATTATGTTTAGGGTAGACCAGCTGGGTAACTTAAGTCCCCTTCATCTCATTGGGGTTCTTCTCAGTGTGTCAGGCAGACTGGAGGCAACCCGTTGTAAAACAGAACAAGTGTAACCGAAAAGGATTCAAAAGCCGCTGCATCCTATGAATGTTATACACTCTAGGAGTTAACCAGATTTGCCTATCTGTATTTGAGCCTGAAAGGAGCTGCCAATCTGAATTACCTTTTTCAATAATTACTTCTATTTTAATAATTTCTATATTCTGTTAAATATTCTATTCTATATTATGCTGTAAATTTTATTTTATTTTGAAATACAACCTTGAGCATCTATAATAATAATAATAATAATAATAATAATAATAATAATAATAATAATTTATTATTTTTACCCCGCCCATCTGGCTGGGTTTCCCCAGCCACTCTGGGCGGCTTCCAACAAAGATGAAAAATACACTAAAAAGAAAGGGAAGCTACAAATACAGCTCCGCTATCCCTGCTGAAGTGCTGCAGTCATCATCTCTGCTATGCTAAGAACAAGAGGGAAAGCGTCATGCAGACACAATGCACTTGTCATCTGCTGCGAAAGGGAGGACCTTGGAAATCCATCCTGCAGAACTTGGCAGGGAGACTATGGAACCCTAGACGTCTTTCAGGGCATGCTTATTTCCCTTCTCCTTTCTTTCTTTTTGCAGATATGTAAGAAGCTATTTTGCCTTTCCAACTTGGCTTCTCACTGGCCGAGTGTTGCTGATTTAATAAGGCCTGAGGGATTGTGAACTTCTTTGCATCCTAGTTGATCTAGCTGACTGGGACTAGCTGCATGGCACTTAAAAAGATTATTGGCTTGGGAGGGGGCAATATGCTTTTCCGTATATGGTTAGTATTTGGCTACTGTACTACATGACGGAAAAGGAACCTAGATGGGAGGTAGGATAGAACTGAGTCTAGAAAAGGAGAATAGAAAAAGAGAGGCATCTATAAATAGGGTGAATTGGTAGTTTCCTAGTTTACACAGAAACAATTTTTAATGCCTCCAGGGACAGTTGAAAGCTACCCATAGAAGTCAGTGAAGAAATCCAATATTTAATTACAGTGAGGACTAGACACAGATGTGTCCCCATCAGCCCCCACCCCGCAAAACCCCTACTGAATGCTATTTTGAGCCCCCATTGGGGAGCTTGTATGGAAGGTCCTTGAAAATCTGGCACATAATCCAAATCTGACTTCTAGCCTGACAATGGGACATAAAAATATTTGGAATGCAGGAATCTCAACCTCTGCTTAAAAACCTCCAAGGAAGGAGAGCCCACCACCTCTCGTGGGCACCTGTTCCACTGTCAAACAGCTTTTGCTGTCAGAAAGTTATTCCTGATGTTTAGTCAGAATCTCTTTTCTTGTAACTTGAAGCTATCAGTTCGAGTCCTACGCTCTGGGTAGGAGAAAGCAAGCTTGCTCCATCTTTCATGAGACAGTCCTTAGAAGATGACCATCGCATGTCCTCTCAAGCTCTTCCTTTCCAAGCTAAACATACCCAAATACCTCAACTGTTCCTCATAAGGCTTGGTTTCCAGACCAAGACGTCACCCTCCTCTGCACACATTCCAGCTTGTCCATATCCTTCTTAAATTATGGCATCCAGGACTAGACAAAGTATTCCAGGTGTGGTCCAACCCGACCAAGGCAGAAAAGAGCAGTATAAAACGTTGGCAGCATTAAGATAAATTCAACAGTGTAAACAAGTTTTGATGGATGCAGTAATGGAATAATGAATGGTATAGTTTTTGTAAAATATGCAGGGATTCATAATATGTAAAATGAACCATGGAAAGAGAAGAAGGGAAGTCATTGATATCTTAAGGATGTAAAATGAGTATTTTAAATTGTAAAACAGAAAACTTAATAAAAATTATATACAAAAAAAGAGAAAAGAGCAGTACTCTTACTTCCCTTGATCAAGACACTAGTTCTAGGTTTGTACACTCAATACATTTATTTTCTTCAGTTGTTTTGCCAGGAGTACAGCATCAGTCCTGTGTTTACCTCTAAGTAGCTGCAAGAATACTTCTCACTAGTGGCTTGAAAAAAATTACAAGAGGTGAATAGCCAGTGTTCCTTCTTTTATTGTACTGTAGCAATATTACAGCAACCACCTTCTGTAAATCTGGAACTGTCCCTGGAAAATAGGGTCACTTGGAAGCTCTGGTCCCATGTTTGCAACCCCCAGGTCTAGAGAGGTCATGATGAGAAGAATGAAGAAGGGAATCCAGCAAGGAGCAGCTGAGCTAGCCCCCTTAGGTATGAAAACCAGTGCTCACAAGCCAGGCAAAAACCACCGAAGCTGACTGTTGCCCAGGCAAAATCTAAACCCCTTTACACAGAAGCTTTTGTAGCCCTGCTTATAGGATGTGAGAGATCAAGGAGTCTCTCTGTCAGTAGTTTAAAGAGTATTTGCTGCAAAGATAGACAAATCCAGAGGTTCCTGGTTCTAGCCCCAGCAATTCCTGACAGTAGTTCATGTGAAATAAATTAGGAGTCTTGGTGCAATTCCTGGCATGCATTCTTGCCAAAGACACTCAGGAATGACTGGGCTGGGAGAATGAACTAATTGCAGGGTCCAAAAAGAGAGAAAGAGCCACAACTTTGCTTGATTGGAATAAAAGAGTTGTAATTGCATCATTTCTTCATTCTGATTTTTTGCAGAATTCTTGGCTAGCAAAAGAGGTGTTTCAGGAACATTGAATGGAGCTCTTAACACAGTTTTCTACCATTACTTGAATGAAGCTCAAAGCTCATCATTTATTTATTTTTTATCCAGCTTAGCCAAGACAGCTTCAGAGTACTTGACTAAGAAAATGCAAAGCTGAACTGTCTTTTTTCCTCCCTCTGGGACAACCACAATTTGACATTGTGGCTTCCAAAATGACCAGTAAGTGATTTCATGTGCTGGAAATGAAGAGAGAGAAGTGGGAGGGTTGTGTGTGGATTTTTGTTTTTTCCCTTCTTCCTCTTTAAATGGATTTCTTATAAATGTGTAAGTATGTTTCTGTTCCAAGCCACATCAAATCATTTCTAAAATCTGAACTTTTAAAAAAACCAAAAAACCTGGAATGTGTATGATATGCGCAGCAAAGGAAACAAAAGGCCAAAAGGATGTTTTTGCTGGATGGTCAGTTGATGGAGACAAAGAGGGCGCCTAGAACACAACCTAATCCCTGCCCAACCCCAGTGCATGAACCAAATCAGCTCATCATTTTGAGGAGCAAAGCTTTCTAAAAGTATCACTGCAGTGAGAAGTAAATTGAACCTCTTCACTATATAACACGAGCTCATGATTCCATAACTATGCAGTTAAGCATTCTGTATTATCTCCTGCTCTATAAATTTTAATGAGGTCCCTTGGAGCCTGGTGGCCATATTCTTGTGGTGTGATTATCCTGAGAGTGAAATGGTTTCATGGCTGCTTTGCTTAAAAGCAGTGAGTAATTTAGGATAACATTATGCCATCATTACACATGGCAAAGAGAAATCTAGCCTTCTGCAAGGTAGGAAGAAAAAAATGGCTTAACATTATGTTAATTGTTGGGTAGACTTTTCTGTAATGTTTTATCATGGTTCAGCCAATTTGCCTTCAGCATTGGTGTATGCAGGTGTACGAAGTTTGAAACCATATTATTTGCAGATTCCAATATAGTGTCTTTGGGGATTTTCTTGCCAGGCACATTCCCCAGCATCTCCGGGGGGGGGGGCTGGGAAACCCTGCCTGAAACCCTGGGGAGCTGCTCCCAGTCAGTGTGGATGAGTGGGCTGACTCAGTAGAAACACACCCTTTCACACACACCCCATCCTTCCATCCTTGTAGCCTGTGTGCCCTGGTCAATATTTGAGGCTGCTTTTATTCGCCTGCAGAGGCATGAGAGACAAACTTCTCCTCTTCCCCAGGGGAGGTGTTGTGAGTGGGAATTGCTTCCTGCGCTCGCAGGGGGCGGGTGGCCGGGTCCCTGCGGCACTGGAGTCCTGTGCCCACATCACACACCCTAGCCAGCCAATTCGGCTGGCTTGGGGGGGGGCTGGCACACGAGCGCTGCCTTGTTGTTCCTGCTTCCTTGGATCACCCGCCCCCCCTCCCTCTAGGTTTTGCTTCTGCACCTGACCTTGCTATGGACCCTGGTTGGTCGCCTTGGGTGTCCAAGGGGCCTGGGAGGAATTTTCTCCACTTGGCAGATTGGCACCAGCCACTTGGTTTTTCACCTACATCGTAGCAAATTGTAACAACTTCGTAAGGTTTGGTGGTTAGGCACTGGAAATGCGTTGTGTGTTGGAGGGGAGGTTGTGGCCATCACCTCCCCCTCCCCTTGAAGGGTATTCCATTAAAGGAATCTGGCGGTCGTGGTTCCTGTTCAATACCCAGGTGGTGGCTAGGGCCATGGCACGACCCTGCCGTGACTCTAGGGGAAAGCTTCCAGTTAATTGCATCAACAAGCTCCTCCTACAGGTTGTTAACCCTTGTGTGACTCCCTGCAGAGTGGGCAGGAGTCAAGTATAGACTGTTGATGCCAATGCCTAAGCCAATACCACTCACATTCTGTAACCAATAAAGTTGTGGCCTTTTTTAGCCCATCAACCTAAAATGCTTGTGTCCATGTGTCTTATTTCATCACAAAGCGGGGAGCGGGGGCCTCAACTCACAACTCCTTTTCCGTTGTGATGCCGCAGTGTATAGAATATCCTCCTGAAGGAGGCTTGCCTGACCCACCCATTGCTTGCCTTCTGTTGAGCAGAAAACCTGGTATTAAACACACAAACACAACCATTAAGAGATACCAAGGCTTTCAGAAGTTGCTTGGTTTTGCTTTCTTAATGCTGTTAGCTGTGCTTTTATATATTTTATCTGAGTTTCATTTTCATATGTAACTTCAGGTGTTTTTAGTATATTTTTTAACCTGCCTTTGGTGTCTTCCGCAAGTGGACTTTGGGGTTAGTAAATGCAGTAAAGAAATAGCATCTGTTGCAGCCTCTGATTTATCTGTCTATGGGCCAGAAAAAGTTTCATAAGAAGTTGAGAAAAGTGGAAGTGGGACTCGCCCTTTGCCCAGCCCAGACTGCCATAAAGAAAATGCTTTCTGTGCCTGGATGGAGGGAAAGCAACAACATTTTTCCTTTCTTCATTTGGATGAAGGTTGCAGAAATTTCTGCAAAACCAGAATAAGGGAGCCCAAGCTCCTTCACGCCTGCTATTTTTTAGTCAGTGCATTGGAATGATCCATAAATTGGCCCTGGGTGATCTCAAAGTATGAGGACCATGGTAAGAGAAGCTCGTTTTAGGTAAGATGGAGCAAGTGAGTAAGTCCGGTAGCACTTGAGCCAAACCTTAAAGCAGATTCAAAAGCACAGAGAGAGCCAAGCTTTGGGATTTCGGTACAAGAGTGATGTCATGATTGACTGCAGTTCAAGTAAGTAATCCAGTCATCTGTTCACAATTTTGAATTACGGCTGATGTAAAGCCTGCCTGCAAGCCAGCAATAACCGAGAGCGGGAACTGCAGGCTCTGAATCATGGCACTGGTGGTGCTGATTAGCATCTTGGCATCTGCCTCAAGGGGCAGAGATCTCTTGAAATGGCAGCTCACAGGACTCGGATTTATCTATTTCAGCTTGGAGAAGCACAGATGGCATTTTAAAAACACTTTTGGAGAGGCACTTATCATTTGGGAGCCCCTCTCCCCCTCTCCCTCTTTTTAAAAACCAGTAACTTTGCCCTAGCCTGGCAGCCACAATGTTTCTGTACTCCGAATGCCCTTGAAGCAACGCTGCCTCATGATGCACAGGCCAGGGAAGAAGTGGGGAGTAAAGGTTTTCATCAGGATCTGCTGCCTGAGGTGCTTGCCTCATCTTGCCCCACGAGTGAGCCAGCCTTGATAACACAGCATCCTGCTGAGGAGGGTTCTGCAGCCTGCCACTCCCCCCCACCTTGAATGCAATGGGGATGGTGGGGGGGGGGTGGTGACCGCCAGATCGCAGCCCCCACCTGAAGCTCTGCTGCCAGTCGCCAGAGATGGTGGCAAAATGTAAAGCAAAAGAGAGCAAATGCTCCCCTTTGTCACTATCCCTGCCAAAATGAATTGGGAAGCATTTTGTCTCAGCTGTAGCTCAAAGTGTCCAGAACAAAACATCTCTTTTTTTGAGACAGAAAATCATCACAATACTTGGCCCTGAGTTCAATGTGGACCCCAAAGAAAGTGAAAATCATGGGTATATTGTATATTCCCAAACATTTCTTCACTTTGAGTATATTCAGTAGATTTTATTGTAGGCCAATGGCCATCACAATACAGTATGAGCACAAATCACACAACTACAAAACGAAAGACTTTACTTTGAGTATCATTCTGAAGCTGTGCTTCATGATTGTGTTGTGTGTGTTTTTTTATCTTTCACACAAAGGGGAAAGCATGTTAAATGAGGCTAAGTACCGGATGACGAGCACACGCCACTTAGACAAATATACTGTTTGAATACCACTTAAAATATGCTTGACCTCCACAAACCCACAATGGTAACCCATAAACCACAAAGTTGGAATCAGCTACACAGGAGAAAGGCATCTATCAAGTGGATGATGTTTTATTTATTGGATTATATATACCCCACTTTTCCACCTCAAAATACAGAAACAGCTTGCAATGAATAAACAATTATGTGACAATAATATTAAAGAAGTACAACTTTCATAAAAATATAAGAGCTGCAGTCCTCGCCCTTCTTATTATACTGCTGGATGAGCATTTTAGGAATTTTGTCCTGCATTTTAAATTTGGCTTTTAATTGATTATATCTGTTTGTCTTTTATTTTGTTAAGTCACTTTGAGACATTTTGTTTTGTGTAAAATGACTAAAAATGTCGGAAATTTGTTCGCTGTATCCTGACCTAGTGATGGGGTTGGACCTCAGCAGTGGGGCTGGACCCTATGGCAGCCGTGGAACCTTGTGGTTAATCCAGCACTGTGCATAGTTGAAATGCTCCCTGGATATGGAATACAATCGCCTTTGGTTTTAAAGTTGCCCTATGCTATATCCCTGCTCAGGATTAGAACTAGTTTTTGATAGGTAGCTATATACCACGTAGGCTCAGCCCCTCCTGCTTCCTGTATCGCTGCTCTAACACTTATTTTTCCAATGCAGCAGACAATTCCATTGTGTCTCTTGCTGTACCAAGAGTGAGAGCTTCCTCTGCTGCTCTGAACTGGCTTTCTTCTTTTCCTTCCTTCCTTTTCCATCCTGCCATTCACCACCAGTTCTAAAGTGGGGGTTTCTCTAATCCTGTCCAGATGAGCAGTGTATTCCAACCGGAATCTATTTTTGTTCTTGGGCTTTCAGCTCTATGCTACTGTTGGGCTTGAGTTCATTCAGAGAAATCTCTTTGGCTGCTGTGCGGATTCCTATACCTCAGCAGAACAGAGGCTGCTAAGGTTTTGCTAGATGCTGCTTCTGTGTGAGGCTTCCGGGGCTGAGCGTTTTCAAACAACTGCACTGCTTTCTCAAACAACAGCCGATTTCTTCTATTAATGTTCAGGCCTGTTTTTGAAACCAGAAGCAAACTTTCTATCAGCCTCTATGGAACTATGATTAGCAATGAACGCTGGCTGTGCAGCAGCAGCCTTGCAAACCTGGCCAAGACATGGATGCTATTGTGCTGGATGTAGTACATGCAAAGGGGGGCTGGTTCTTCCTCCTGCTCCTCACACTCCAATGGTTTAAATCAGTCAGTGGGTTTGCTTTGGATTATTTTCAAGGTTGGAACTATCATGCAATCTGATTTATTATGATAGATTTAATCATCTTGCAGATGAGAAAACTGAGAGTAGAAGGGCAGCTTTCGGATACAAAAAAAGAACTACCTTTTTGGTGCAGCCATTAAAAATAGCTCTGTAAGATTCACTTTCTGCTGCCTGTGAAAGACTCACTTTCTGCTGCTGATCTAGAAAACTATTTCAAAGTTTTCAGAATTTATATCTGCAGATTTTATGATGTGTCAGTTAAAAAGTAATTCCCATTTCCCTTTTATTTCACAGGATTTAAAAATTATATTTTACAGTCAAAGAGCTCTTTTAAAAGTGTGCCAATGTATTATGCACAGGGCCATTCCACACATTACAAAGGAGCAAACTTGGATTTCCCACTGAGTGAACCTCCATATCGTAGTGCAAACGCGGCTCGTCTGATGTTGGGGTCAGGCTGGCTTCTTTAAACTTGAGCCTCCTCTATTCTTTTGCAAATTGGGGGTGCAACCCAAGTGTTATGTACTAAGCTTGGATCCTAGAACAATAGGCAAGTAGGATCCCAGAATGCAACAATTGATTGGCCTGCAGGAAAAGACCAATCAGGCTCCAGGAGGGAAGCAGAATCAGCCAATCAGACAGGACCCATTGTGTAAATAATGTATATAAAAGCCTGAGGTTTAGGGGAAAATTCAGTCACTGTTTTACAAGCTGCAATGAAGAGCATGAAATCACTACAGGACTCCGAGTATATTTCATTCACCAAGGCACCCAATGAGTATGTGGTTGGGGAAGAACTCTCCGATGGAAAGAGCTGGGATGTGTGAAGAGGCCTTTTAACAAGGCTGCATAATTATGGACACATGCAATAGGAAGTAACTCCCACTGAACTCAGAAGACGTTACTTTTGAATAAGGCACACTGATTTCCACCCAACATTGTAGGTGGCCCATTGCACATGCATGTGTGATGTCATGTGCATCAGGAGCAGGCCACAAGGCTGGCGAAACCCAGTGCCAGTGTGAGGAGGACCAATGAGGCTGGGCCCCTCAAGACTGGGGGGGGGGGTTCAGCCCCATCCCAGCTTCATTGGGGGTTGGCACCATAGAGTTGGCACCTATGTTTTGAGTTGACATTCTGGAAGGCTTTGAACAAATTTTGAACAAATTTTGGAACTCATCTTGTTTTTTACTTTTTGTGTTTTAAAATCTGTATGATGAGAAGTACAGCCTAAATTCAGTGCTTTGATTGAATCCTTCGAAATGTTAGCTCTATACTGTAGAAGGATAGATGAAGGAAGAGACAGACTGCAGACTGCAAAGTCTTCCTTCTGATGGCTCCCTCTCCTTCACCTCTGAGGTAATACTGAAATGGAATAAAGGAGGCTCTTAACAACTATTGTGGGGTCTGACTCTAAGAACCATCTTAATGATGCAGAAGCTCATCAAGGGCGGTGCAGGGGAAAATTTCCTTTCTTTGTGAAATCCTCAGATTACCCAACAATTTCTACTGAGTGGGTAACTTACTCATTCTCTCTCTGGGAGCCATGGTGACCATTTCAGTTGGGTGTTTTCTCATTGCAGCTAAATGCCTGGAAAATGCAGTGGTCACAGAAACACACGTACTAGTGGTATGTGATTAGTGGAAATAAACTGCCACGTTGACCAAATGGGGGGACATTATGTCTCACCAGCAGCAGTTTCTGTTCCTCATGGTCTAATTAGAGAAGCAAATCTTGGATTTCTCTTTTGGGAAGCAGATTTGTCCTGTCAGAAGCACATGTTCCAGAAAGCAAAATGAGGTCTGTTTGAAATATATTCTAGAAACAGTGCAGCTTGACTGGGAGCAGTCAGTGGACTCCTTTCTTAGTGCCATAAAGGGCCATGACAATTGGGGGGGGGGCTGATAGATAGCGGAGCTGCCTTTTTATTCCTTCCTTCCTCACTACAGTAACTTGCAAGCGACATGCCATCAACCCCAAAATATTTATATACATGTTATGGGTTATGCTGCGTTCCTATTTTTTATTTTTCTGCTCTGTCCTGTGGCAGGTATGCTGTGGAGTTCCACAGGGTTCTGTTTCACCTCCCATGCTAATCTCCACCTCCATTGAACTGCTAGGAGAGGATATCCAGGGATGCAGCTTGAGATGTCATAAATATGCTGATGGCTCTCAACTAGAGCTACGTCTCTTTTTTGTTGATCCCAGGTGAGACAGTGGCCATTTTAAATCTCTGCTTGAGCTGGGTAATTCTCAACAAACGGAAACTGAGTATAAGAAAGAGGCAACAGGACAGGAGAATGTTATTGATAAGGGGTTTGGGCATATTGAACAGAGGAGAGATTGATGTGTGTTCATGGGATTTGGAGGGAACAGGGTTTGGTTAGGGCATGGGAAGGAAAACTCAGGCCTGGTGGCCGAATGCTAGTCTCTCCATCTGGCCTTCAAAGAATCAAAGAATTGTAGAGGCAGAAGAGACACCAAGAGTCTTCAATTCCAACCCCTTGCAATGCAGGAATCTTTTGTCCAATGCGGGGTTGAACACACAGCCCTGAGATTAAGAGTCTTGTGCTTCACTGACTGAGCTGTTCTTCAGAAGTCTCCCAGCCCCCCGCCCCCCATAGATCAGATGGCCCTTAAGGCATGTTGGGCTTAAGTTCTTCAGGGCTTGTGAATTAACACAAGAATGTTGACCCTAACCCAGTAGCCAGTTGGCAACCAGTGCAGCTCTCTCAGCAGAGGAGTCACAGGTTGCTGGTAGCTTCCTCCTGTGAGAAGCCTGGCTGCTGCACTCTGTGCTGTCTGCAGCTTATAGACCAGTTACAAGGGGAACCGCATAAAAAGGGTGTTACAGTAATCGAGTCTTGAGATTACCAATTCATGGACCACTGTGGTCAGGATGTTATGCTCCAGGAACAGTCCCGTCTGGTGTACCAGCCAGAACTGGTAAAAAGAACTTAGCCACAGAGGTCACTTGGACCTCCAGTGACAGAGATGAATCAATGAGTCTTTTTTTTTTAAAAAAAAAGATACTACAATGCAGTGCTTTGGGGGACCATTAATGTATTTAGCTCTGAGATTCTGTCATATTCTGTTGCCTGTGCATTTGACACTTTCTGGCTATAATTATTTCAACCTACAGCATGTCTCTGAAGGACCCTACTATAGCCAGTGTCAAGGCACTCTGCAGCTGCACATTCATGCTGGAGTTGGCTTGAACAGCTTTGTTGCAGCCATAGTGAATGGTTGGTTGGTTGGTTGGTTGATTAAATGCACATCCCCTCCTTCCTACCGAAGGTGGTTACCTCGTGCTGCTGCTGTGTGAAGATTTGAGACCTGCCTAGTAAAGACGGATACCAAGCAAGATTGTTCAGAATAGGAGGTATTCAGTTACTCTAGGATGTTTCTCCTATAATACCTGCTAAACCACAAATGCACACGCTCAGCAAGTCTTGCCCTGCTGTCTTAGAATAGCTTTATCATTTCATGACCAAAACCATCAGCCAAGAGCACTGACACGCAGTCAATGCTGTGCCCGTGTAGCTGAAGAGAAAAACAAAGAGGAAGGAAAGAGTTGGAGGAGAAATTGCCAGGTAAATTTTCTTCGTTTTTCTTCACAGAGGTTTTGTAAACTTGCCTCTCTCACTTTCTCTCCCCTTTTTTAATGTTAGAGTGAAAGGGTTAACAGAGAGGTCATGTTGGTTTAAAAAATTATGGTTTACCCTTACAAGCTGGGTTGCCTTAGGTCATGGTGATACAATTCCTTCCCCTTGTCCTGTGAACTGGTGGTTCACAAAAATTTTACTAACACAAGGAAGGAAGGGAGGGGCGACTGCCAAGTCCCTGAGCCATGCAGAACAGACTTACCTGTTTTTATACACTGTTTAACTAATTATTTTAAAAAGAAACAGCCAAGTTGGAACAACTGCCTTTTTCTTCAAGAAGGAACTTCCCCCCTCTTCCTCCCCCCCCCTTTTTAAAAAAAACTCTCCTCCAGTGCTTGCTTTGGCATTTGGAAAGGGTTCTCGATACCTGACACCTCTTGAAAGTGTAGTTTGGAAACAGAAATTGAGATCAGCTCCAAAAGGGCCCAGCACTGGGACTGCTTTGAAAACACCTGGGTGTCTCTTGTGCCGACAAGAACCAGACCCCCTTCTGTACAAATAATAACCCTTTTCTGCTTCCCCATCCGATGACCACCAGTCTCCTGCACTGCAATCATACAAAGAAAAATATAATAAAATGCTAGCACTGTTCCTTTAAAAGCAGGTGCCTTGCGAGACTGAAGAGCATTTCAGTGGGCAAGGAAAAAAGCCCCCCCACACAAAAAAAGGATTTTAAAAATGTCTTCAAGAAAGGGCTTTGCTTTGCAGAATTTACATCTGCAACTAGTTTGCTCAAGCCAAAATGAATTAAGAAGCGTCTCACAATTAGAAAGCTTCCAAGAGCAATCAGTAGTTCTCGATGGGATGGCCTAGCCCTAGGATAACACAGTTTGCATGCTATGAGTCCCTTTCTGCCTTCACGATGTGTTTTCCAAGGCCAAACTATGTGCTGGTTTTCAAGAGCATCATATAAAATAACAAACATGTAGTCTTAGGGAAACAGTTTTCAAATCGCAGTGGAACTCACTTTAATGCATGAAATGGTTTAATGCGTCACCCCCTCACTCCATTATAGCACACTTGAGAAATGTGCAAGAAGTGTGAATGGTTAAATCAACAAAATAGTTCACACATGCAGGGCAAGAAAGAGAATGAGGAATAACAAGGCAGGAAAGTTTCCTAGCTGTAATCTGCAGCCCACTGTAGTGTTCACACTTGGTCAGAATCTGTTTTTTCCTAAAGTTAACAAAATATAGCAGAAAGAGGACCATTAATTTATACGTGCTCTTTTTAAGCTATAGCAGTCCAAAGAGTAACTCCTTAAAGTCAGCTCTCAGAGAGCTGCCTTTGAATCTACTGGAGGGCGAGGCAACAGGTTTCTCTCATGGTGTAGGTAAGAGCAGGGAGAGAGAATAATAAGGAACCTAAAATTTAAAGCGAGTCTTAATTTATTGCTGAACTGTGAAAAGTGAGGTCAGGGCCACCCACACCCACATCTTCCCTGTGCTTCTTGGTTTCGAACGGATATGGCAAAACCGAAAAGTTGGAAGCTTCCCCCTCCCCCTTCAGATTCCTCCGAAGGTCTGGAGGAAAAGCCTGTTTCTAGGAGATTTCCACATCAAACGCTGATGGATGAGATTCTAAACCTGTAGCTGCACTGGCATCTGTTACTTTGGGAAAGAAGTAAATAAACTAGGGGTGGTAAAAGAATCTGCTTCAGCCAAATTCCGACCTGGATTTGGCAGCTCCAAACGTTCAGAATGATTTACAGATCAGAACTTCATCATGCTCCTCCAGGGCTCACAGCATCGCAGGTGATCTTTAGTTTCCTTAGGGACATGACCTTCTGGCTTGCATCCCCTTAGACCCCAGAGCCTCCTCTTGTGCTTTCTCCAAAGTCTCAGTCTGGTGTGAAGCTGCTGGCTCTTTGTCCAAAGATTGCATGAGGAGAGGCTACCTATTTGTGGGGTGATCTCCAATGCAGTTGCCAGTTGGAAAAGAACTAAATTGTTTATGATAAAAGGTGGGCTTTGTGTTCAGGGGCTCTCCACAAAACTCCTCACAGTGCTCCTTCACCTGCTGAGCTTTAAAAAAAATAAACATCAAAAACCTTGTCAAAACTTCAGAAAGAGTGACAGATATATCTGAATGGGCTGATACATTTTGGTCCATGGTAACTGTGATTGAGCTAACATATTTATAAAAGAATACATATAAACCAGCCTAACAAACTGGTATTTTTTGTAATGTTTTAGAGCAAGTTTCAACCTGTTGTCAAAGCATTACTTTATGCTCTTTATCTTTGGTTTATTTCGTTTAATAAGTATTTTTTTAATAGCAAATAAAAGAGTGGTAGATAGAGGGAAAGCCTCAGACAGGAGGGAGGAGCAGGCAGGAGCCTCTTCTCTTCCTCTCCCATCAGGCCATGTGCTCCTTGGCAGTTTCTTGAAAGGACTGGGGGCTCCTTTCCAGGAGGTCCTGGCTCCTTAGAGCTCCTCCTTTCACCCCTTGATGCAGCCTCTCAGGTCCCTTCTGCGCATCTTTACTCAGAGAGTAGGGCAGGGGGAGTTCCACGGCCTTTAGGTTTTCAAAAGGATAAGTTTTCAAAAGATTTTAAAAACAAATAGTGCCTTGGGCCGTTGCCAGATCTCTCGTTTCCTGACTTTTCTTCTTTCCTGCTCATTTTGGGCTGTAATGGATTTGGATAGTTAATTATTTATTTGAATGGATTTGTTCTATCCTTTCTCTATTTTGGGCTATGGGAGCTTGATTGGAGCTCTGAGTTTCACAAGGGAGTCATTTTTTGTCGAGGCTGATTGTGATGTTTGTTTTGCAGGTGGGGGCATAGGGAACATTGGCACACTTATTCTGGGCCACAGCATCATTTTCTGGGCAAGACTGGGAAATATGGGGAGTTTGCTGAGGACCAGCTCAGCGCCAGGACTGATCAGCATGGTTGTCAGAGCTAAGCTGTAGAACCACATCCTACATATTTTCTGGTTCAACCCGTTTCATTGGCTCAAGTATTTTTGATTCCCCTAGGTGACAATGACTTGTATTTTAAGAAGAATGGTTAATTTCTTAGTGAACAAGCAAAGCAATGTTCTAAATTACCCGTATTTTTCGCTCTATAAGACGCACCAGACCACAAGACGCACCTTGTTTTTGGAGGAGGAAAACAAGAAAAAAAAATATTCTGAATCTCCGAAGCCAGAACAGCAAGAGGGATCGCTGCGCAGTGAAAGCAGCGATCCCTCTTGCTGTTCTGGCTTCTGTGATAGCTGCTCAGCCTGCATTCGCTCCATAAGACGCACACGCATTTCCCCTTACTTTTTAGGAGGGAAAAAGTGAGTCTTATAGAGCAAAAAATACGGTACTTAAGACTAGGCTCCCTACAATATGTATAGTGTTGTCTGAAATGCTCGAGACACATTTGGAAGGATTGTAAGTATCCCAGGTGTACAGATGGCTCCCCATAGATGGGTAAATAAGAATTTGGGGTTTGATGGGGGCGTGTCATCCCCCACTGGGGAATACCTCACCTGATCTCTCACCTGTTTCAAGGAGATGCTGCTCACCTTTTAGTGGTGTGGCATAACATTTGCATCAGTATTCATAAATAGATTAGGAGATTATGCTACCCGTTGGGAGAAACAAGAACACTTTACAACAGACTGGAAAGGCCAATAGATTTTGACATCAGAGAGAAATTTATTCAGTTGACTTTTAAATGCAAACCTACCAAAATTGCACTTCCTGAACCAATATGTGAAACTGAAATGCAGCTACCTCAAGTTTCTACCTTCCCTGAATTTTCCATGCAGTTCTCCAGCCTAAAAATGCATACCAAAATGTGGGGAAGGTGTGCACCGAAAAATGTATTTATTAATGAAAATAATGTTTAAAGTGCATTATATTAGGAGAAATTGCCTGCAAAAATACGTATCTTAAGAGAAATACACACAAAAAGTGCATACAGCTTTTCATGCTGGTTTTAAATAATGAGAAATACACACAAAGCTACACACTTAAGAGAAATACACACAAAAAGTGCATACAGCTTTGCATGCTGGTATTAATAATGAAATGGTGTGAACTTAAGATTGGAAGAATGAGAAACTGAAAGAAACCAAAATTGATAGATTCCTCCATCCCTAAACAGAATATAGGCTTTTAAAAATGAATTGCAGGCAAGATATATCTTTCTCCCCTTCAAGCCTGTTCTAATTTTGTATGATATCATACTCCTGGAACTGAAAATCCTATAATTATTACAGTCCTATATCCAATCATGTATTCCATATCTTTGATCTCTGCTCGTATATCAGCTTGTTGAATTCAGGAAGTGGGAGTGACATTTTGTGCTTTATTCTCATCCTGGTAATTTTGGGGGCTTTAGAGGCATATTCTAAGATCTTAGATTTACATAAAGATGTCTGTATCTATTTACAGATTATTGGCACACAAATCATATTATAGCCTGTAATTGTGCTAAATGGAACTCTGGAAGCTGCAATATACCTGTGAAAAGTCTGAGGAAATTATGCCTGTGTGATAGTAACAAATGTACAGGGTTTTTTTGGACATTATACAACTGATATTTTTGTTACTAATTTCTTTAAAAGGAAATGCAGCTTTTCCCCCATCTCCCAAGAAAAGTTAAAATGTTATTTTACTTTTGCCTTTTGCATTTCCCTTTTTAGAACTTTCTGGAATTATAGGAAGGACAAAACTAAAACTGACAAAGTAGAAAGTTATTGATTACAACAGCCATCTCACAATTTTTATCAAAATCTGATGGGAGAAATTTTACCCCAAGCCCAGCTTGGAAACCAGGTTCAATGTGGGAAGTTATTGGGATCAGGTATTCTTGTTCCTCATCACTCCTCTGGAAGCAGCCCTTGAACTGAAAAAGGTACCATCAGGCTTTAAAAGGGTGTTTAGAGCAGTTTGTTTTTTATTGTATTATGAAAAGTCTTTATGAAATCTAAATAAATAAACAAATGGATTATTTAGATACTAGAATGGCATAATCAATTGGAAGTCCTCATTTTCACCTCTGAAAATGGTGTCCTGGATTATTTTTCGTAAATCGGGCAAATGTGCTAAAACAACAATTTTGGAATGTCCTGGTTTTTAGTTTTTGCAATATGGCAACCCTAAAAACATGTTAACACTATTGTTAGAATTGGTACTTTACACCTATCAAGCGGGGACATATCAACCCAGCCCTCTCTTCTGAATGTTGTAGGGCTGCCACTGCAGGGCACATACGGTATGGGCCCGAATATAAGCCACACCCGCAAATAAGCCACACCTTTAAAATTCAAGGGGGAAATGGAAAAAGACAATACCCAAATATAAGCCGCTCCCTTAAAATTCGGCAGGCAGTCACACCCGTTCTGTTTTACTGTATGTATGCTTCAGCAGCGATATCGTAAAAGCCTATTTTGTAAGGTCGCAAATTAAACTTTTCATGATTGGAATGTGGGGGGAAAAGTGAGGCTTATGTTAGGCCAATATGGTATGTGATGGTTGTGCCCTGTGGTGCGGGGTTTCTGGAGCCGTGTATTTCAAGAGATTATCTCATGTTTTATCCCACCTTTCCCTCAACTGGTGTTATCATCCACCTTTCCAGAAAACAAGCAAGGGTTAACATGTAAGCAGCCATTATTGTTCTTGTTGGTTGCGGCTAAATTAGAAATATCACCCCACTGGACACATGACACTCATTTTACATTTGAGGGTTAGTGGAATCAAGTTTGGTATCTGATGCTTCTAGAAAAATTATGTAATCCAGCAGAATAAGTTCAGCAGAGTTTGGCTCAAATCAGACACATTTGCAGGCATGGGATGACTTCCTTGGACTTTTCTGAATGTTGCAGAGCACCCAGCATCCTCAAGACTCGATTATCATTTTGCACTGATGTTATTAGACATTAATCTTCATTCCATCTATTTTATAACTTTTGTAAATTAGATATAACTCAGCCTTTCACATTTTCTCCAGATTTGTGCACTTACTGCTGGCCAGTGTTAGATTTCAGAGGGAAGGTTTTTTTCTGTTTTCTGCTTGTTTGTATCTGCTGTAAATTTGCATTTGATCATTGCTCATTCTGTATTGAATGCTTTTGCTTGCTATGTCCTGATATGCGTGTGTTTGTTTAAAAAAGAATAAAGCATTTTAAAAACTAAAAGGTATCTGACTGGAATGTGCAGTACTGCTGCAGAAGCAAGTAGCTGTGGCTGCAAACTGAACTGTGTGGATGTGGAGGTCCCTGATCCCATCTCTTTAGAAAGCTTCTCCCCAACAGGGAGTGGGGCTGGGATTTCTCTAGCTGCTCTTCAAATAGCTCTTCAAAAGTCTGTCCAGCTCCAAGTAAGAAAGAGTTATGTCTGGAATATTTCACTTCAGCTTTCAGAGAGCAGCTTTGTGTATCACTTGATGTGTGAGCCCTCGATGAATAGCAATAGCAGTTTAAACTGTTTATTCCTTTCTTAGCAATAATGTTTAGGTTGGGGAAAGCCTTCCAAGATATATAGAATTTCTCATGCTGAGTAAGGGCTCCTTCACTTTTTGCTACTGCTGCTGCTGCTTTCCACACTATGGACACTATTATTATATGTCCGTTTCCATTCATACCTCGATAGTAGAAGGACTCTCAATGTTTTTATAATAATATAAGCCTCTTATTTTTCAAGGTGTATAACTCAGCTGTTAAAAAAAAGCCCTAGGCTGAAAGTTGGCATCTGAATGTCAGCAGGGAAAATTAAGTCTATGTATGTGTTTTCAGAACTTTTTAAAAAATCCATTCAGCTTATGATGATATAAAAGGGAAGTATGGGGGGGGGTGAAGTTTGATGTTTTCATATTCTTTTCTTAGGCTTTTAAAAATAAAATAAGAATAATAGAAGAAAGCTTTCTTTTCTAAGCTGAAAACATTTGAAATATCTTTAAATAACTTGAATTGTCTTGTTTTTCAGTATTACATGTAAAAAGAAGTAAAATAAATAATTTTAGTTAATAAGCTTGCTCCATTTCCCCCACCCTTTACTGTTCCTTCAGACATTTCTTACAGAATCAAAATAAGCCCCAAGTAAACCTCCTGTTCCCTGGATCCCAGGGTGCTCCCATCCCTACCTGCCCTTCACATCGCCTGCACCAAAACTTTCCAAAAGGACTCTGTAATAGTAATAGCAGTGGCATTTATACTGCAGTTTGAGGTGTTGAACATGCTTTATACATGTTCTTAGTAACTTTTACATCAGCTCTGAAAGGTAGGTCATTGTGTTACCATGTTCATAGTTTTATCCAAAGTTTCAAGAGATCCTAGTAACCCACATGAACCTTGGAAATGAAGAACCGCCTGACACAGTCCTGTGATGCACAGACAATCATTCCTGAATTCCGCTGAAATCGAAAATGGTGCACAGACACTCAAAGCAGCCTGGACAGACTCTAACCACACGCAAACCTAGAGGGAGCTCCTAAGCTTCTTGAGAAGATGTGCTATGAAGCCATATCCTTCAGACAAATAAAAACAGCTTGCATCTGGATGTTGTGTTTTTGAAGCCAGGGGGTGGGGTGGGGGGAGAGAAGACTGTGCTCCCAACAGACCACATTTTGTTTTGATCTGAAGCACAAAAGGAAGGTGTTTGTTGTTGTTGTTGTTGTTGTTGTTGTTGTTGTTATAGTAATAAGTCATTCTTTTTACAAATGCAGTTCAGCTCTTCATCGGCAAATCAGCTGAGAAGAGAATTAGGGGAATTCCTACTGATGTTTCCAGTGCAAACGGCAGCCCAGTCTGCCTATTTATTTTTAAAACATTGCTGATCCAAATTCATAGTAGATTAATGGAGACATGTATTGACTCCTGCAGAAATGGAAGATGACAGTGTGCTTGTTAGGAACCTGAAGAGATTATGACCCAAGTCTTATTTTATTTCTATGTTTGTCATTAAAAAATTGACAACATTTTTGTGAGTTTTCAAACTTCATATCCATATAAGTGGGGTCAATGTTTAGTCCATGCAGCAATAGGCTATGTGTATACTAGTGGGCTGCTGAAAATAATTTCACTGCGTAAAATAGGAAGGGTTAGGTACATGTCCATGTGTGTCCATGATGTGATACCATCAAATATATTATTGTTATGAGTTGGGGTTGGGGGAGGCTGTATGCCCGAGACTTTTCTAATTCCTGGATCCAGCAAGGACTAAACTCTAAGCAAGGATTCAGATTGTTGAAATAGTTTTGCCCTATGAAGTTTTGACCTCTAGGCCTTACATAGTTCAGGACCTCCATACCTTAAGCACTGCCTCTCCCCATACAAACTGCCCCATACCTGTGCTTGTCATCCCGCACCCTTCTCTGTGCCCCCCCCCCCCAGGTTCAGAGGGTGACAATGCGAGAACTGGCCTTTTCTGCGATGGCTTCCCATTTGTGGAATGCTCTCCCCAGAGAGGCTTGCCTGGTGCCTAAGAATATGTAACGGTGACGCCAGCAAAAGCATTCCTCCTTCGGCCATTAAACAATCTGTGGCCTGTTAAATGTGGAGGGACTGTCTTGTGATTTTTTTCTGTGATTGTTTTATTGCCTTTGCATTATTATGCTATGTAAATTATGTAAATTGTGGGAACGTCAGATCAAGGGCAGTATATAAACTGAATACATAATAATAATAAATAATAATTTAATTTTAAGACTCCTGTTACATTTTTTCACATAGGTTCAGAACAGGTTACAATATTCTTATCTCATTTTCTCTTCAGAACAATCTTGATTAACAGATCTTGAATTACTGAAAGCTGGTGCATGGATTAGTGAGAACTGATTTTCAGGAGTTTGAAACATTTGCTTCTCAAATCCAAACAATTTATGAACTCCAACAGTTTCCTAGGCTACCATATCACCATATCCTACGGCACCATTCACAGGCTTATTGCTCAGAAGTCTGAGCAACTGCAAAATTATCACACAAACCAATGCCATAAAAGATGCCAAGTCTTTTTACTTATGAAGAAAATGTATTTTGCTGGTGTTGAGTGTGTCCTTTGGTACTGTTCTGAGTAGCAAAAATGCACCTTTGCTTAGGGATATCATTGAAAATGGAATATCAAAGAGATTTTTTTTTATCTGCCTGTTTGTCCTCCCATCGCAACAAGGAATTTTGCTATGAATGCTTTTTGCTTTCCTTCTTTACAACAAAAGGTTTTTTGTTTTCATTTTAACACATGCATATGATATATAAATAGATACATAATTTGCATTCCAGTTTACATATTTATCGTAGCTTCATAGCTTTCCTTTTTTCCTGAAGTGTTGTTTCTTGACTTTGTTTTTAAGGTGCTACAAAAAGCTAACAAGGGTAATTCTCTGGTAATTCACTAACTCAGTTTGTAATTCTCTGTTGATGGCTTGACATATGCATGACTGTCATGCGCCACAATAAAGAATTACACATCAGTTGACAAAAATATAGAAAAGACTTGTGCAAAATAAGCCAATTGCAGCAAGATGGAAAATATGGAAAAAGGGGAATAAATGTCCTAATGGACTGAGGCACATTCATACTTCCCTACCAGTGTTAGTGGCCTTGGGCAATCATTAAGTACCAAACTTCTGAACTTAACAGTTTTTGGTTATTCACTTGAAAACTTAAGATAGTAATGTTTCCTTCCTTTCAAGGGCTGTAGGACTGTTCCAATTTGTTAATGTTAGTTAACTTGAAAAATGAGAAGTGTTACTGTTGGAGACCATGAAAAAGTCTAATATATAATATGACAGGGCTGAGGGTTTTTTTTGGGGGGGGGGACATAAATGCCAAATGCAGAATCTTAAATTTCATCATATTGTTAGACTTGTATTCCTGCTGGCAGCTAGGACAAGCTCATTATCATACTATGTGATAAATTTGCACAAATTGCACAGAGTTGAATTTATCCCTGGAAACCACAGGTCGGAGAGCCAGGAACATAGCACATCACTGCTATGATTCTGCCCGTTCCTTGAGAAAAGGTCTCTGTACTGGGAGAGACAGTCCTCAAAATTTTTACATTAGGTTCCTCCCCTGAACCATGATTAGCCACCTCTTCTAGTCAGTGAGCAAAATTTATTGCTACTGATTCTCGGATTTCCCCCCCTTTCCTTTCCTTTCTTTTTAAAAAGGTGATTATGATTATTGTCTGTTTAAAGCGGACTCTTTCCTGCAACTGGACATCTTTTCAAATTGGAAATATTAGGTATAAATATAAAATAATAACTATAAATAAATGCAAAGAATGAAGACAGAAGCCCTGTACAGGCTATGTGGAATTTAAGTACACACGGAAGTCCAGAATTGTAACTGCTGTCCCAGCTCTGGTGTGTAGCCTCTGTCCCTGCAATCTCCATCCTCCCAAACAGGCAATGCGGCTTTGGCAGAGCAGGACTGGCACCAAGGGCCTCTTGCAACCCAAGGTGCTTGGCCAGTCTCTCATACCCTGAGAGCAGAGATGATGGTGCAAGAGTCCCACAGAGAGACCCTCCCATATGAGAAACACCTTCAAAATCAAACTGTCCTAAAAGGCTCTGTAAATGAAGGATGCAAATTGACTTGGAGAACATTGCTTGATAGCTGGGCTTAGCCTTAGCCACAATCCAGAACCCATTTCAAGAGATTGAAGACTCAGCGTCACATGCTGCATTTTGGTCTGGGTCTAACTGTACTCATAATGCCTCTATTTTTGTCAATATAAGCAAATAAAATAGCTCTTTAAAAACCCTCATACCTTAAAGTGCTTTTTACCCAGCAACACTGAAATATGCAGAGTACTGTATATATATATGAAAGCATAGCAAGGTGAAAAGGAGAATAGCTTTTATTGCGAAGACGGCATGCCACAGGGATATCAAGTTCTCCTCAAAGTAGCCAGATTCTTTGCAGCATACTGCAAGTTCTAAAGCTCTGTTGCCACCTTGTGGACTAGGCTGATGAGGCTGTATTTATGCATGTACGTATGTTTGTGCATACGTCTAGTTTCATCTGCCTCATTAGCACATTTCAGTGAACTGTGTTAATCTTTTGTAAGAATCTGAAGTAAGAAACAGCTATTTCATGTGGCAGCAGAGCCCCATAAGCTTCTGTGTGGGGTTCTATGTATCTCAAAAGCTTACGTACTCAAATGTTATTTAGTTGATAAATGGTCATCTAGCTGGTCTCCAGGAGCTGTGTGGAACACTCCTGATCAGTCAGCATGCAGGCACCTTCACTGGGCTTCCTCCCCTTCCTCCAGCAGCTACTAGTGCCCCCAAGTTATGCTCAGGTATCCCACCCCACCCCACCTTCCGGGCAATGTCTCCTGAAGACAGTTGCCTTGGCTGCCAGTTTGGGGGAAAACTAAACCTACACCTGTTCAGAGATCCTGGTGTGCTTTCGGAAAGCCACACTTCTATGTGGAACTCTCAGACATTATCTATTATTTCAAATTTATAACCCACACTTTCTCTCCAAAGGGGTGCCCAGGGTGACTCACAAAAATATATAAAAACATTTTAATATGATGTTATAGCAACTTGCAAAGGCCAAGCAAAAGTAGCAGTGTAAAATATTCATAAAATTGTCAGCTGAAGGCCTGTGTGAATGGATGGATAGCTAAAAAGTATTTATATCCTTCCTGAATGCAGGTCAAGGTGAGGACTGTCTGGTTTTCCATAGCCAGGGTGCTGCCACTGAAATTGTCCTGCTTTTCTACCCCCAACTGATTACAACCAGCCTTTCTAAAATATGTTATCTCTGTGCATCTCCAGTTCCCAGAGCCACACTTCTGGGGTTTCTTCACTGGAGCAAGGTGGAATATTGCTCATTGGCGCTTGGTTTCTAAAAAGAGAATGGCCATGGCTCACGCCTAGAAAGACGGTCTCCCTCATTTCTGGAATGTGAGGGCTTTTGTGGTAATTCAGTTTGGAGTCACGAAACGCCGACCAGAAAGCAAAACAGGGCAATGCTTGATTTTAAAGGAATGAATAGGGGACTACATAATTTACTTGGCATTTGAAAAATTTCAGTTCAGTACTACAACATGGATAGCTCTTGATTTTAAACGTGTGTAAATGAGACTGGAATTAAAACTCATACTGCACTCTTAGCAGGGGAATATAATTATGTAGACATTTTTTTAAAAATCATCACAGTTTCTAATCTCTTTGCCAAGTTGCTGTGACCTATAGGCAGGAACAGATCAATTTTATGTGTTGCTATTGCAAAAGCAAAGAAAAGCAAAAAAAGGAAAAGAAAAGAAAACACATCTCCTTGTTTTCACAGCCTCTACAATAGTTCATTAAACTTCTCCAAATTCTCAGCACCTTATCTTTTCTTTTCTTTAAATTTCTGAAATGAAATCCTGAAAACAAAAATTGCAAGGAAAATGCCAATCATCATAAGAAACTGAAACAAGGGAGAAGTGCTCTGAATGGCGATGCTTTCTTATTGTGCAAGTGTATCTGTGTAATACATGTGCACAGTGACTTGGTGGGAGAGTTTTGTGTGTCCACTGTCCCCATGTGTACACAAAATGTCTGCCATCCACTGACAATCGGGGTAGAAAAATCTGCATTTAATTGCTGATGTTGTGAAAATAATCAGAAGCATAAACGGACATCCGAAAAGTACATTTCTGACTTGTCTGGCTGTTGAACATTGTTCTGTTAAAAAGTTTATCAAAAACATTAAACGATAAGTTAAAAAAAACACTACAGTATCTTTTTTTACTTACAGTAGTTTTAAATTTGAGGGTGTTTCCTACCTTTGCCAAGAAAAAGGTTTGATGAGGACCGTTGGGCCTTTTTGACAAGAGAACTTTGTTTTTAATTATTTCTACTGCAGAAAATCCTTTGGGTGTTTGGATCCCCCCCCCCCCGAACTCCACGCAGATAAAATTCACTGCATCTCAGCATTTTCCTCTGCCTCCCCCCTAGCCCCCCCCCCTCATCTGAAGTGTTATTTATTGTCCCTTTGCTACCTTTTATGCAGTTAAATGACTGGCCACATTTCATTTCAAACAGAACCCAACGGAATTCCATCTTATATTTTTTATTTCAAAAGCATGGAAGATCATCACAGGACTTTCAGCATCAGCAATGGGGAATTGTTTTTGCTCCCTTCCTCTTCCCTTCACTATTTTGTATGTTGCCCTGTAAACATCCCCTCAGTCCCACCAGGGGGAAAAGGTAGTTTGCTCGTTTGAAATGGGCTTGCTGTTGCCTTTTAAGTACCTTCAGAAACCAGGAGCTGGAGCCAAAAGGAGGTCTAGAGCAGAATGTTTCCTTTCTGTGGGACCAAACACAGGAGAAGTTGCCAGTAGGTGGTCACAGTTCAGAGGCTTCAAAATGCAGATTAAGCCCAGCTGAGCCTTGCCAAACCTTTTTCAACCCTGTTGAAGTCCAAAATAAATTCACACCTCCTCATTTCTGTCCTATTAATCAATCAATTCAAGAAACTACAGTCTGTGGTGGGTATCAGTCAGAGGCTAGTCTGTTCCTTTGGGCTGATGAACAGAATGAATGTTTTCATATATTTTAAAATTAATTTTATTTCCTGCATCTATACTTTTAATTCCACCCACCCACCCAAGAATGCAACTGTGACTACCTGTTGTCAGGGAGGACATAAATTCAAAAAGTTAAAATAACGGCATATTCCACTATTTATTTATTTTTAAATCAAAATAGCAATCTAAAAAAAGTGGGGAGGGAACTGTGAAGCCTGCCTGGTATAAATGTACAATAAGAAGATTTATTTTTTTTCATTTGGTTCTGTGAAGCTTCTAAGATTTCAAAATGGTTTAGGAACACGAATTTAATTGTTTATACCACCTATTTGTGATGGATCAATAAAGTCAAAAGTTGAAATGACCTTAAAGATTATGTCAGTTTGATAGTCCTGATTTTTGTTTTTTGAAGTGTTCCTACTCACCTAGTCAGCAAGCTGAGCTTATGAGGTGACTGGTCACATTTGGCCCCTTGATGTAGTATATATCCATCATAACTAGTACCCACTGGGAGCATTATCTTCCAGAAATTTGTGCTGTTGGCATCCATCTGTCTTGGGAGACAATGGAGGGGTGCACCTTTGGGGGGTGAAGTCAAACTGTTGGAAAAGCCTGCTGTGGGGAGACATGTTTTGTTGCAGCTGGGGCAAATGAAGGCGTCCGGTTGTATTGTAAGAGCTGTTCAACAGTGGAATTTGCTGCCAAGGAGTGTGGTGGAGTCTCCTTCTTTGGAGGTCTTTAAGCAGAGGCTTGACAACCATATGTCAGGAGTGCTCTGATGGTGTTTCCTGCTTGGCAGGGGGTTGGACTCGATGGCCCTTGTGGTCTCTTCCAACTCTATGATTCTATGATTCTATGATTCTATTGCTGCAGATGCACCATGGCGCCTCTTCTCTTTGTGCTCCTCCCAGTGGTCGTTCCTCCTCTGGTTACTGCTGTGGATGTAAAACCTGACTGTCTGTGTCCAGGCACTGCACTCCTCGGCAAGGGGTTCCCACACTGCAGGGTTGAGGTTGCCAGCCCTCGTGCCACATTATCTCCTGCTCTTGTGATCATAGTCCCCCCTCCTTTCACTAGGCATGAGGCAAAGGTTTAAATAATAGAATCATAGAGTTGGAAGGGACCATGATGGTCATCTAGTCCAGGGTTTCCCAACCTTGGGTCTCCAGCTGTTTTCCCATCATCCCTGACTAGCTAGGGATGATGCAGCTGTCCAAAAACAGCTGGTGACCCAAGGTTGGGAAACATTGATCTAGTCCAAACTCCTGCAATGCAGGAATCTTTTGCTCAACCTGGGGCTCAATCCCACAGCCCTGAGAGTAAGATTCTCATGGTCTACTGAGTGAGCCATTTTGCTGATGGGAGAATTCAGAGGGAATTCAGAGGGAAGAATAAAACAACATTGGCCTGAAAGTAGGGCATTTATATCACCTCCCTGGCCCTTACTGGACTTTTTGGCATGGAGGAGCCTGGTGAAAATGTCAGTGTGATTCCTTCCCCCAACATCCTCACTAGCTGTTTGATAAGCAGCACAGCTTTTTAAAAAGTGTTTAAAAATATTCCGGGTGGAATGTACGATCTTTATGCCCTGGATTGAAACTAAGAAAATATACAGCCATGGAAGCTGGATGCAATGAATACTGCACTGTCCATAAAGCCAACATCAGCATTCAGATACCAAGGAGATAGGTGTTTTATAAATACTTGAGGGAAAGAGACAGACAAGCTGTTTATACAAGCAACAGCCGTTTGTTCTGACTCAAAGTTTTAAGCTAAATAGCAATTATAGATGAGTCCCTAGAAGCTCCACACACACCCCAGCTGAAATATGCTTGACCGACTAAGTGGTCAAAAGGTTTGGGGAATGTGTGCACTTGACTACTAGTGGGCTCATCGCACCCAACCCTAAAAGGGACTTTCCCCTTGGACATTAGTTTTGTTTAATGTATTATTATTCATATCTCACTTTTCTGTAGAAAATAACTAACTTACTGGGCAAAATAAAAATGCAACAATAGAAATGCAAAATAATTCGTAAAACTTATTAAAACAATCAGCACAGCCCCTCTGCTATATGTACCCTAAATGGCCTTGGCCCCATATGCCTGAAGGAGCGTCTCCACCTCCATCATCCACCCCAGACACTGAGGTCCAGCTCTGAGGGCCTTTGGGCAATTCCCTCACTGCAAGTTACAGGGAACCAGGCACAGGGACTTCTTGGTGGTGGTGCCCACCCTGTGGAACGCCTTCCCATCAGATGTCAAAGAGACAAAAAACTATACAACTTTCAGAAGACATTTGAAGGCAATTTGCACAAACAAGTCATCACTTGATATTGCAGGTGTGCAACCCCTCAGGTTGCATTTAAAAAAAACTGAGGCATTTGTTTATTTATTTAATATGTATATTGCCCTTCATCATAAGATCTCAGAATAAAATACAGGATAAAAGCAAGTAAATAAGTAAAACAAAACGGGGGGGGGGGAAGCCCCTTCCCACAGAAACATTGAAAATGCTGTAGAGTATTAATCGGCCCAAGGCCTGGTTGAAGAGGAGTGTTTTCACCTGGCCCCTAAAAATATATAATGAAGGTGCAAGGCAAATCCATGAAGGATTGGCATATCAGTAGGTTCTTGCCATATCTATACCTGGGGCCTCCACTTCCTGAGGCAGCAGCCATCTGATTATGAGATGCCCAGGCAAACAGCAGGGCAAACAGCAGCCCCAGAGTTTACGCTTCCTTTCCCAGAAAGTCATTATGCCTCATTGCTCATCCTCACTCTTCATAATGAAATATGGTGTCTCAGGCAGTTCCCAAAAAATGGTTACACCAAAAACTCTCAAGGTCAAAAAGGACTGGAAAGCTAGAGATTAGAAGCAGCATTGCACACAGCCTCTTGTTCCGGACTTTCCATTATTGCCAAGCTCTTCAAAGAAACTGGTCTATTCAGATAAAAGGATTTGCTGTAAATGGTTAATCACAGCCACCTAGTGCTGTGATGAATTGTTTAATAATGCTTGCATACTGATTGGTTTTACCACAATCATCCTTAATTATCCTTCATTCTAACCACAATGGATTGACCTAATAACTTCATTCAGAGTTGCTGTTATTTTTACCTACAGAGTTCACCTACTGAAAAGAGGAAATGCCCTAGAAGGAAGACAACTAAACACAAGCCTCTAGAGCACACCTCTTAGGCTCCAAAGAGCTTCCATACATCCCCCATGATAAAAGGTAGTCCTGACACCACCAAGACAGTGCACAGAAAGGAGCATATCAGATCTAAAAGACAAAAGGAAGTGAACAAGGGCAGAGGTGAAGAGAACCTGAACTTGACAACAGAGGGTGGGGAACTGAGTCAGAGTTGGAGCCTGGGCAGCTGCTGGAGTGGTGACCTGCCCAAACCAAAGGTCAAGTCCCAAGGCTCAAGTAGGAGCACTGAGGATGGACAACCCTGTCAGTTTCAGTTTCTCATTTTTCTTTTCTTTTCTTTTTTTTTTTAAAGATATTTATTGAAATTTTCAAAAAATAGAGAAAAAACAAAAAAACACAAAAAAACACACACATATAATTGCATTCCTTACTTTCAAGAACATATTTCCCTGACTTCCCCACACCTCCCCTTCTTGTATTCCAATTCAATTTTTAGTTCAGCAAGTTCTTATCCCCAAGTTTTACCTTATTATATTTAATTCATTTTAGTTAACCAATTTTAACATAAACGTCAGTCTTTATGCGTCAGTACTTATTCTTAATATCTTTTTCTAAGGTCGACCCCAATTCCCTTTCACGAGTTCCCCATTTTAATATAAGTAGCAAAACAAAATACAAAGAAACAAAGTATAATTGTACACCCTTTGGATTCCCAAAGCCCCACTCCCCGCCTTTCCCGGTTTCGAACTCCAACAAATGTCCATCAGTCTATCTGCTGTCAGCCTGGTGACCTCCCTCACGTCCGAGGCTCTTAATTCTCTCTCAATTCCTCTCTGCCGGTTTTTTTGATAGTCCTTTATATTAAACACCAAATCTCGGAGAAGCTCTGTCCCAATAAGGTCCATATTTCTTCCAGCCAGACCTCCATATTTAAAAGTGTAGTCCAAATCTTGTTTCTTACTTCTTTTAAGTCCAAATGTCCCAGAAACTCCAGCTTCCACTTTAGTCAAGTTTGTAATCCATAAGTCTTCAGATCTCCACATGAGGAGATCTCTCCATTCCTCATTCTTCCATTCAAACCAGATTTTCATAATCTCATTCTTATTTTCCTTTATATCCATCTTAGCAGGCCTCTGGCTCTCCTTAATCATCTGCGGCATTATAGCTCTTCCTTCCTTTCCCTCCAAATCTTCATATATCTCTTTCCCCACTCTCTCAAATTTCTCAGATTTCTTTTCTTGTTCAGCTGCAAAGATTTTTAGTTCAGCTACAGAAACTTTTTGTTCAGATACAAAGACTTGAATCAAGTCCTTTCCAGATTCAGCAAGTTTATTTACTGTTTCATTCAATGTTGTGACATTTGTAGCCAAAACATTGCTTTGTTCTTGTAACTTTCCCAGGAGAAGGAAAGCCCTCTCCAGTTCAGTCAGTATTTTTCCACTTGCAGCCATTCTTGTAATGTCCCAGAGCCCCCTCTAGAGGAGTTCTGGTTACTTAGTATTCCTTCCAGTTCCAATCCAAAAGTCAAATTAACTTTTTCTCTTTATTTTCAACAATTTATTACCTGAATGTAACAAATATAACCAGCAAAGGCAACAGAAACAAAGTTCTCTTTTTTCCCCCAGCTTTGACAGCTAGTTTGACAGCTGTCAAAATCTTCTATGTCTCTTCAACAGGCTCTCTCACGGATCGCTCCTGGGTTCTGGGGGGGGGGGGGTGACGGTTCCACTCTCAAAATTAACTCTTATCCTCCAGCAAATTCACTTATACTGCCAAAACGTGAAATTAATTACTTTTATCCTCTCAAGAAGAAGGTGTTCTCTCAACCTTAGTTATCTAGTCCTTGCTTTAAGATGTTTACAAGACGGGGAGACGGACTTCCTCTTTGCGCCTTCCCCGCTCGTGCCAAATCCAAAAAAGAAATTTTAAGTCCAATTTCCGTATTACTCACGGGTTGTTACTTTTAGTCCAAATGTTCAAAGAAAGAAGTCAGCGCTCTCTGACCTTCACTCCGTAGGGGAAGCAGTCGACTCACAGCACCGCACCGTGCCACTCCCTGTCCCCCGTTCCGAAGCCTTTAAAAAGGCTCCTTCGCGGGTCGGGGGGCGCAAATGGTGCCCGCCAAGTCACCAAGTCCACAGGCTTCAGCGCCTGTGGTTTCTGAGGGTCCCCGCGTCGCCGCCGCGGCAGGACCCGTCCCCTACTGAGCAGATTCCCTCTGGAGCTCGGAGGGAATCCGCCATTAGTCGATCGCGCTAACCTGGAAGTCCCTCTCGGTTTCTCATTTTTCTAACCTTATGTTCAATTCTCCGTATTTCCACAGCAGTTTGCAATGTTTTTAATTGTGAAAATTGCCAACATTTTAGTGCGAATTTCTCCCAAATTTTGTGTGCAGTTTTTGAAAGCCATTTCTGCTGAGGTATTTTTCTATGTTGTTTTTCACAGATATATGCATGTTTATGCACACTTTCTCCTAGTATATGCATTTTTTGTGCAGGTTAGTTGCATTGCATTATGACTTCAGAAAAGAGCAAATTTCAGATAAGAATTGTGTTTTGTCTTTATTGTGGTTCAAGAAGTGTGAATTGGGAAATGGCAAAGCAAACAGCATCAAGCACAGCCCTCAAGGATACTTGTGGCCTGGAGACCACCAGGCAAGTTCTTCAGATGCAGGTAGAGTGGGGAATCCCCTTTCCCTATTTGAGCTGACCCCAATTAATCTTTCTGTAGTTGTATATTATAAAGGTTGAAACAATATGCCTTCCATGGTGTCTGCCTCTTTCTTGTTGCCACAGGAATTTCTTTCTCATATGTTTTTAGTCTGGTTTCTGGAGGCCTGATAGAGGCTAATAATTACTTGTCCTCATTTAACCTCTGCATAGCTTCTTTTGTGGTAAAACCAAAAATGTCTTGAAATGTTTGTGAAGAACTCAGCAAGAAGCAAAAATTATAACTGTGAATGGCTATTTGCATTACTGCTTGTGAGCTGCTCACTGATGTTGCACAGGAACATCACAGCCCAGTGCCCTTTTAGAACATGCCATTACATCACCATTTTATGTGAGGTTTACCTTGTCCCAAAACGAAATAGGCTGATGACAATGAGAGCTGAAGGGCTTCTGTCTTTCCTTCTACTAAATGAATCTCTAGCAATAAGATTCTATAATAGTGTGATTCTGTGACATGAGAATTTGACACACATGGAGCCGTAACACGGTTAAAAGCATGTTTCTTCATGGCATTCTTTAGCATAGGAGCCATTTTTGCTTGTTAATTACATACTGCTTCCATACAGACAACAACTGTGGCCTAACATATAACAGACAAAGCCCTAAACAACTTTTGGATGTCATTTCCTGAAAGAACACCTCCGCATGTATAGATCTCTTTAGATCACTAGTCTTTGGAGGAGATCCGGTTGCCCATATCACAGCCTTCAGAACTTCATCTAGCAGTAACAGGGAGACGGACCTTCTCCACGGTGAGCCCACTTCTGGAATGAACTCCCCTGTGCTGTATGACAGGCGCCAGCAGCTGTGTGGTTTTGGTGCCCGTTGGAAACACATCTCCTTGCCCTGAAGTCCCAACATATCATTAGAGGGAGCAAATCAAAAGGGCAATTTGTCATAATGAGAAAGGTGGAGTGAAATGAGGGTCAAGGCCTGCAGGTCATTTAACTTGTCAATATTATTGCCTTCACCAGCAAAAAGGCTGAAGTGGGGGGGAGTGTTCCTTCCAGTGTCATTGCTCTATTGGGGCTTGAGGTTTCACTAAAAATAAGTTGGTGTAACTCTCATGCTTGCTCTGAAGTACAATGGGAAATGTATTTCTGTGAGGGCAGATCTACATGTTATGCCTCTCACATGGATGCAGTGAAAAAGCAACGTTCTGTGTCAAGGTCTGCACTGTAACATTTAAGAATACTCACCCCTGGATTGTGACATTGTCGTATTGTGTGCTTAATGCTCCTGCCACTGACAAGAAGTGTGGGCAGGACAATGCACACGGTTATGATATCATAGCACAGGTAGTGTTACGTGCTGTTCTATCCTGATGTTGCTGGAGATTTCAGAAACCATTGCCACCACGGCCTACCATAGTCTTGAACTGTTTTTACAGAAAATAGCAAACAAGCCTCCAAGTTTCCTTGAGAGTTTTATTATAAAGTCATTTTGTAGTACTGATGAGCCTTTTGGATATAGGAACCAGCCTGAGAAGAGGGATTCTCGAGAATGCAATTTCTAGGAGCAAGTGAATTTTTAACACACCAAACTCTCTGCCTCTCTCTTTTGCAGTGTCTTGCTTTATATCAGAACAATCAGCCCTATAATTTCTAGAAAGAAATCATTTTAAAGAAAGATTGAGAGCAAGCTTTTGAACTTGGCTAGTTACTCTCAAAGCTCCAGGTCTCACAAAGAGAAGATGGAATCTATATCAGTTCAGTAAAGAAGACTTAATAGTTTATTTGAAAGAAAAGAGGTGCCAAGGGACTGGACTGAAGTAAATGCAATCCATGCCACAAGACTAGGACTGAGATGATGTCAAGGACTAGCAGATTTGCAGTAAAATTTGCTTTTGACAGTAGGCAAGGTCTTGGAGTCATTAGTAAGGGATGAGATCACAAAACATCTGGAAAAATATGAGCTGATATAAAGTAGCAAGCAAGCTTTCTGGAAAGAAAACTCTTGTTTGACAAATCTGATGGAAATTTCTGAGGACATAAAAAAAAATCAACAAAAGAATGACATGTTGAGAGTAATCTCCTTGGGTTTCACAAATGTATTCAGCAATCTAGGAGACAGTTAACCGATACATGCTATTGCATATGCGTGCCTGGAAAGCACAGAGGAAAGACACCTCCTTTGAATGAATCAGGGGCATATACTGTGATTAATCGCAGGCTGAAGAGTACTAGGTAATGGGTCTCATAGAAAGGAGATTATTTAGCCCCACTAGTGTTTGGCAATGCTTTTCAAATTGGATGCATTGACACTTCCCATCACAGTCTAAAACGATTTTACAGAATAGATAATTTTGAAATTGAATACAATATTCAATATTTTAAATATGAATTGGATTATTTATTTGGATATTCGCTAAACCCAAGTGAAAAGCCTTCACTTTTTGCACATACTCCCAGTTAGCACTTCAAGTACAATCCCCTCCCCCAGCAATAAGGGGGAAAGAGAACATTCTGGAGCAAGAGGAAGCTGGGCTTCACATGCTGTATTAATCCCAATCAGAAAACAGAAATATTCTATATTTCTAAGGAAGCTAGTAAGTGTTTAAAGTAAGCATTCCTGCTATTGAGACTGTAACGAGACTTCAGAGTAAGTCCCATTTAATGCAGTGGGACTTACTTCTGATTAAATACACAATTTTGGGCTTTTCATACACTTCTACGTTTGTTTTAATAAGTAACTATCTCATGTAACCTATCAGAGGTGTATTGCTCTTTGTTACAACAACTCAAATGTAGAATTAAGACCATCAGCCATTTGCTATATGTCAGGGGTGTTTATAAATGATGATCTGGCATTGGGGCAAGAATGCAGTGTGTCTATACTATTAGTTACTGTTAATATGGAAACGCTTAACAGCTTGGGAACAGTTTACCTACAAGGTGGTCTTACCCCAAATGTGCCCACCTGACTGCTTCAATCAACAGAATTGGCACGACTGCAGGTGCCCCATGATACATGCGCCATGTCTGTTGGAACTCGGTCTTCTAGTGTGGCAGCACCTGCACTTTGGAACTCCCTGCCTATGGAGATCAAGCAGGGGCCTTCACTGGACTCTTTCTTGCACCTGCTAAAACACTCTTGTTTAGGCAAGTCTACCCAGATGCTTAGAAAGTTTAGGCAGTTTTAACCCGTTTTAGCATTTTAACTTTTGTATGTTTTAAAGTAGGGTTGTAAATTTTTATTAATGTTACTGTTCTATCTTTTGTGTGGACAGGCGGAGTCCCCAGATCCCGAGCGGTCCCCCCCATCATGTGGAATAACGACTCAAGACAACATGCTATGGGATTAAATTGGCCACAACTTTATTGAATTTCAAATGTGGGTAGACCTTGGCTCAGGCATTGGGCGTTCTCCCTCCCCAGTCCCCAGCCGGGGACCTAGGGAGCTTCAGGGTTATCCAGTGTGTGGGGGGGGGGATGGGCCGGCTCTGGAGAACATATTTTCAAGCAGAGATAGCCGCCCCCGTTACGCCGCCGCCGCAGGGGAGAGCAATGATTTCTTCTTTCTGTAATCTTTAAACTTTTAATAAATACTATTTTTAAAAAAAAAAAGATGACCTTTCGGCGTACGGTCAAAGCCTCCCTTCAGAAACCCCTTTAATGGGGAACCCTGGTACCGCCACCACAAAGAGGAAGATGGACTAAAGGATTCCGCCCAAGGCCTGATACCGCCAAAGTTGTGACGTTTTGCTACGGGAAAGGCAAAACCTGCCAATGCAGGGAAATTCCTTTCCGGCCCTTTAACAGCGACCTTAACGTAGCAGCGCCCGCATACCTGTGAAGAAAAGTTAACCTGCAAAACCTATGAAGAAAAGTTAACCTGCAAAAGAAGACATTAACTGAGGGTGGGTAGGGTGGGAGAAGCTCTGGAGCCAAGTGAGGATTCCCAGGTAAGATCCTCCCTCTATTGTGTGTGCGGGTAATCTCTCCCCTACCTGGCCTGGTCTCCTTGGCAACGCTTCCCCCAGGTAGGATTGGGCAACTGACTGAGGTAGGCGGAGACCTCCAGGTATCCCACCTGAGGGAAGGCAAAGCCAAGCCTATGCTGATGGGGCCGCTCCAGATCTAGGGCTGCGCGCGTCCACGCAAAGGGTGCCCCCGTTTTAAGCGGGGAGCGGTCATTATAAACTGCTTTGGGTTTTTTTACAATCAAGTGGTATATAAATTTTATGAAATAAATAAATAAAAGAGTTGCTTATGATCTATCTTCACAGAGGAATGCTTTGTGTTGGATCTTCCATTTAAAGCATCCCAAGATTGCCTTCAAATGTTATGTTTTCCTGTTTGCGTTTTAAACATGCATGTAGGGAAGCAGCCGAAAGATGCACATCTTATGTAATGATAAATATATCTGCCATAGCTATGAGACGTGCATCTTTTAATGTCAGCGGGATCTTCAAGAGCTTCTGCATATGTGTGGTCTGAGCCTTGAAAAGGGGTGACGATACACATCTTTCAGTCACTTCCTGACTTCATTTTCAAATGTGGACACGGAAATGGGAAGCTGGCTCTGGGGTTGAGATTGCCAGAGCAAAACCAAGGCAGGACTGAATGCAACTATGTTGTTACAATATAGAGACACATTGACAATCTCTCAACATTTTTAGAGAGCAGAGCACTGCATCAGGAAAGTGAAGGCCATGAAACAGTCCTTCTTAATGCCTGATAGCAACTTCTTGGTTGCCACGTAGTGAACTTTGTGGGTGAGTTCAGTGGATCATATTTTCACTGGGCAGGAAGACTCAAGGTTGCCTTGGAATTCAAAGCAGCTTACCTTTCATAGCTGTCAATCTTCCCTTTTTTTGCGGGAAATTCCCTTATTCCAGCGCTGCTTCCCGCTGCTATCCCGGATTGTTAGATATCCCGTAGACTGTCCCCGGGACAGGTGAGGCTGCTGATCCCTTATTTTCAAATCTGAAAGTTGACAGGTATGTTACCTTTTGAGTGTAGGCATTGCACTGGAGAGTCAGTCAGTTTTGAGACAGGCCACTAAGGAACTTGGACAAACATAAAAGTGATAAAAACATATAGAAGAAAGGTAACTTCTCCGCAGCAACCAGAGTACAGTTCAAAGCAAAGTTAAGCACTCCTAAGAACTGCTGGTTTCAATGGGAGCGTCAAATCTTACCTGGGAATATGTTACATTGAAGCCAATAGGATTTACTTCTGAGTAAATATTGCCCTGTAAAGCTCATATTGAAATAAATGACGCTTAAAAGTACTTAGCTTTGGCTGAACTGTGCCCACTGTTTTTATTGTTATGTAACTTTTACAATGGCTAGATTTGATTTTCTTCAGGGAAAATTTCTCCCTAGCTAAGAATTGGGGTGGAATCAACACACATGTTTAAAACGTTATGAAAATGCTTTTTAAAAAATCATTTTGAAAAATTCATTGAATTTGCAAATGTGAGCTATATCACAGTCGCCATCTAGTGTCACAATTGTATATTACAGTTTACAACACATTCAAAATGTTTTATTTGCAGCTGTATAGCTGAGTCCCAGTTTTCAGACCTTCAGGCTTGATTTTTTTCAGGAAAAGTTATAAAATGTTCCATACAGGACAGTTTATATAATGAAAGCGCTGGCTGCAGCATTTCCAGATGTGCAGTCAGCAGGGGTGCCAATAAACTGTTGCAAAGGGCCCTGTTGTAGCAGGCCCAGTGTGCCATCAGGGGCCCAGACTGAACATGCTCTAGATGCTGCAGAATAGAAGTTAGGAAGCAAAATGTGCAGGCACCATCACAAGCAATTGCTATGTGAGATGTGAGCCTGCTTCCATCTCTCACTGAAACTGGAGCTAGAGAGCAAATTTAGAGTTCTACAAGTCCAAGGTGAAGAGACTTCCTGATTCACTTTGAAGCCGTTTCTGGGGCTTCCCTGGTGCATGAGTCATTCTAAAGAATTCTCTCTATGGAGGACTGCCAAGTTCATTTTAAAGCTCCCTTCCTCCACAATCTTCCCTGGTAGAAAAAGGATGGTTCCCCAGAGAAATCAACTGAGAAATCCTGAGTCAGGTGTAACTGTGCCCGGGCAGTAGTATTTTCATCTAACACCAAAAAGTAACAGCAAAATTAATCCTCTTTCAAACTTTGGTTTAATTTCCTGCACTAACTGTTACCATTTTATGAGTATGTAATATTAAAACAAATTAATGCAAATACAGCCCATCACCTGCTGAGAGTCTGAGGGTCCTGCTCCTGCCTCTTCCCACCAGGCCTAGGGTAGGGCCTGAAAGACGACAGAAGGACAGCTGCTGCCCAGCAGAGCGTTCTGTTTGCATTCTTTTAAACTGCTTTTAAATTGTGTTTTTTATATGTATTTTAATGTTGTAAACTGCCCTGGGACCTTATGGTGAAGGGTGGGTAAATAATAAAAACAACAACAACATATCTATTAGGAGCTATTCACACTAAAACACTGATGAATTTCAAACAAGATTGACTCCATACCCCATAGTGAGAAATTAAGCCATACCACACGGCATAAGTTTTTTAATTCATGTACTGATTACACCTACACATCAGTTGCCCCCCCCTCAGAAAAACCCCCACCAATGGTTCAATTGCACATTAATCTCCAAGAGGGTGGGAGGTAATCTTTCCTTTGTTTCCTTGGTTTTAAATGGAGCTAAGCTGAAACATCATAATTTTCTTTTGCATATTTAACATGTTTCCTGACAGCATTAGTTTTAAAAACATGCTTTGTAACAGAAATTGACTTGGTAGGCACTTCCACATGTCAGCTTTCCTAACAATCATACCAAAAGACGTGCCTCATTGAAGTGGGACCTGTGATGACTGGGGCTTGGAGCTTCTGTCACAAGGCCTCTTTCTCTACTAGTACAGATCCAGTGAGCAAATCTGGACCGGCAGCAATCAGCCCATGGATTTCCACAGACATCTTGGGCTGTCAGGCACCAGCATCCCTGTCACCTGCAGAAGCACCTCAATGGCTGAAGAAAGCAGTTTTGATTTCAGGAGGCCCAACAATAATTTCTATGAAACGAAAGCAGCAAAATCTAAAGCTGGAAAAAATGTACCTTCCAAATCCTGAGAACAGCCCATTCTTCTCAATTTTGCACTTTCAGCTTAAGAACTCTAGATATTTAGTCAATGTGCCTGTTTTCACAGCTGTTTTTGTTTTCCATAATGTACTAGAATTAAAATCTTGATTGGTGTTATAGTCTCCCTCCCTTTTAAGAATTCAGAAAAGACTTTCACTCTTTAATTACGACAATGCATTTCATCATTTTCTTGATGGAAAAACACATGGCACCCACTTCCTGGATGTTCAGGATGGGAGGGGAGCAGCGCTATTTCAACTGCAGTACACACTTCTCCCCAGTCTTCTGGTGGGAGAAATTCCCACCAACTCCCTTGCATATGAAACAAAGGTGACCAGGTTTCATCAAAGGTGTCTCTCTTTATAACACCTTTTGCAACCCTTCTAAGCTCAGGTAGTCGCTCTGAAATCCAGATATTGTTGAACCATGCCTCAAGGAGTAGCTCAGCCTGGGATTTCCAAAAATACTCTATCAGCAATAGTTTTCCTCTTTCCAATGTACAGTGGTACCTTGGTTTACGAACTTAATCCGTTCCAGAAGTCCACTCTTAAACCAAAGCGCATTTAAACCAAGGTGTGCTTTCCCATAGAAAGTGATAGAAAACAGATTAAACCATTCCAGACGATAAAAAGCAACCCCTAAAACAGCAATTTCACATGAATTTTACTATCTAACGAGGCCATTGATCCATAAAATGAAAGCAATAATCAATGTACTGTACTATAAAGTAAATAAAAGTATTGTAGATGATAAAAATGAAAATTAAAAAAATTTCTTACTAATGATGGTCATTGTTTGGATGGGGGGCTTTTCTGCAGTCACACAGTCAATCAATCAATCAGTAGCTGAACTGAGATCCACACAGATTCCGTGCGCCCCCCCTCCCCACACTGCTACGGGAAATGCTCCCTAGAGCTTGTAGGTGAGATGCTGATTCTTCCACTCTAAGTTGCTCACTACCATCCGGATTTCCAGGAGCTGACAGCTCCTTAGTCTCCCAAAGCAGAAAATGGCTTTTTCAGAGAATCAGAGGTTAATCCCCCATTCATTCTTATCTCCGGAGTGAATTCAATAGCCAAGACTGATGTCTTGGCTATCATCATTCAATCATCATGTAATGACCTCCATCAGCAACCTGCCAACAGAAGATGTTCGGTCCACCATGTTCCTCCTCCAGAAGCTCCAATAATCAAACTTTTTTCCCAAAACATATTTTCGTTCCTATATTTTTTCCCCACTGGGGCAAGTTATCTTATTATAGTGCATTCAAAACTGTGAGCTTCATCCACACATGAGTGCTTTCAATTTTATGCCTCCAAAATCTATCTCAAAAGTAGTGGGTGGTGTTTGATGGAATGTAATAACACCGTTTAATATTGTCCCCTCCCGTCTGTTAATACTTAGCCACCCACCATAAGTTCTGAAAAATTGCGTTCCATTGTAGCCATGTATGCAGGTCTTTGTTTAGCTGTACTCAGCCAGGGCCAGCATGGCCAATAGTCAGATACAGGGGGAGTTGTAGTTCAGCAACACCTGCAAGGCACAAGGTTGGGAGCTGCGGATCTAGTCCAACACTGCTATGAGCATCATCTAGCCAACCGACTGGAAGCTGGGAAGGAGAGTATGATGTTGTTTTGCCTTCCTGCTCCCCACAATTTGTTATTCGAATGTACTCGCTCTTGAGCTGGTTTTACAATAGGCATTGAAGGAGAAATCATCATGCTTCATTCACTCACAGTTTCCTGGGACTGCAATTCATTTGAAATTCTCCCATGTTTTCCCAGTGTTTCCATCCAACTTCTTAACAACAGTAAACCCTCTCTTTTTTAAACATTTGATGGGTTGTATCGGGCAGTCATGCTTAAATAAGCACTTAGCATTAAACAAATGTACATAAGGATAATTTGGAAATCCACCCTCCCAAATGGCTGCTCAGGTGAATGAGAGCATATGCACTGTAATAATAATAATAACAACAACAACAACAACAACAACAACAATAACAATAATAATAATTTATTTATTTATACCCCGCCCTCCACAGCCAAGACTGGGCTCAAGGCGGCTAATAACCAATAATAAAAACAAGCTGATGTAGCCATGCCATGCCTAGTGGATGTGGGTGGAACACAGCAAGGCAAATATCCATTAAAAGTGCAATGTCCCCAACAGTATGTAAAGCCAATGCCAATTCCACTTCTAGCTTACGGCAGAAGAGCAATGATTTATTAACAGTGGGAATTGCTTGTCTGGAAGCAGCTTTGGTCCACAGAGCTGCATTTGGGTGCTCTTCTCAAGACTGGGATTCAAAGGGTGGGGTATTATAGAATTGAACTGAACTAAATTTGGCTAGTAGCTGTTTATAGACCTATTCTTCATGAACTTGCCTAACCCTTCCAGCCCTGACCTTTTCTTCACTTTTTCCTCCAGTTATAATGGTGGGAAGAGAATCCTGGTGAGACGTAGATGCTCACTGCTGGGATTAGCACCCTGTACTCATGGAATGTGGTGGCTGTTGTCAACACCCATAATTTGTTTGGTTATTTGCAGACTGTGTGGATTAGAAAGCCAGGCGATACTTAGAATGAAGATGATATAAAAGGCAAAGTGAATGATTGAAACAAGATGGAAAGCATGGCATCACATTTAAGCACCATTGTAAGATTAGAAACAACAGCAAACAGAAACCTGTTTTGCCAGAATCATTTTTTCAACAAACATGTGGCATGGCATTTGGAACATGCTGTGTTGAGGAGATTGAAGATTGATTATGGTTTCATATCTAGCATTCCATTCCTGAGTCAACTGAGAACTACAGACATCACTGACTGCTTAGGGTGGGGGATGTCTGGCAATTTTTGATTCAAGACCTGGACAAAAGCATTGCCTTAGAGAGACCTGAGCAGCCTATAGGAAGCTCCACAGGGTCGTTTTCAAGGCTTGTGGGAGCTGTGGAAATCCTGAGCTGGTCTCCCAGGGGAATTCCAAGCCTTGAGAGTCAGGAGTATGAGCAGTTTGTCAGCTGGTTCTCAAGAATCCCTCCCTGGGAGTAGGCTAAGCAGAAGTCCAGTCAGTGTCCCTTTTGTGTCACCCCTCCTCCATCCATGTGACTGCACAGTGCCAGGGATGCAGGTATAGTTGGAGGGAAACACAATCCGAAGATCGCTATCACAGGCAATATTGCCATAATGGTGGAACTTCAGCTCCTGTTTCTGATACCTGCCACCTTCAAGAAATGATTTTACTCAGGTTCAGGAGGACAAAATGAATGCCACACCAATTTTTTAATTGATAAGATATACATTGGAAGACAACAAGAAAAAACTCCTAGCAGGGCTTGAGTTTGAAAAGAATTCACATTCTGCAAATAATTTGATGTTATACTATACTACACTGAAATGTTTAAATGTTTCTTTGGCTGTCCTTGAAATGTCCCACCACATTTGCCATCCTCTCCTGCCACACACTTTGAGAACCACTAAGTTATAGGGATGGAAAACCAAAATTCTAGTAATACTTGGTAGGCAATGAGGCTCACAGAACTCGGTGCAAGAACTCACTTCTGCATAAATGAATTTACAACTTGGCATTTTGTACACTTTTTCCAAAATGCCCAGAATCATTATGCACAACAGAATCCTTGCAGAAGCTTTGGATAAATAGAGCTCTGCTGTAGAATACTCTTAAGGATTAGTGCAGAATTGTGCCATTTCCTGAAATTCAGGGTCTTTGTTTTAAACTCCAGTAAATCTGTGTCGCCTATTTTTCTTGAACTTCATGAAAACGAAGCCCCTGAGCTCCTGGCTGATATACAGCAGATGATTCCGCTCCCACCATTGATAGTATTTTTACCTGAACAAAGCCTGCTTCAGAAGGGTGAATGTGGAACAGCTGCTTCTGCCCACATGAGCTTCATATTTTCAGTTGCCTCACTGGGCAGACCTCTGCATCTGACCCCAACATCTGGCTCCCTATATTCTCAGCAGCTCAGCCCATATTCTCTACTGCTCAGCTTGCAATTTCATTTAAATCATTCCTTAAAAATGCTTCCCAAGAGCCCCAGCTTAAATGGGGTAGTGGTGATTTCTTATAGGAAAATCCCTCCTTTACTGCGCCTAACATGGCATTTGCCTGCCAAACGGCTCTTTCTCCCAGGCTGTCATGAAACGTGCCCTTTCCTTTGTGCCAAGAGAACTTCCGCGGTGGGGCTTGATCCACAATGCAGCAAAGCGACATGGAGGATGTGTTCAAGACACTATGATACCCTGCTCCCCAAAGTTGCTTTGCAAAATACCTACACTTATAGCTCTGAACAATAAGATGTAATTCCCTATTTATAGTCCATGGTGGGTGAATGTAGCCCAGTTGGGTCAAAGTCCAGGGCTTCAGTTGGAATACCAGAGTTCTCAGATCCAAGCTCACCTCCATTCCCCTCAGGACGCCACTGGGACACCTGCAAGGGCGGGGGATGGGCGGATGACTTGCTTTACCCTTTGAACTGCCTGATGACCCCCCTCCCCCTGGATACATTTCATTCCATTTATTCATTTTTATCTAAAAGCATTAACCTTTCAAAAATCTCTAATCAATGTTTTACAATCTAAAAAGTAGAATTTCTCCAGGTGGTGAGATATTACGGTAACCTGGTCCTGAGTTGTGCAGGGCTTCATAGGTTAACAACTCAACCTTGAACATGGCTTAGGACCTGGTTGGCAGGCAGTACAGTTCCCTCGGCACAGGTGTAATATGTGTCTGTCCATGCGCTCCATTCTGCAACCTGGCTGAGGCATTCTGTGCCAGCCATAGCTTCTACTCCCAAAGGAAACCCCACATAGAACACATTACAATAGTCCAATTGCAAGGTTCCCAACATGTGAATCAGAGTGGCCAAGCTATCCCTGCCCAGGAAAGGGCATAGTTAGCACACCAATCTTTGCTGGTAACAGGCGCTCCTCACCATAGAGGCCACGTGAGCCTCCAGTGACAAAGATGCATCTAGGAGCAGCCCAAACGATGTGCCTTCAGAGGGAGCGCAGCTTGACTTGGGAGCCCCGTTTTAGCAGGATTCAGTTGTAGGCAGAATTCACATTCCATTTCCACGATGTTTCCCATACGGTTAATTTCCACACTGCCCCCCTCTGGAGCACTCCAGGGCGATGGCCCCGGGTGCGTTTTTCTGGGGGGTGCTGCTCACCATTACTAAAGATGCCAACTTTCACTCATAACATATAGGATGTTGTTCCCTATGGTACCTGTAATATTCTCCTCAGATATTGATTTGTGGCCAACACCAGTTGGGTTAAACTGCAGATACTTTTTTCAAAACTCAATATTCAAAAGATTTGTAGAATCAAATCTTGTTTGATTCCAGATTTTGTCAGGTCGTGGCGTGTGTGAACATGTCTGCTTAAGAACTGGTGATCTGCAGGGAAGTGGATGCTGATGATTATATTATTATTATTATTATTATTATTATTATTATTATTATTATTAATATGCCACCCATCTGACTGGGTTACCCCAGCCACTCTGAGCTCACACACATTCAGCTGTGTGTGAAAAGAGCACATCCAGTTTCCTCATTAACAGGCTACTTTGATGGCTGCTAAAATACATCTTGGATTATTTAAAAACTTCACAATCAGGGAATGTTGATACTACTTGTAGCATGTTTCACACATTAGAAAAATGAAGGTTGGGGATATTCAAGTTATAGGCTATTTTCATTGATCTACTAGTAAAATATCTAGCAATCATTAACTCCACCACCCAATGCAGGATCCCCCGCCGACTCCCATTCATACCACAAAGCGCACCCCACAAAATACTCCTGGCAACCAGCTGCACATCGATTCTTCTGCATTATTGAATGAGCTTCCAACTTCTAAAGGAGTAGATAGAGGTAAAGGACCCCTGGACAGTTAAGTCCAGTCAAAGGCGAATATGAGGTGTGGCACTTATCTTGCTTTCAGGCCCAGAAGCAGGTGTTTGTCCACAGACAGCTTTCCGGATCATGTGGCCATCATGACTGAACCGCTTCTGGTGCAACGGAACACCGTGATGGAAGCAAGAGCATACGGAAATGCCATTTACCTTCCCGCTGCAGCAGTACCTATTGACCTACTTGTACTGGCACACTTTCAAACTGCTAGGTTGACAGGAGCAGGGACAGAACAACGGGCGCTCACCCCGCCGTGGGGATTCAAACCGCCGACCTTCTGATCAGCAAGCCCAAGAGGCTCAGCGATTTAAACCACAGCACCACCCACTACTCTCTAAAGAAGTAGACAAAGGCAACAGGTTTGTTGTGGCTTCAACTTTCATGAAGCAGACCTTACTTAATCAGATCCAAAATAAAAGACAATGTTATAATACAACCAGCAGCTGATGGAAACAGTTTAACAGAACAACCCTAGACAGCTCAAGCCAGTGAGCCATGTTGTATGCTCCAGAACTCACTTTTGCCTTCCAATGCCAATGTAACCAGGGGGAAATTCTTTTCCCATCAATAGTTCAATAAATAACCAGTAATGTTGTTCATGAAGCATTTCCAAGAGAGACCTTGCTTGAACCTCTACCAACTTCACCCCTCACCATACATCCAGTCTTCAGCCATAAGACCTTCTGAGTTCCATCCTGCTAAAGCGCAGTTCTGCTTCTGATGCTATTAACTCAATGCTCCCATAGTAAAGAAAAGCCAACAGACAAAAGTGCTGTCCTCAGCGTCAGGCAACCCTATTGTGCTCTTAAATTAGGTTGGCGGGAGTGAGGTTCAAATACGTTTGAGCCTAGCATTTCTCCGTTTCAAAATAAAAGTTTCACTAAGCAAGAATGAAATCCAGCCCACTAAGCACCACAGGGAAGATCTCTGAATCTCTGATCTCAAGAAATCTCTGATCTCAAGAAAAGGCTAGGTGCACATAAAAAAAGGTAAAGGTAATGGACCCCTGACAGTTAAGCCCAGTCGCGAATGACTCTGGGGTTGCAGTGCTCATATTGCTTTACTGGCCAAGGGAGACAACGTTTGTCCGCAGAAAGGTTTATATAGCTATAAATCTTCAAAACAGGCTTGTGTTCAAATGATATCATCCCTTAGGCAAAAAATATTATTGATGCTTGGACTCTAAAGGAACAAATCTACCTCTTGAATTGGATTGATCAGAGATCAATTTGCTGTTTGTGTGTTGTGCAGGGAAGTAAGCAACCTTATTTTGCACCAATAATCAGCAAAAATCAGTGTTCTTGCACACAAACTGGAGTCATAGCACCACCTGTTGACAAATACAAAATGTTCCCATGTCAAAAGGGTTTGTGCTCCCTAGCAACTGCAGAGTCCAAGCTTGTTGGGCCACTGGGCCCATCACCTCCTGGCAAATAGAAGGGGAAGAAATGGAGGCAGTGAGAGATTTTACTTTCTTGGGCTCCATGATCACTGCAGATGGTGACAGCAGCCACGAAATTAAGAGACGCCTGCTTCTTGGGAGGAAAGCAATGACAAACCTAGACAGCATCTTAAAAAGTAGAGACATCACCTTGCCAACAAAAGTCCGTATAGTAAAAGCTATGGTTTTCCCAGTAGTGATGTATGGAAGTGAGAGCTGGACCATAAAGAAGGCTGATCGCCGAAGAATTGATGCTTTTGAATTATGGTGCTGGAGGAGACTCTTGAGAGTCCCATGGACTGCAAGAAGATCAAACCTATCCATTCTTAAGGAAATCAGCCCTGAGTGCTCACTGGAAGGACAGATCGTGAAGCTGAGGCTCCAATACTTTGGCCACCTCGTGAGAAGAGAAGACTCCCTGGAAAAGACCCTGATGTTGGGAAAGATGGAGGGCACAAGGAGAAGGGGACGACAGAGGGCAAGATGGTTGGATAGTGTCTTCGAAACTACAAACATGAGTCTGACCAAACTGCGGGAGGCAGTGGAAGACAGAAGTGCCTGGCGTTCTCTGGTCCATGGGATCACGAAGAGTCGGACACGACTAAACGACTAAACAACAACAACAAAATGGAAGAAAGGGGTTAAGTTCACTGCATGTACGATGTTAAAGGAAAATATTATGAAGATGATGTATAGATGGTACTTGACCCCTGTAAAATTAGCAAAGATTTATCACAATAGTGATAACCTCTGTTGGAATGTAAAGAAAAAGAAGGTACTTTTTTCCATATGTGGTGGACTTGTCCCAAGGTGAAAGACTTCTGGGAGAAGATTTATAATGAACTGATTTATATATTTTTTTGAAATATACATTTATTAAGAAACAAGAGGCCTTTCTTCTTGGAATAACAGGTTTGGAATTGCCCAAGAAAGATGTTAAATTATTTTTGTATGCCACAACAGCTGCCCAAATATTACTTGCTAAAAAGTGGAAAACACAAGAACTAGCAACAGTGGAAGATTGGCAGATGCAGATGATGGACTTTTCGGAGCTAGCTGACCTGACTGGAAGAATCCGCAACCAGAAAGAAGAGGAGTTTCAAGAGGACTGGAGGAAATGTAAGGACTATTTGAATAAATATTGTAATATAAAAAAATAGAAATTACTTGAAAGAAACAAATAGGCCAAGGATTAAACTAAGTTATAATTAAATAAATGGGATTTTGAATATTAAGAAAAATAAATAAGATGGGCTATAATTGGACATTGTTTTAGTTTAATAATGATATTGGAAAGCTGTTACTTTCAACTACAAGGGAACTCAGAAGGGAGGGACTAGAGGAAGTCAACCAAGATGTTTAAAAGGTTGGATTTGTAAAAAATTAAGTTTGTTGTTGTTGTTTATCTGTTTATTGTTCCTTTTTTCTTCTTTCGTTCATTGATGTATTTTTCTTTTTTTCTGTTTTTGTGTGTTATTCTCCTTTTTGGTTTTTGTTATAATTGTGGAAAATCTAATAAATTTTTAGATAAGGATAAACATTTGATTTAATAAGGTCTTACTTCTGCTTTCTCTCTTATATTAAATAATACTTGAACGTTCCACAGGACAAAGGTGTTTTTCATGTCACTTGTGAAAATACGCTTCCTAACAAATGTGAAACTTTTCACACCTGTCCAAATTATAACATGGTTTCAGTTTCTTCTGCCACTGAAATCCCAGGGAAATGGTTCATACAACATGTTCGTAACTCAGTGCTATAATGAGCCACAAGAAAGTACCAGTACAAAACCATGAAATAGATGGGTTGTTGTCCCTCCCCCTTTTTTTCTGTGACAGTAGCGTAAGAGTTTCCAGGATGAATGAGTTCTCCCAGCTACCAGGGCTCTGGAATAACATCCACACCAAGCTTCCTAGGGTGCCAATCGGGAAGGTCTGAAGGGGGATGCTGATAGGTGGATTTGTCCAATGCCCTGTGAATCACCAGGCGGGTGAGGAAATGAGACAAGGAACAGCCAGAGCAAAACATCCTGACCCTGTTGCACTGGCCAACTGCTTCTCCTCCACGGTGCATCTCAGAGGCATGGATTATGGAAAGGCTATTATTACCTAAACTTGGGTGGACGGGTGTGGAGGGAGGAGGCTCTGCTGCCAGCTCTTCAAGCTGAGAGAGCCAGCTGAAATGACAATAAAACAGAAAACTGGGCAGCCTTGTTGCGTGTCCTCCATTTCCATTCCTGACAATGCTAAGCAAGCATGTGCTCTCTCCAGGCTCTTTGGCTGTTAAATAGGAGGGTCTGTTTGCAAGGCGGCTTTCAGCCAGTTTGTGACACGCACAGTGCAGAGAGAGGGAAGAGGCAAGCCCACCCCTCGCTTTGAATGCAGCACAGGAGCAACAGAGGAAGCACATAGCGTTAAATCACTGCTGTCTGGCCAAGAACAAATGATCTTTTTTTTATATATAAATTTTTTATTGGTTTTTCAACACATATTAAAAGACAATACAACACAATACATAGACAAACAAACATATAAACATGTATAATTTCTTGACCTTTCTTTCCTAAAACCTTCTTTCAGCGACTTCCCCATACCTCCCCTTTCTGCATCCCTGTTTTAAATCATTCCAGCAACCCCTAATTTCAATTTCTTATAGCACTTTCTTTAAATCTTTTTTTTCATGTCCAATTGTTTGTCACTGCAATTCTATTTTGCATTACCCAAGACATTTTAACATTCATTAATTTTACAGCAATTCTTAAGATAAACTTTAAATTTCTTCCAGTCTTCTTCCACCGTCTCTTTCCCTTGGTCACGGATTCTGCCAGTCATCTCCGCCAGTCCCATGTAGTCGATCACCTTGGTCTGCCATTCTTCCAGTGTGGGTAGTTCTTGTGCCTTCCAATACTTTGCTAAAAGTACTCTTGCTGCTGTTGTAGCATACATAAAAAACATCCTATCTTTCCTTGACACCAATTGGCCTACCATGCCCAGGAGGAAAGCTTCTGGTTTCTTCACGACAAGAACAAATGATCACAGCCTGGTGCTTATGACCAAGCAAGCATGCAAGCCCAGCACCCTGTCGGAACAGACTGGATATGCAAACTGCATGCATGCTGCATGCTCAGTGCACACAGTCTGAAACCCCACCCTCCACAAAAGCAGGGGCTCTGTGCTGACAAAAAAACAAGTATATCTGTGTGTCTGTGTGTATATCAGTTGTAATAATTGTTCTTGATTTTTAAAAATTTAAAAATTATTTTTAGTTGTTTTAAATTGTTGGGTTACTTGTTTTTATTATACTGTAAAAAAAATACTAAGTGCGGGGTTTTTTAAAATTTGATTGTTTCATCACTGATGTGCTTACTACCCTAGACTCCGTTGGGAGGAAGGGCAGAATATAACTTTAGCAACTAGAAACCACAAAAACACTGGATGAGCATTGGCCAGGACTCGCATCTGGAACCTGCTCCCCCAACCCTGCATGTCCATAGAATGACAGAATCATAGAGTTGGAAGGGACCCCAAGGGTCATCTAGCCAGTAAGTAAATGATGGTGATCTGTCTCTTATGAATTTAACAGAGGCCAGCCTCACTCTACTAAGTTCTCAGCCCTTGGAAAACAGGTGAGATTTTGTTAAATATGCCATCTTCTTCAAGGGCAGTGGAAACGACTTGAACAATATAATTATCTCTGCCTTAAGAAGAATTACTGACCTGTTTTAGACAGGTATGGCCGGTCAGGATTTGAATGTAGTCTTAATATCCTAACAACTGTTTCTCCCCTGAACATCTACCGTATTTGAATGTTCCCAGTGAGCATTTCCAGTATACGCAATATTGTACTCTGCTGAAGGGTTGTTGTTTTAAGAAAAAGGAAGGTAGAAAGAAAGAAAAAGAAAGAAAGAAAGAAAGAAAGAAAGAAAGAAAGAAAGAAAGAAGTAATGCCACTGCAAAAGAAAAACAAATACACAATAAAGTGCATTGCTTGGATCAGCTCCTGGTCCAAACCACCTTTCACATCTCATTACAGCAACGTGGAGCCCTTTGGAACGGAGGTGCCTGCCTGGTGTCTGTTTTCAAAGAAAACTGCTCAGAGTTTTCTTATGGATGAAAAAAATTAGAGTGTTTTATAAAAACCAGAAAGACAAGAATTCCTCACTGCCGAGCAATTGTTTTATTTTAAATATGATATTAAAGAATCTATTTCTCCCTCTTTCCTTGCATCACTGGGGATACGTTTCAATGTACATCTTGAACTGGATTTTATAGCATTCTGATTTCCAGTGGCATTTGGTTTTGATAAAGCCATATATATATATATATATATATACACACACATGCCTTGAAGCAGTTCATTCCTTTGGCAGGCATACAGAGGCTGGCAATTGTGAATCCCTCCTTCATTGTTGCCAGGAGCAAAGGAACGTTTGAACTCTCTTTCAGCTGCAGCAGTTTTGGAAGTTTGGAATCGGAGTAGTGAAAAGAGGTGGGGAAAAGAAGGGGGGGAACCCCTAAATCTGTTCTCCTCTCTACTGTAAATTACAACCCTGCTTTTTTAATTTCCGTTCTCAGCACAATGTTATTCATTCACTTCCAAAGTAAACAGGGGGCTTAGAGACGGAACAGCTTGGGAGAACAAACTGTCCTCTTTTCACAGTCTTTACCTGTCAAGAGCCTGATTAAACACATATATCTTGATGATGGCAAATATCAAAAGGTATGGTGGCCAACCACGAGCTTTCGTGTCTCGAGGGACGCATGACACAGTCTCGATCCTTCAGCCAGATCTTAGGAGAACTGAGGAATTTTTGTTTGAATCAGACCCCAACTGAGACTAAAAATATGAAATTCTTTCCTCCGCTAAAAGGGTATGGACTTTATACACACTGACTAAAAACCCTAGATTAGAAGCTTGGTACTACTGACTTCCTAGTGCAATAAAAAATATGAAGCCTGTAGTTTCAGTTTGTAACTGTTTTCTTTCCTAAAAGGTGTTCCAAATCTTGTATTGTAAAATTGCAATTTGATGAGTTGGACGTAAAACTCTTGCTTCCTGTCTTTCCCTTTAGGTTAAGTTTGTCCCCAGTGAAATTTATCTGCTCTGATATACTTGGATTAGTAAAGGATTTTTAAAAAAAAGAAAAGAAAAAAGAAAACCACAACCCTCCATGCTCCTATTAAAAAGTTTAAACACATGCAGATTCTGGCCTCTGACTTGTGTTCATTGATCTTTTCAAACTTTACACATCCAAGCTCATTTTTGCAGGCTCATGTGTGGACACTATGCTGTAGAACTTGAGCACACAAGGGTTTTCTTCAGAAGGCGCAATCCATGTACATATGCCAGGGGTCCAACTATCAAGCGATCTTGTCCCTTTTTCTCACCTCTACAGGTTGTCTGCGTGGGGCTAAATTATTTCTCCTCTTTCTCTCACTTTCTCTTAATTAGCACGGGTATTTTAAGGGAGTTAGGGAGGACATGATCTTGAGTATTTGATACCCATTATGGGACTAGGCAAGATTGAACACTGGTTTATAAAAATAATATACATTCAGGAGAGCTGAGGAGCAAGCTTGAATTAAGATTCTATGAGTTATATTTCTAAACTTAAAATAGATAGCCTTTATATTTTTAGACCAAGGTACTACAGAACACTTTAATCTATTATCCAAATGGGCTATCTGGACAGATCTAAATACTTGTTTGTGTTAGCAACAAAGTGTTCTCCAGAGCTTCAGACACACACACACCTCAAAACTGGTCTATTTAAATTTCAAACAATACCTTTTCCATATTTCATCCTACCATCAGGGTAATATCCAGCATGCAACGTTTGCCTCCTGGTTGGATTTCATAGCCTGGTAACCAGGGAGTCATCTGTCTCACTTCAGGGAACCTTGACCTGCCCTGCGCCTTCACGGCCACTTCCTTCAACATCCCAGCTGACTTTCCTTCTTGGGTGGATGTGATTCTAGCACCCAAAGACAAACCCTCAGGGTATCTTATAGTCTTGTTCTCACTTTATCTAGTTAAAAAACCATGGATGCAATTACCAATATTGCATTTTTCACATGTGGAAAAGTGGGGAAAGTCTTTTCGCTGCAAATAAACTAGATTTTAGAATGCATTTTGGTTCCTGGAAGCATTCCTGAAAGTTTTCTTGGGATATTCTTCTTTCTGGCCAACAGAAGGGGGTTTTGGGGGGCGTGCAAGGGAGACTTTGTTGGTAAATACTGTATCAAGATTAGCCTGAGACTTATTTCCCCCAAAGCCATGGGATCAACCGAGTATTTCTTTCCATTTAGAATAGTGCAGGGAGCAAAAGTTTCCCTTTCCAGTTGGAAAAGGTTTGTGATGTGAACTCCTATATTTATTTTGAGGACATAAAAAGAGAAAGTGGCTATTTTATGGTTTTCCTCATTTGTTAGCTTCACAGAAAACTGCAGACATGTTGAAGTCAGCTGACGTTTTATTTGTTACAAAAAAGAAACCAGGATCCTGGATGTCTTCTCAGACTTTGCTGTTTTATATAAATGGAGCTCTTCCCCCTTCTAAGGCTGGAATACACAATAATGATTGGTTTGCTGGGGGGAGGGGAGCGGAACCGGGACAGCCAGATACTCCTTTTTAGCCAGTCCCATCAGTCAGGAACAAAAAGGGCAAAGCTCAAGTCAGTTTGACATGCAGCAAATTTTAAATGAATGTGAGGAAATACTTGTATTTGAAGCATATAATCAACCTGAGGAGTTCCTTCCCACAGGAAGTAATTGAGGTAAAGAACACAGGGAGTTCAGGGAGATATTTTCAAAAGCTTATACTGTTATGGGGACAGCTACCATTATGTGTTGCATCACATGCCACCAAGAAGGTGGGTCAAAAGGTACATGGGAAATGGTAAGGCCCACATCATACCATGAGGCTCCAATGCATCTGTGGAGCTCTGTGGGGAGAAGGAGGGCCCTATTGTCTTCAGGAATGTGGCCAGCTCACCACCTAACCTGCAACCCACCAAGCTGAACACAATCTAACTGCCATGTATTATGGCTTGCTGAGTACTTAAGCATTTCTCTTTTGGTTCACGTTCTGGGCCTGCAGAAAAACAGGACGCCTGTGTTCAGCTAGGTAGCCACATTTTTTGCAGTGCATTATCTGCGCAGCGTTTTCCTTGGTACCAAATAAAATGGCACAGCCCAACCTTTCATTAATCTTCATCGAGTCTTAGCTTTCCAGTCTTCACACACACTAGAGCATGTTCATAATAACTGCCTAGTTCTAAGCAGTTATTGTTATTTATTAAATTTCTGTACTGCCCTTCATCCGAGGCTCACAGGGTGGTTTTCAACATAAAAAGACAAAAATACACACCATAGCAACAAACAAAACAACAAGCCCACCACCACATACAGAGTTTGAAAGGCAGCTTAATCTGCCAAAGGCCTGGCAGAAGAGGAATATGAATTGTAGAGATGTCAGCTGGACTAGTTGAGGTTCTAAAGGAAATGAAGCCAAGCCACCTTGTCTCTACAATAGATTTGTGGACAATATTAAATATTTAGAATTCTAAATTATAGTTATACTTAAATAAAAATAAAAGCTTGCAATGCTATTATTTAATTTTGAAACTACAAACTTCCAGAGTTCCCCCAAATCCATCAAGGAAGAAGACAGCACCCAAGAGAAAAACAACCGCTTTCTATGGATGCATAAAGGTGTATGGCATAACTTTCAGAATTCCCAGAATAATTCTTTTCCTCTGATGGAAAGGGTCTCGCTGTCTCAGTCACAACCCCATTTGATGCAGCCAATTTCAAGGTGGCTAAAATGCCGTTCAAGTGTTTTGTTTCCATCAATGTGCAAGCTGTGGGTAGGCAGTTCTGCTGTAGATAAAGGCAGAAACTCCATGCAGATGAGATCGAGGTGCTGCTGCTTAAGAGTTCTGCCAATGGAGACGGAGTCTGCATTTTGGCTGATTCCTGAAGAATGAGGTTTGCAGTTTGGGGGCTCCTCCTGGGCTATAGATCCATTACTGTATCTGTGAATGCTCAGGTGACATTTGATGACTACAAATGCCTAAAACTGTCAGGTCCTGTTCTCTGGCCAATCTCTAGTAAAGATCAGACCGGTACATATCATGGGCAGGACCTTTTCTATAGCACTTTCCCAATTTACTGAGGCCCCTAGACAGGTCTGCCAAGCCCCTTGTTCCTCCTGCTGTTATTGCATTTATCTATCTATCTATCTATTATAGATATGTATAAGCCAAAGGTACCAGAGTGAGGAACACAGACTCTTAAATTCTGCATTATATTGGGAGAAAGGCGATGGCAAACCTAGACAACATCTTAAAAAGCAGAGACATCACCTTGCCCAACAAAGGTCCGTATAGTAAAAGCTATGGTTTTCCCAGTAGTGATGTATGGAAGTGAGAGCTGGACCATAAAGAAGGCTGATCGCCGAAGAATTGATGCTTTTGAATTATGGTGCTGGAGGAGACTCTTGAGAGTCCCATGGACTGCAAGAAGATCAAACCTATCCATTCTTAAGGAAATCAGCCCTGAGTGCTCACTGGAAGGACAGATCGTGAAGCTGAGGCTCCAATACTTTGGCCACCTCGTGAGAAGAGAAGACTCCCTGGAAAAGACCCTGATGTTGGGAAAGATGGAGGGCACAAGGAGAAGGGGACGACAGAGGATGAGATGGTTGGATGGTGTTCTTGAAGCTACCAGCATGAGTTTGATCAAACTGCGGGAGGCAGTGGAGGACAGAAGTGCCTGGCGTGCTTTGGTCCATGGGGTCACGAAGAGTCGGACACGACTAAACGACTAAACAACAACAACAAGAAATTAGTGTAGACTAATTATTCCATATGGCTTTGCTCAGCCTCAGCTGTGGCAAAGTACAATTAAAGGCGTCTCCTGAGAAAAGCTGGGCTGCTTCTGTGAAACTGCTCCTCTGAGGGCCATGCAACCTTTCTGATCAGTTAGCTACATCCAAATCAAATCAATGGCTTGGTATAGGCCCAATTGCTGGTAGTCGTAGCAAGAAAATGGACAAGTCTTTTTTTGGTATTGCCAAATTGGGTTCAGACATCTGAAAATTGCCCTGGGTCTGGGCAGCCCTCCCTGCATGATCCAGGACTGTCAAAAGGCAGAGGGTGGGGCAGGAAGAAGGAAAGGCAGGCACAGCCTCTGCAAGAAGCGGCGCAGCACAACACTGTTTGCAAGAGGGCTTTTAAGCAGCCCCTGACTGTGCTTGGTCTGTGCACACCTGTTCCCAGCAAGGGGACACAAGCAGGTCACAAGCCATATTTGCAGGGCCCAGAACATTCTGGAATAATCAAATGGTTATTATGGGAGCCATTAAGTTTTAAACCACACCTGACAAAGGGTTCTTGGCATGAACTATTTAAAAAGCAATTCACCTTTGCTGGATCGTGCCCACATGCTACTTGAAATGAGACATCATTTGCAGTCCTTCTGCTGGAGCCAGCATTCTGGAAAGTTTCATTTCTAACAAAAACACAGATAATATTACTGCCTCTTTGGTTTTTGAGGCAATTATGCTTAAATATACTTGTGCTTGACTTTAATTTTCCCTCTGAATCTTCAGCTATCATCTTCAATCAACAAAATCATTCCAGAATGCTGTTGATAGCAACTGTAACTATGTGAGGGCATATATATATATATGGAGGATATGATGGGTTTTCTATTCTAACCCTGGAAATGAGGTTAGATTGAGTTCCTCATCAAGTTGCATAAACAACACAAGGAAACATCAGAACTGTGCTGTTTAAAGACAAACAAAAAACCTTCGTGTTGTGTAGACTGAGTCCTAGGCATATTTATTTCTGAGTAAATCTAGTTCTGTTTCATTAGATGCATTATTGAGTAAGTATGCTAGACATGCCCTTCACCGTGTTATCTGGCCTTATTCCATTATGCTCGTAAACGTTTATGGTCCAGTGCGCCATGACTCTCAACTGTGGCCGTGTCTTATGCTTCCTTTAAGTGCATCTCCTCCCAATCGTTCTCTCATGTCCCCTTATACCTGTCCTCTTGAACACCTATGAGGAGGCTGGGCCATTGGGGCAAATGGGGTGCTGCCCCACCCCCCTTGCTGTGCCCTCAGCCAGACTCTGTCTGCCTGCTTTCCTGCTTACAACCAATGGGAGGGGGCACTGCTTGCCAGCTTCCTCTTTCCAGGTCTCAATGTTTCCTTTGTAGACCTGAGCACAGAGGAGGATGAAGACAAAAACTATAACTAGATGGCTCTGCCTGTCCGTGGATCTGGCACTACCTACTATTGGGCTCCCTGCCTCCCCCCGCCCCACCAGTCCCAAGGGGCTCCAGCCCCCACTACTTTCTCTGCTTTCTAATCTCTCCTGAAAATCCACCTTCCCGTCAAAGATTTTACTACCCCTTGAAATGAAGTCCCACCAATTATTACCGTTTCTCAGCTATTTGCCTCTTGCCTCTCCTGTGACATCCCTTGCATATTTTGATTGTAAACTCCACAGGGCAGGGATTTTTTGAAAAATGTTTTGTCGCTGTGTAAGCAGTGCCATGTGCAAGCAATCAAAGTTAGCAGCAGCTGATCCTTTCTTACATTCCTTAAAATCAGAAGTGGTTACGCTTCACGTGAAAATGCTTCAAATCAGGACTCAACATCTTCTTATCTGAGATACTCTCTGAGCCACAGCTTCATAGCATGAAGTTGAAATCTCTGAACTGGAGTTCTTTGCTGTGCCTTATGCACGCCTTGAGGGTTTAGCATTGTGATCTCCTGTGTCCTTTTTAAAGTCCGAAAGTGATCGCATTTTCCCCCTACCAAAAATGAGGTTTCATCAGGGAAAGTGTAATATTCCATATTGATGAGATAATTATAAATGAGTACTTCACTCGCCCCTTTGCCAATATTCTAATTTTACTGTTGTACAAATGAAGGATAAATGAGTATTTGAGAGTTGCAGGCAGAATGTTTCATATAAACAGTGTTTTTTTCTGAGGGGTATGCAATGGTATACAACACCAGCACGGTTTTTTCTGAAAGAAAAGCACTGCATATACGGTAAGCAACCCATTCTTTCTGGCCCCCTGCACTCACTGGAATTCCTTCCATTATGGCCTTTTATATGTTACGAGAGAAACATTCACTGCAGAGCACTAATTAGAATGGTTGTTGGGTCCTGGTGGTGAGGAGTGTCTATGCCCAGTAGCCTCACATGTGTAGCCACCACTTTTCCTACTTCTGTGCAACATGCAAATATTGGGGGGTGGGATTTCACCTGCAGATACTTCATCATGGGATAATATCATGGATCACAACCACCTGGTTCAACCCACTCTGCAAAAGCTTTCATGAAGCTTATATTACTAGGAGTGCCAGCTAATCAGGCCTAGTTGTTGGGTCTCATGAGACTTCTCCTCCTGAGTATCTGGACCGGCACCTGAAAACTCAAGGTGTGGTTCACTTCTCCTCTTCAGCTTCTTTGCTAGATATTGATTATTTTCCACTTAACTTTTGGCATGCAGGTTTCACGGCTGGTAGTCTTATCAGTTAAACCCACAACCTTATGCAAACTTTTGGAATTGATGGGAATTAACTCACCCTAAATGCTGTGCCTGGTGCACATAGCTTTGGTATAATTTATTATGTTTATTAAATTTAAATATATTAAATTTATATAATTTATTATATTATATTGCTCACAAGTGTGTTTTGTCAATGCATCACCTTGTAAGTAATAAGCAGCTATGGCTTGCCACTACACCCATGGTGTAATTGTCAAGGGTCCCTTTGCCTTTCTTTACACCCATGGTTAGCACTCGCTTTAGCCTCCTGGTGCTGAAACATCTTGACCACCCTGGTGAAATGCCTTCAGCAAGAGATGGAAGGGGAAGAATGGTCATCTCAGGATACAGTGGAACCTTGGTTCTCGAACTTAATCTGTTCTGGAAGTCCATTCGACTCCTGAAACAATTCAAAAACCATGGCCCGGCTTCTGATTAGCTGCAGGAGCTTCCTGCACTCAAGCGGAAGCCGCATTGGACGTTCAGCTTCCGAAAAATGTGTGAAAACCGGAACATTTACTTTCGGTTTTTCGGCATTTGGGAGCTGATTTGTTCGTCAACTAAGCCATTCAAGAACCAAGGTATATTGGTGCCATTCAATACTATCAACTAGGCAATCTTTCTGAATTTCCTTACTGGTATTGTGGTGGCTCCATTCGCCTGCAGAAGGTGATAGTGGGAACATTTTTCAATGTAAAGAGTTCAACCCACCTTCTTCGATTTTGTTTCTCTGGGGTAAACCCCCTTCCCTGTATTGTACCTGTATTCTGTGTCCTCAGCTTCAGGTACATGATTCCATCAGAAAAACAATGTTTTATTTAAAAAAATTAATACACAAAAAGCAACAATAAAGTAGAAAGAGATCAAAGCAAGAAAGAAAAAGAAAGGTCAGGGAGAGTACAGGGAGAGAGAAGAGAGTGGTACTATTCTAAAAACAGCATTATAACTCCAAGCATTTGTCCTTCATAAGCATATGATTCAAGAATGTTTCCCCAAAGGAATCTATGAGAAGAGGACGGCTGTCAATCATGTTCCTTCACTTTAATGTATTCAGTAAACAGTTGCCAAGCCTTAGAAAAATTGTCTTGCAGTTTCAAATTGCATAGGATCCAGGTGTAGCTTGTTAATTTTCCATTAGAATAATGGCCAAGATCTGGACGTACCAGCAGCCTCGCAAGTCACCTGAAGCTGACTTCCTTGTTTTGCCACCGTGAGTCTGGCTGCTCTGTACTGACTGCTGGGTAGGTCCGTACTGGAAACCTCCATTTCTGAGCCAATAGATAAGGATAAAAGGGGGTCCATAGGTAAAGACTGGGATGGAAACTGGCCTATTCCATAAAATATTTTCTTCCAGAGAGACTGACAAACAGGGTAAGACCATAACCACTGCCCCACATCCCCTCCAGCAAACAGGACTCATGGTTTTAGCAATCCTCCTCAGGGTATGTGAGGTTTGGGGAACAGGTACCACCTGTGGAAAACCTGGTCTGCATTCTCTGCCAGTGCAGGCTGATGTGGTGAGAAACTGGGTGTTGTTCCCCAGGGAAGCCACTGCCTTGGGTTTCCCCATGGGCAAGAATGATTTCTCTTATTGGTAATCAGCGCCCGGTGTTTTACTGTCTGCTGTGTGACTTGTGCCTGATCAGGGGACTCTCTTGTAAATGAGGAAAAGCTTTGTTTTTTCGACCGAAAAGTAAATCATCCTCCCAACCCGCAGTTCACCAGCCACTACTGACTGGCAGGGGAAGTTCTGTTTGGGGCTCTGGAGACAGCTCAGTGCAGGGTCTGTTGCTGTTTAAGTTATTCAGAAAGTGGTGTTTAGGTGAGACGCACAATACCAAATGCTGAAAGACATGCAAAATAGAAAAAACAAGCTTCTGCAAAAGGCTTTAAGTCGACAAGCGCATTTTCCAAGCAGTCGTCACTCCTTGCTGTTGTGACCACTGTTGTCTTGGATGACAGTTCCATCCCCTAACAAGACTTTGAATTACACTGCCAAAAGAAAGATACAAACCAGACCAGCAGAGTGGGAAAGAACCAACAACCACTGAAAAGGGAGCACGGTTTTTAGATCAAAGAATAAAGCTTGTAAAATGATTTTGAGAATTAGAATCATTTGAGGCTGCTAAGAATGGGAAGATGTGTGCATGTTGCTAGTAGACTGTGTTGAAAATACACAGAGGAAGCAAAAAGAAGGAATCCAAGAATGGTACTGTACGAACTGCAAGTGGTGTGAGGGCTGGTGGAAAAGTTCGTTTAAAAAGAATTGCCTCAATCAAACACAGTTAATGCCTGGGTAAACAGAGCTCTGGATGGGATTGATACAGCCTATTACATTCCATGATCGGCTGTTGTCCACTTTATTTCAACCAGAGACGGGAGACAATGTCAGCCTGTTCCAGAGATTTATGCTCAGCAGGATTTTGTATTTAGTTACATTTAAAATGCCAAGTTCCTTTAAACTGCAATCATTTACTTTCAAAATACATGTTTCATGACATTACTTTATGTAAATAAATGTGTGTTTAATTATTGAAAATGAGGATTAGAAATGCCTTTTTGCATGATTTTGAAGTTCCTTTTGGAGTTCATCCCCCTAGTGAAAAGGTGCTACTACCTCCCCAAACTCTGCATTAACTATTTCCTTACATTCAGACATGAAAAGCTGCAGCAGCTGCTAGGTAGAGCAGGAAAACTTGATCTACATGCAATGACAAGAGTATTGCCAGAAAAGGTTTGTGTGTACACAGGGTGGCCCACCCATGAGACAAGGTGAGGCAACAGCCTCGGGCCCCAGGATGCACAGGGGCAGCAGAGCCCAATGTTGAGCTTTATTCCTCCCTTGTACCTGATGTAGATCTTCACCCAGCCTTTCTTCCTGAGAGGGGGTGCCATTTTGTGGTTCACCTCAGATGCTAAAATGTATTGGGCTGGAGAGGTGCTTCCAGCAACCTGAATTTAAAGTGGGTGGGAGATTACTGGGATGGGGCATCTATTGTCCTATGTCCTGTGCTCTCCTCTTTTGCTGAGGCAGCATTCAATGGGAGCTCCTGAGCATTGCTATGCTCACTGCTCTGGCACCCCAAAACATGTTTGCTTTTAATCCTGTCCTAATACTCAAGCGTGAGGGAGAGGGGAGAGGGACAGAGCAGTAGATACGGGGACTAAATAAACTCACAAGCCTTTGGAACCCCCAACGCTCCCTAGCGTAAGTTCAGAGTACCTTGAGTTCTCAATGTTTTGCTGCCATTGTTTCAGAATGGCTTGACTGAAGGGAGAAATTGAGGAGGATGGCAGAATGGTTTTGTGTGATTGCAAACACCAGATCTGCCAAGGTGAGAACTTTTCCAAAGCCCTAACGTTACTAAACAAAGGCTTAAGACTTGTGTCCTCCTGTTATGTACTGAGTTGAAGAGGATCCAAAATGCAGCAGTCTGATTGGTCCTAGAACAATAGGATTCAGAATGCAGCAGTCTGATTGGTCCTAGAATAATGCAGCAGTATGATTGGTCCGCAGGAGCCACCCAATCCAGCTCCAGGTGGAAGTGAATCCACAACCTGATTGGCCTGCAGGAGAATTCCAGAATTAGCCAATCACGTGGGGCCCATTGTGTAAATAATGTATATAAAGCAGACATTCTGGGGGAACTTCCATCCCTCCTCACCACTATGAGCTGAATAAAGAGCATGAAATCCACACTCGACTCCGAGTATATTTCACTTCCATTGGACTACGTTATTCAAATGTGTTATGTGAATGGAGGTCCCTACTAATAGATTGCACTGAGTTTCTTTGCTGGAAAGGTAGGATAGTTTTCTCAGTTTCTCATTTTCCCAATCTAAAATTAAGTTCTCTGCATTCGTCAGCATTTTGCAGTTAAAAGTATATATATCCACCGATGTGCAAATAATAATGGAAGAAGAGCCTTGCTGCGTCAGGCCAGGGGCCCCATCTAGTCCAGCCTCCTGTTCTCACAGTGACCAGCCTGGTGCCCCTGGGGAGCCCACAAGCAGGACCTGAGCACAGCAGCATGATTGCCACTTTTGATTCCCAGCAGCTGGCTTTCAGAAGCACCCCACCTCCCACACTGGAAGGGATCAGACAGTTTCCATAGGCAGCTGCCCCTGACAGCCTCCGCCTGATCCTCTTTAAAATCCATCAGGGTTCATGGCCATCACTACTTTGTGTAGGAATGAATTCCCTATGTGTACCCGCCCATCTGAGTGGGTTGTCCCAGTCACTCTGGGCAGCTCCCAACAAAAAATAGCAAAAACACAATACAGCATCAAACATTAAAAACTTCCCTATAGAAGACAGATGAAGGGTCTTCTAAAATACAGTAGTTGTTTATCTCCTTGACATCTGATGGGATGGACACCACTACTGAACCCTCTGCCTGGTTGCACATCTTGCAATGAGAGAACTGCCAGAAGGCCCTCGGAGCTGGACCTCAATGTGTGGGCTGGATGATGGGGTGGAGACGTTCCTTCAGGTATTAGTCTGAAGGCAGCCCTGTTTAGGGAAGTTTTTAATGTGTGACATTTTAATGTATTTTTAATCTTTGTTGGAAGCTGCCCAGAGTGGTTGGGGAAACCCAGCCAGATGGGCAGGATACCAATAAATTATTATTATTATTATTATTATTATTATTATTATTATTATTATTATTAACATCATCATCATCATCATCAAAGCTGCATGCAAAATTTTGTTTATTCAGATAAATTTGAACTAAAATGCTTAAAATGTTTCATTAGGATTTTTTTTAAGATCACAGATTGCTGCAGAAATGTGGAGAACTGAATTGAAAAAATGAGAAACAGAGAGAACAGAGAGAAGTTGACAGATCCTTGCATCGCTAGCCGTCCCAAACATTTTGCAAGTGAGGGCTAAATGAAGAACTTGTATTTTCTTCCCTGTAATGTATATAATGTGACTTGATTGGGGAAGTAGTATTAAAAGTGCAATGTACCCCCAAAATTGTAGGCATTCAAGAGTAAACATTCCATTATCATAAGTGGCTGCTGACATTATTGCATGGGCAAAGACAAATAAGCAGTTGGCCTGAGAAAATACCAATGGAAAGAAAAGTGTGTCCTTCTCTGGCTTCTGTCAGCTCCACCCCAGCTGAAAAAGCAACTGTAGCTGCATATAGGAGAAGAAAAAATCAGTAAACAAGACAAAACATACCTAATTGGAAACAGGTCCCAGATAGTGCTGTTGGATGGAAGGTAACTCAAAGATTGGGACAGTTTGAGAGATTTTGAAAACATTAAAACGCCGGGTGAAATCCCAGGGGAATTGAATGAAAACATCAGTTGGCTTACAAAAGTAAATAGTGAAGGAAGCGAGAAAGAGGCAAAGGAAAAACAGATGCAAACCCAGACGGGGCATCAGTGGGGTGAAGAAAAGAAAGCCCTGTATAAAAGCAGGCGGCGGGGGGGGGGGTATTTTTTATGTATGTAGAATAGAAAGAAAAATCTCCACTTTGGCCAAAAGGGGAAACTCTGCGTGGCCTCCATTAGAATTCCACAAGATCTTACAGGATTCGTAGTTAGTATTTAATAACCTAACACCTGCCAATATCCCATATACTACAGAGCTACTTTAAATCTTTTTTTGTCTTGCTTTTCTTGCTGTCATCTTGAACAGTAATTTAGCTTTGACAAGGAAAGCTGGGTTTCCTCAGTCAGGCTTCTATGCAGGAAGCTTTGTAAAGCAAAACCCCTTTTCTCTATTATAACAAATGGCTGATAGCACAGTAATTGAAAACAGGTACAGAATATTTCTGTAGTCCACCGTTGCACTGATGGCTTCCATTTCTTTCCCTGCTAGAGAGAAGCACATAAAATCCAGGTGGCTCAGATTGGTAAACAGAACCAGTCCATGTCTGAAGGAGTGGAGTTGGTTACTGCTGACCCTATTAAGACAGTTGGGCTGGGAGGTGGGGATGAGTGTATTAGCTCTGGCCCTGTCACCATACGCTCCACGCCACGAGGCAGAATCCCAATTTCCCAGGGTCTGAGTAGCATGGGGAGCCTTTGTGGGAAGACCAAGATCTCTGCTGCAGAAGTTGTCCTTCCAGTTCATAGAAGATGGCGGGGATGCTGGCAGAGCAAAGATAGCATACTCTTCCTTGCTCTTCCTTGCTCTCTCCTCTCTCCTCAAAGAAAAATACTTGAATAGGGAGTATACTTTTAGTTATTATGGGGCTATCTGTTTAGCCCATTTTAGTGTTGGCTAAGTTTTAAAATCTTCCTGGATGTTTTAACTGTGTATTGACAAATGTACTTTTTTCTGACTGACGGTCGAATAAAAGGTTGATGATGATGACTTTTAGTTATTAAAGTGGCATCAATAGGCAGGCGTCCCAAAATATGGGTACTGCAACACTAAAAGATTGATTTCTTACAAATAAAGTGAAACCCATACAGCCTTCTAACAGTCTTAAGATGGTGTTGTGCAAACTTAACTATGCAGAACAGATTTCAGGTTGCATCAAATACAATACTGGTTTGGTGCCATGGAGGAGGCTGGAATTCCATTGCAGCTGTTTGCACAGGTAATTAGAGGCTGAGTAATCAGTCTCCCAACTCCCCCAGGGTTGGGGGTGGCAGTCTCATCCGCAGTTTGCCCAACACCTGGCCCCAAATCTGGAAGGAATCAGGGGGCAGGGGGCACTGGATGGAAAGCACCGTGCATTTCTTGGCAACTCTCCAAAGTCGCCTCTGTGAGCAACAAACTTCCATTTCTTAAGGTGAAAAATTGGATTTAAGTCATGGACATGTTATGAGCGAGGGAGGAGAAATTACTCTGCTAATTAATTCAGCAACTGAGCAGCCCGCTGCTTTCAAGATCCTCCGGAAGCCCCTCTGTGCAGCCTCCAGACAGGTCCCTATTATCGGGACCAAGATGAGCTTTTCTTGCTCCAGTTGCTGAAATGGCCAAAGTCAGGCTGTCTGTTCAAAGTGAGAGGGCTTCTCCCCATTAGAGACTGCAGAACTGGGGGCAAAGACCTCGAGCAGCAGGGGGCAGGTCTGAGGGATCCAGTCCCTACTCTTGTTTTCTCCAATACTCGCCTCAGGTGCTGGGGAGACTTGGAAGATCTGTGGCACAACTGCAACAAGAGAAGGACATGGAGACAGGTGAGTCTCTTGCAAGACTATTCCGAGAGTCTTCTCCTTGATTTCCCTGCTTCTACTCTTATCAAAGTCCTACTACAGGGGTGGGACAAAGGGCTGCCATTGGCCTTTTCATTAAAAAAAATAAGTTCTGCAACTATGGGGATTTGCTAAAAAACAACAACAACTTTTGACTTTTTGAAATATGGCAACCCTAGTGGGACACCCCAGGCCTTGGGTGCCAGTCCTGGCCTGCGGCCCCCAGAATGTGGCTCACAAAGGAAGGTGGCCCTGTAGCTGACAACCGTCCCCCAGCCCTGTCCTATCAGCTGCCTCTGCCACCTCCTTCCTCCATAAATGCCTTCTCGCCTCTTTCAGTCAACTGCATCCCCATTGGACCCCACAAAACTGGAGGGCCACTGCACCAGATGGACCTTGGGTTGGATCCAGCAGTCTGGCTCTTCTGATCTTTTTACTAACTGCCGCCCCCCACTCCAGATCCTGTACTCTGAGCTGCCATTCTAGCCTATTGCTGCCCTTCTCTATCCAAAAAATGAGGGACATTTGCTCACCTGGTGCCACAAGCTGCTCCTAGCCTTGGAGCGGGACCACTCTGTTGCTCCTTCTCAATTACTTGAGCATAGAAGAGATGAGGAGGGCAGAGAAAACCAGTCGGAAGCCTGTAATCAAAATTTGTGGGGTGTGCTTGTGTGTGTGAGGAGGGGTGTCTAACGAAGAGGGGGAATCACTGCAGAATAGACAGAACAGAAATACGTTTAGCCTAATAGATCATAGTAGGCCCATCCTGACCAATTCCTTACATATCTCTGCAGTTAAGTGAACTGAAGGGTGTCCCAAGAGCTGGAAAGAGGCAGCCCAGAGCACAAAGGGCTTGGAGAGAAAGGAGGTACCAGCTGCTACGGGTTTGACAGCTACGGCCATGCCAGGACCCAAAGAGCCTGGCCACCCCCAGTCCTGCCCCGGCTGCTTCGAGACTGGATTACTGCCACGTGCTGGATGTGTTGGGCTTTCCTTGTGCTTGACCTGGAGCTGCAGTTAGAGCAGAATGCTTCAGCACAGAACGCTGACATGTGCCCATGCAACTGCCTCCATCAGCCAAGTTGGTACTGCTACAGGTGCCCCATAATACCTGTCCTGCATTTGTAAGAACTCCATTGTCACCTGCACTTTGGAACTCCCTGCCTGTTGATATTTTTTTTCCATTATCGAATTGTATTTTTTTTTATAAATATTTATTCAGTTTTTCAATTTTATACAAACAATAAAGAAAAAGAAAAAGAAAAAGAAAAAGAAAAAGAAAAATATTAAAAACAAATCAATTTCGATATCAATTTTTCAATAACATGTTTCTTTGACTTCCTCATACCTTCCCTTCTTGTTTTCTAGTTCAAAATGATTACCCAGCAAATCCTAATCTCTTAACATTCCTTTTAACTAACACCTTATTTTCCAATCAACTTTTTTAAATTTTATAACTTAAACAATATTTATCCCATTTCTTTTTATCATAACAGCTAGAGACCACATGAATTCAATCCAGCATCTTTCAAAGTTCATTAATTTTGCAATATTTCTGTAAATAGTCCTTAAATTTCTTCCAATCTTCTTCTGCCGACTCTTCTCCCTGGTCGCGGATTCTGCCGGTCATTTCTGCCAGTCCCATACAGTCAATCAACTTCATCTGCCATTCTTCCAGAGTGGGTAGATCTTGCGTCTTCCAGTGCTTTGCTATAAGTATTATTGCTGCCGTTGTAGCATACATAAAAAAAGTTCTGTCCTTCTTTGGCACCAAATGGCCGACTATGCCCAAGAGAAAAGCCTCTGGTTTCTTCAAGAAGGTATACTTAAATACCTTTTTCATTTCATTATAAATCATTTCCCAGAAAGCCTTAATCTTTGGGCACGTCCACCAAAGGTGAAAGAATGTACCTTCAACCTCCTTACATTTCCAACACTTATTATCAGGCAAATGATATATTTTCGCAAGCTTGACTGGTGTCATGTACCACCTGTATATCATTTTCATAATATTCTCTCTTAGGGCATTACATGCCGTAAATTTCATACCGGTGGTCCACAACTGTTCCCAGTCAGCAAACATAATGTTATGTCCAACATCTTGTGCCGGAACTCCCTGTCTGTTGAGATCAGTCCGGCTCCTTCACTGTACTCTTGCTGGCACCGGCTTAAAACATTCTGGTTCAGACAAGCCTACCAAGATGCTTAGAAAGTTGAAGTAATTTTAATCTATTTTAGTATTCTAACTTCTGTATGTTTTAAAGTATAGCATTTTAAAATTGCTTTATCTTTTTGTAAACTGCTTTGAGGGTTTTTTGTACAATCCAGCTGTGTAAATTTTATGAAACAAATAAATACAATCAATAGGTAGAAGGGGGAGGTTTCACCCCCCCCATCTAATACTAGAGCTTTGGATAATTCATTAACATTGATGGGGACTTCTTCACATAATTTTTAATTGGTATGTGAAATTGGCAGTCACAAGATGCGGTGAGGACTACAGGCTCGCAAATTTAGAAAGGGGGTCACATCTATTCACAGAGGAGGAGAGTATCTATGGTTATAATCAGAAATGGCTATATAGAACTTCCAGGTTCAGACGCAGTCTACCACTGAAGCCACCTGTGAGAGGAGAAGCCCCAGGAGTCGGCTATGACTTGTGGGCTTCCTAGAGACATCTGGTTGGCCACTGGACTAAACAGGCCTCTGGTGTGAAACCACTTTTCCTGCTATGTTATATCCAACACTCCACCCCAAAGAAAAGAGAAGCATTGCCTGCATTTAAAGGGCTGCTCTGCCTCGTCTTCTTAGGACAGCCTGCCCTGCCCTGCCTGGAGAGGGAGGAGACCCCTAGGAGGGTCCTCCAAGCATCAAGGTGTCCCAGAAGAGGAGCAGAAACTGTTGGGCAACTGAGAGAGGAAGGTAGTGGAGTCTTGCTTAGAGCCAGAGAGACCCCCAGGAAGGGGGAGAATGCCTATTGCATTTGACGGTTGGAAAGATGGAAAATGGAGGCAGGGAGAGGTGTGGTGGTTAGAGGGCTGCACTAGGAGGACCTGGGAGACCAGGGTTCAAATCCCCACTCAGCCATGAAGCTCACTGGTTGACCTTGGGCCAGTCTCTTTTCTCAGCCTAGGCTACTTCGCAGGGTTGTTATGAGCTCCTGGGAGGACAGGGGGCTACGAATGTAACAATAAATGTAAATGATGAGATGGAAAGAAAATGGGAAGGCAGGGAAAGAATGTGGAGAAGCTGAGCTCTTATGAAGGGGAGTGACTGGCTGAGACGATTTCAGGAGAGCCAAGGCTGCGCAGGGGACCCCAGGACCCCCCCCAGGAGACCAAGAGAAGGAATTCTACTCACAGTATGAACAGTATGCTGTCCAGAAAAAGTCCCCCCTCCAATATACAGTGGTACCTCTGGTTACGAACTTAATTGGTTCTGGAGGTCCATTCTTAACCTGAAACTGTTCTTAACCTGAGGTACCACTTTAGCTAGTGGGGCAGCAAATCAAAATGGAAAACGATCAAATTAGATGGGCCTCTGTGGGCGATTGTTGAAGGAGAAATGGTGTTAGGGCAAGGCTAAAAATGTGGCTGCGCTCCCAAGCAATCATGTTTATGCCCTACACACAAGTGACGCATAAACATGACTGTTTACAAACACGTGTTACTTACCTCCAGACTATACCTATTTTGCAGGAGGAATTCAAGTACATACTGGAAATTTGGGCTTGCGCAGTTGAAGTGGATTAAAACACTCCATTGCATTAGTGCAACAAATACACTTTAAAACAAAAACAGGCATTTTGTGTTTAGGAAAGTGATGTGGAGATGACCTGAAAAGTGTGGGGGTAGACAAATGGTTAACAGGAAGTGGTATAAATGCCACACAAGCAAATCAGGATGGATGTTCATTGTCACATCTTTCTGCAAACCAATCAGAACAAATGCTCAACAAAGACCAATCAGTCCTGGCAAAATCAGGATGGATGGTCAGTAGGCAAATCATTCAGAGAAGCCCATAAGTCCTCTTTGCTATGCAAGCTGAAAAGCATTGTGGGTGAAGTGGTTGTAAGGTCCCAGTTTTGCTTTCTGCTTATGGGTCCATATACCAGTTGCGGAAAGGACAAGATGCATATGGCAGAGGATAAAGACAAAGCGTTGCTTGAGCAATTTCCCAACACCAGCAGCTGATGAAGCTCCTCTGGTTTTGTGGTCTGCACTCTGGGATTTATCTGTGGGTGCCGGCAGGGGTGTTGCAACCTGCCACGGCCAATAACCATCCATTTCAGGAGCAGAGTCTTCCTGAGCCAGCAATATGAAAAGAAGGAGGAAGAAAATGAGCAGCAAAATGTGAAGTTAATAAAAATACTTTATCCAATCAGGCTTTCAAAGCAAAGCGAGTCCAGCCTGGGCTTGGAAGCAGCAACCAGGCACGCTGGTTTTTTACTCCACTTAGTGGTCTAATAGCTTGCAGAGCTTCTCTATTTAGCTTTATGACTTGCACATTTGCTCTTTTCATTTGCAAATTCAGCTATGGTGCCTGAGCTCCAGCATTCCCAGGACACTCTTGGTTAGGCTACTGCTCTAATTGTAGGACCCGGCTCTGAACTACTATTTCTGAATTCTCAGCTTCCAGGCTTGTATTGGTCTTACCTACTGTGTAAATAATTGACAGATAAATCTTAACACTGTCAACCCCCCAAGATGGTAAACTGGCTTCCCTTTGTACGTTTCATCAGTTACGCCAGCAATGGCATTGGCTTTTCAGTCGGTGGCACCAACCAGGGGCCTTTCTGGTGAAAACCCAGATTCAGATCTGTGGGAATGAGGCTCTAGTTCCCATTTCAGAGTATGTGGGAGGCAGCCCTGGGTCGTTTGACCCTTTGATTAGTTCACACTCACTTTTAAAGTTTAAAGCAACATCTAATTTTTGCTTAGTGTGCTTGCAGTTGCAGATTAAATATGCAATGCATATTTACTTAAGCTGCTATAGCGTCTTACATAGATTAAACTGTTACAGACTAATTAACTCTGAGGCAGACAGCAGCACAGCGTAACATGTACCTGCTACTCTGACCCTTAAGTCTGTTCCCTAACTGCCATAACTGTACCAACTGCCACCGTAACTGCCACTGACTGTGCAACACCAGCAGAATTCTACAGCTCTTGCCATTAACCCTTTGCATGTGCATTTTGAATGCTAACATCTCACAAGATCAAGTGACTATCCTGATTACTTTAGGATCTCAAGCATAGTGGAACGAAGCAGCAGCATGTAGAGCTGCCTTTAAAGGTAATTTAAAAGCAGCTGCAAACAGTGCAAAACTCAGGCTTGGGTTGCTGGAGCATGCATGCATGTGTTTCCGTGTGTGAGAATGCAGAGACACACTCACAGCTTCCCTCATTGCCTTACGTATATAATTCCTTCCAATTTAGGTGGCAACTGTGTCTTTTATGCCTGATTAGTAGCCTGCTCAGAGCTTTCATAATTTGAGTTTAAATCATTGAAAACCCTGAAGCATAACTGAATTGTTGTGAGGGCACATTAGAACATATTTTATACAATTCTTAATGTATGGTTTATAGTCTTTGTGAACTGTTTAGAAGTTTTATTTACAGTTAAGCAGTATGAAATTTGCGTTAATAAATAAAGTCAACTCATGCAAAGGGAGGTAGGCAGCAGACACTTGAGATCAGCCCATTACTTTGTACCTACAAAAGAGAAGTGGCAGCTAAAACAGATGAAATATGCTGAATTTGCAGGTTTAACTTAAAATTAGAGATCAAGATGAGGAAGAGTTTAAGGAGGATTGGAAAATGCTTGCAAATATGTTAAAACACAAGTAGCTTAAAATAAGGGGGGTTGGCAAGTTGCCAGGGTAAATGGGTGTCAGGTGACAGAAAAAGGGAATCTTTAGCAAGGGTTGCTGGGAAGAAGGGGGGGAAGACTGGTATCCATTTTGGGCAGGCTGGCTGTTTGCTGGCTGGGAGAGATTCCTTGGACTCCAGGGCTGCACTGCTATGGGGTACAAGCTCATCTTGAAATGACCATACTGTAAGATCTGGACCCCGCCCCCATGAGAGGTGTAAATAGGTGAATAAACCATATTTCTTAAAGCTATGACAGTTTCCACCGTGTCCCATTCCTCCAAAGGATTGGTGGGGAAAGATGTTACAGAAATCTGTTTCCCCACCGCTCACCTGGTATCTCGTGGGGCCCAAATTCCAATTCCCACAAGACTTGGATCTTTTCTGAGGCCGGGAAAACGATCACTTTCCCACTCCCTCAACAACAGTGACTTTCTCCTCAGGCTACACTGTGAGGGAGAGGATACCCCTTTTATGAATCAGATCCATATATTTACTTCACAATCTTTCCCCTGCTTTTAGCATGTGCCAATAATAAGGGCATTGGCACAGGATATTTTCTGGCGATTAATGAGTAGTTGGAGTTAATGATTCTCAGCTGCACTGTGAGCCATTAGCCGTCCCTCCAGATGGTGGTTAATCCCCAACATTTATCCCTACATCATTATTGTTGCCATGAAAAAAGTGAGAAATGCCTTTCAGACCTCTCTCTATTGAGAGACTGCTGTTTGCAGTCAAAGCCATTGAGGAAGATAATTCCACCTACAGAACAGAACCCCCTTCCTGGCTTCGGAAAGGAAGTGTCTAGAAAGGCTGGTCCTATGGAATGATTTGCAAGCACATCACTTGTCTCCTTATTCTATGGCTTTCATAGAGTGGAAACTCTGACTGAGCACCCACTAAGTGATTCTTGAAACTTTTCTATGAAAATGAAAATGAACCAAGTTCTCCTCACTGACCAATGTGTGAATTTCTCTGGCATTGCTTATCAGTATGTTCAGAAAGGAAGGTATTGGGCAGTTTATAAAGTCTCTTAAGTGAATCGATTGGCTTTAGTTGAGTAAAAGACAGTAGTCTATAGCTACAATAAAGTATTTTGATGAACAACTGTCTTGTTGTCTGGGCAGCCCAGGACCTCCACACATAATGCCCAGGTTTGCGCCCCAGGGAAGCCACTTTGGTTCTGCTAACACAGCAGTTTGAATTCACCCCAGAGAAATAATGGAGAAAAGAATGCACCATCTTAGTGATGGACTTACTCAATTATTTTCTTTGCATTTTGAGTTGTGGAACTCCTATATTCAGCTCCATCAAGCGAAACGCGCTGAGAGACTCACCTATGCAAGTGTCCTTGCCATGAGGAGATGCTTAAGAGCGCTCATGAAGCTCTCATTTACCTCTGCTGGGGCTCGCACAGGGGAATGGATTGTGCCCACAGATTTTGAAGGCCAATGAGTAGCCTTGAAGCAGACAGAGAGATATTCAACAGATTCCAAACAATATTACTTTGATTTCCCCTCTGTATGGCTGGTAGTGGCTCCCTTTGCCAACTCCACACCAGACTGTGTCTTCCTGCCAACATGCGTTGTGTGGAGCTTGAAGTATTCATGCTTCCTGAGATCTGGCTGTGCAAGGATTTCTCCAGACAGGCAAGATTTGTGGGCTCCAAGTGTATTCAGGTCACCAAAAAGGGACCGTCCATCTGTCGCTAAGTGTGCACTTATATGTATACTCCCCTGTGCGGACTGCCAGTTCTTAACAGACTGATCAAAATGGCATAAAACAAGATTAGTATCTAAAGATCAGATGGAATTCCCTGGTGTTGCCCTTTAAAAGTTTCAGGTGGGGAATAAAGAAAACCTTGTAACTCTATCCCCTATGATGTCCAAATTGTTATGTTGCATAGGAAATCTCCTTTCTCTCTTATAGCCCCCAGGGGACTTTCACTGAGGAGTGAATGGGCCATCTGTTTAATGTCATGATTCACATATGTGGTGCACAGCCACAAACACTTTCCCCTCAGCGCTGTCTGGCTGCCCGTCTCTAAGTGGAGCTGATCTCCATCCAAGCACAGCAGCAGGGGACAATTAATAAGGGACTAATGTTGTGATAATGATAAGTTCCACAGTTCAGTATGTGTGGCTCCCTCAAGCTTATTATGTCTCTGCATCATGGCTAGTTTCAGGCACACATCTTAAACCTATTTACACATAAAGGAAGTTATATTAAAACTTAGCTGATACTGCAGCTCTGGGCACTGACAGTGTCCAAGTGTCCACAGACAACATGAAGTGCTTCCCTCAGGCAGCAACTGGGTGCCACAGTAGATCAGGGTGCTATGAAAGGGTAACACATGGTCAGCTATGTACCGTAATTACCATGGCAGGTGCAGCTCCTTGGGCTTGTTTTGATAATCACAGTGTCATATTCTGTTGCTGTCCTGTCAACTTGTGCACTTCCATCCTATGCTAAGCACTTAGCCAGTTTTAGGATTGAGCTGCTACATGCTGATTAATTTGTGGAAACATTGTGGAAGCATTAGCTGTTTCAATGGCATTTAGATTTTATCTTTCATTCAGATAGCTAAATTTGCCCTATATTGGCCATTCGGTCCACAGGAGGATGTTACTTGCGTTCAGTAAACACATCAGAAACAGATCCAAGGAACTGATTCATAGAATCATAGAATCATAGAATCATAGAGTTGGAAGAGACCACAAGGGCCATCGAGTCCAACCCCCTGCCAAGCAGGAAACACCATCAGAGCACTCCTGACATATGGTTGTCAAGCCTCTGCTTAAAGACCTCCAAAGAAGGAGACTCCACCACACTCCTTGGCAGCAAATTCCACTGTCAAACAGCTCTTACTGTCAGGAAGTTCTTCCTAATGTTTAGGTGAAATCTTCTTTCTTGTAGTTTGGATCCATTGCTCCGTGTCCGCTTCTCTGGAGCAGCAGAAAACAACCTTTCTCCCTCCTCTATGTGACATCTTTTTATATATTTGAACATGGCTATCATATCACCCCTTAACCTCCTCTTCTCCAGGCTAAACATGCCCAGCTCCCTTAGCCGTTCCTCATAAGGCATCGTTTCCAGGCCTTTGACCATTTTGGTTGCCCTCCTCTGGACACGTTCCAGTTGGTCAGTGTCCTTCTTGAACTGTGGTGCCCAGAACTGGACACAGTACTCCAGGTGAGGTCTGACCAGAGCAGAATACAGTGGCACTATGACTTCCCTTGATCTAGATGCTATACTCCTATTGATGCAGCCCAGAATTGCATTGGCTTTTTTAGCTGCCGCGTCACACTGTTGGCTCATGTCAAGTTTGTGGTCAACCAAGACTCCTAGATCCTTTTCACATGTACTGCTCTCAAGCCAGGTGTCACCCATCTTGTATTTGTGCCTCTCATTTTTTTGCCCAAGTGCAATACTTTACATTTCTCCCTGTTAAAATTCATCTTGTTTGTTTTGGCCCAGTTCTCTAATCTGTCAAGGTCGTTTTGAAGTGTGATCCTGTCCTCTGGGGTGTTAGCCACCCCTCCCAGTTTGGTGTCATCTGCAAATTTGATCAGAATGCCCTTGAGTCCGTCATCCGAGTCGTTGATAAAGATGTTGAATAAGACCGGGCCCAAGACAGAACCCTGTGGCACCCCACTAGTCACTCTTCTCCAGGATGAAGAGGAACCATTGATGAGCACCCTTTGGGTTCGGTCAGTCAGCCAGTTACAAATCCACTGAGTGGTAGCATAGTCAAGATTTTACCAGCTTCTTTACAAGAATATCATGGGGCACCTTGTCAAACTGCTTGACACTGAGTCAGAAAGATGTCTCTGAAAGTTGCATAGGAAACAACAGAGTAACAAATGCAACTTTCCACAGTTGTCCATGCTAGGTATTTATTTATTTAAAAGCATCTATAAACTGCTTAATGTTTCAGAAATCTCCATAGTTCTTCATGTTAGGTAACATATTGCCAAGCAACTTACAAAAGTTCAGGAACTCTGAGCAGAAAGGTGTCAGTGTTAAACAAAAACAGCTGGATTGACACTGGAAACTGGTAGCCTTTCCGTTTTGCTTCCATGCATGTGCCCAACAGGGACATCCTTGCCTATGTACCTCCTGGAGATGCATGTGGAAAGACATTCTGGAAAGTCCTTTTCAGAAAGAGACATGAAAGGCACTGGCACAGTCAGGAGGGAAGTTCAACAACTGCAAGAGTCACCAGTGAGAGCCAGAGGGGGCAATGGTTTGAGAGGTCCGGGTTTGAAACTCCCCTCAGCCACAAAGCTCACTTGGTAGCCTTGGGCCAGTCCCTATCTCTCAGCCCAGCTGCCCTCACAGGGTCGTTGTGAGAATAAATGGGGAAGGAAGGACAACACCCTGAGCTCCTTGGAGAAAAAGCTAGGATATTAATTAATTAATTAATAAGAGTAGCAAATGAGTGATATTGAGAGAGGGGGCTTCTGCACAAGTACTTTTCCAATTCCCTCATCCTGCACTACCCCTCTCCATTGATGGCACCCCCAATATCTACAAATATTTAATAATAATAATAATAATAATAATAATAATAATTTTTTATACCCCGCCCTCCCTGACCAGGGCTGGGCTCAGGGCGGCTAACACCAAATATGAATTACAATAAAACATAATAGAAAAAACAACAACAAACAAACAATTAAAATATGACTTAAAATACAGCTTAAAATGCAGCCTCATTTTAATAGTAGCCCATAAATCAAGACCATAAAAGGAGGAGACATCAGATACTCACCTGAGCCAGCTATCCATGCTGGTCCTACATGGACCAGCCAAAAAGCCAAGGGAAAATTTATATACCAAATCCCATATAAGGAATCAGAGTGGGTCTAAGCCGAAGGCCAGGCAGAACAGCTCTGTCTTGCAGGCCCTGCGGAAAGATGTCAAGTCCCGCAGGGCCCTGGTCTCTTGTGACAGAGCATTCCACCAAGTTGGGGCCAGTACTGAAAAGGCCCTGGCCCTAGTTGAGACCAATCTAACCACCTTGCGGCTTGGGACCTCCAAAGTGTTGTCATTTGTGGACCTTAAGGTCCTCCGCGGGGCATACCAGGAGAGGCGGTCCTGTAGGTACGAGGGTCCTCCCCCATTTTCGTTTGAAATGCTGCATCACTGTAAGTTTTAAGATGTTCTTGAAAACTCTCTGCTGTTGCTTTCCTGAAATTTCAGGATTGCACTTAGGCCTTGATAGTTTTGGTGTTGTTTTACCCTTGTTTATACTGTGATTTTACTATTTTACTGGGGTGAGTGCTGCTTCAGTTGTATCACTAGCTACTGCTGTCTATTACCTGTTTTGTTGTTGCCCATTTTTTCAGTTATGATGTTTTATGTATTGTTATAAATTTCCTTAACATATATTACTCTACAATGACATAAGAAAGCTTTTTTTTCTATTTGAAAATGATATAAATTCACGAATAAATGAATACATTCAGAGACCAACGTGATGGGGGAGGCAGTGTGGCTACTGAGACAATACTCATGCAGCCCACGCAGAGAAAGGCTCCCACAGGACTTATACACAGCCCCCCGCCCCAGATGATCCATGCTCAGGATTATTGACTCCTCTCTGCTCACATGACTGATCCAATGGCCAAGGAGGGAGGCATTGACATCCCCATCGGGGACCTGCCCGCCCTAGTACTATGGGTGCTGACTCAGACCCCTGAACTAGGGCTTAATTTGGAAAGCAGGGGGCAACTGCAGAATCAGGTGAATGTTGAACTTCCAGTGGGTCTTTTCCATGCAAATGTGTTGCTTGGCATGGGAAAAATAGAATTGCCAATGAAAATTCTCCCTGTGGATTTCACCCATCCCTAACCAGTGTGCTTGAGCATACTGCATAATGCATTTAAAATGCTTTCCTTGAGGTGGCATTGATGTTCAAATTATTATTAATGGGCTTTCTAAAGTGCAAAACCTGCAAAGTCCAAGGAGGAATAAATTCCAGTTAGGCCATAAAAAGGAAATGCTTCCCTCCTAAGCACAAAGAAGCAGTCTGTGCTTCCTGATTAGTTTCCTGGTATGCAAGCCATGGGCACACGTCATTAAGTGTTTGCAAACTGACAGCAACTAATCGCTTACAGAGCCCTCTGGTCCATCTGAAAAGAATGTGCCAAGAAAGCTCACATCCAGGGTTTCACAGACACTTTCCCGGTGCCAGAGGATGATCTCTGAACATCTGTTTCAGCTCTGCACATGAAAGAATCATAAGCGCATTAGCTTGCATATTCAGTTATCCTGTCTCCAGGGGGAATGTGCTTGTCAACTTACAATCGTATCTGTAAGATGTAATCATCTGTGCTGCAGCAGATACTTGGCACGCATACCTGCGATGATGATCTTGGCATCGTACCTGCTTTGCAGAGAATGGGAAAGGTGGGGATGGTGAAGTGAGACCTAATTGGGGCTGCGCCTCATTTCCTTTTCCATAAATAGAAAGGGAAGGAAGTGAGGGAATCTGGGAATCTTCTACTCACTTGCTTTAAATACATTATAATGGATTATCACGGTTTGAACAGTGGTGTCTCTTTCCTTATTATTCTCAAATATTCCACAATCATGCTGTATCAAACCATGCAGTAACATGTAAACACGATGCAGATCACTAGGAAAAATAAATGGACTGAGTAGGTCTAAAGCAAACTGCTCTCTCCCATTGCTCAATCCATGGGGCAGTCGTGATCTGGAAACTTTCACAGTGATCAGAAAGCATCTCTGTTCTGATCCATGTCGGACGAGGTTACATCCTTTGGCCATGGGTTGATGACATACAGAGGTGTTGCATGAACAGATAAAACCGCCTTGTGCCGCATCAGGTCACTGGTCCACCTTGCCCTGCGCTATCTCCTCTGACTGACAGGGGCTCTCTAAGGTCTCAGGGGCAAGTATTTTCCATTCCTAAAACCTGAGAACTTTTTTGGAGGAGGTGGCTGGGATTGCAGCTGGAGCCTTCTGCATGCTCTTCTAGTGGGCTGTCATTCTTTGTTGCCACCCCCCCCCCAGACACTGCTGTCCCCTCCTCCACCTGACACCCATCAGATGTAGACAATGGTGCATCCTTCTGAGCAAGATCTTGAGCAAGGGTCACATGAGAATGGCTCTTGGCCCATCATTGAACATCATTCCTAGACTCTAATCTCTTCAACTTCACTCTAGTTTCTTGTGGGGAAAGTGCCTCCCACAATGGTGCTCGTATCCAAGATGGTGCCACCCAAGAAAGGGAAAACAGGATGCCACTCCAGAAAAACAGCATGTTATGTACAGACTTAGTGCCGTCATTGAGACACTTCCCACAGTTGGAGAAGTCGGCCCACCAGATGGATGGTGGATAGGGATGGGTGAATAGATCAGTTTTGGTTTCTTTTAGTTTCTCCTGTCATTGATTCTGCTCCATATTGATCCAGAGCAGACCCCAATGTATAGTTAGCAGAGTAAACACATAAACACTTTGCAGGATTCCCAAAAAATAGACCAGAGGCAATTAGCTTCATCCAGCAGAGTTTACTACTGAAGGCAAATGAGCATAACAGTCACAATTCTTCAGGATCGGCACAGTCAGTAAGAAATCCAGTTGAAGCAGACTTAAATTTACTTAACACTTAAACACAATATGTACAGAACACCACAACAGAAGGAGAGACAAACAGTGAAACTCAGGTTCCTTCTGGCCTGTTCTTATAATCAGTATGAGCTTGAAAGAAAGAGATAACAGTTTGAACCAGCTGTTCAGCTTCTCTGAAGGAATAACCAAAACATCAGGATCCTTCTGCTTGTTTCTAGGCAGAAGAGAAGCTTGCTTGCTTGCTTGCTTGCTTGCTTGCTTGCTTGTTAGCTAGAAACTTCCTGCTTGCACCAGCTTGTATCACACAGAGAAGCTTCCAGAACCCTCTTGAATTAGTTAGAATAGAAAAGAGCTCCACACTTTAAACCAATACTTTCTGTACCCAAAAATGCAAAACTGACACTACCACTTTGTGTCATTGAACTGACCACAAGGGATACAGACAGGGAAGTTGACTTGCTCTTTTCTCACCGTGGAAAAACTGGCTGTCAACCAAAGTTTGTTTCAACAGAAACATGCTTATCGCTGTAAATAAATGGTTGTGTGTCTTCTTGCATCATCTAGTGGCTTCCACTGTAGCAATATCTCCATACCATTAATACAAGCAGAATACTCATTCATAAATGGAATTTTCTCTTTCCACCACTAAACATTATTTCTCCAGTGTGATCTTTGCTCACTTTCAAAATCACTATTTGTGTTGGTGGATTGAAAAAACAGATGAGCAGACACATCAGACATAGATCCATAAATAAGCACAGGTGCTGTTCCAAGCTCTTTCAGTCTACAAAAGTGCACTGGACAGTCCCTTGGAAGAGGTGATACTTTAAGAGGTTTAGTACTTCCTGATCTTCTTGAATCAGAAATGTTGCAGCTTTCACACAATGTGTTGGCATGTATAATCCAGAGTCCAGCCAAAAACACGTGGAGCATGTATACAAAATGAAAATTGTAGCTAAAGGTCTCTTCCCCGTACTTTCTTCTTCTTCTTTTTAACCTCACCCCTTACTTGACATCAGTTTGAGGCTGTACTGCAGTAGTGCCTGGAAAGGAAGGGTCTGGCACCTAAGCATTTTGGCACTCACTCATTCAGGGCCACCATGTCTGTGGCTGAATGCTGTATGCAGGAACAGCAAATCGTGGAGGTGGGACAATGGTGTTCTCGAGCACACAAAGGTTATACAGTCATACCTCGGGTTACAGATGCTTCAGGTTGCGTTTTTTCGGACTGCGGACCGCCGAAACCCGGAAGTACCGGAATGGGTTACTTCCGGGTTTTGGCAGTTGCACATGTGCAGAAGCGCTGAATCACAACCCATGCGTGCGCAGACGCGCCGCTGCGGGTTGTGGACGTTGCGGGTTGCGAACGTGCATCCTGCACAGATTATGTTCGCCACCCAAGCGTCCCCTGTATTTGCCCCCACAGGCATGGCTAGCTGTTTCTCATGTTTACTTTGTTCCTCAGGACAAAAGATGGCATTCATCATACACTGCACACCAAATCATCCCTGTCAGGGTTGTAATTGAATATTGCTATTGACACACTGCTGGGCTGAATCATCAGGGGGGCCACGAGTTATGGCTGAGGGTGATGAGCCCAATGGAGTGGAGCCCTGGACCTGCTGGTGGAACAACTGGGCCAGAACAGACAGAAGAAAAGTCCCAGTGAGAGAAGAATGGATACAAAAACTCATGGACTATGCAGAAATGACGAAATTTACCAGAAGAATAAAAAATCAAGATAACAATTTTTTACAAAAGAATGGAAATGGTTTGTTGACTATTTACAAACAAATAGGAAACAGATAAATACATTGTCAGGATTATTGTAATAACCTGCAGTTTCAAAAGAATATAGAATCAAAATAGATGAATAAAGGAATAAGTTAATTTAGAATGTGCAGGAAATGATAAAAAGAAATTTAAGGAACCGCAGAAAGAGGAGGAAGTTGAAGTTTGAAATGTTACAACTATTGTTAAGCTATTGAAATGTATATAAATGAAAACTATATATAAAATTTTAAAAAGAACAGTCTGTGTACCTAGAAAGGCCTCAACATGGAGCGAGCAGAACAGAGAAGGCCAACCTTAATAGCCTGGTGGAAATTTCCCCAATGATGGCCTTGGGATGGTTGGTGTGGCGGCAAAGATGCTGCAAAGGTGCTGCTGGAGGGGTTTGAATGACTCCTCCCAGGCCAAAGTTGCCCATAGAAGCTTGAGTAATGTACTGGCAGGCTTTGTGAGGGCCAAGACGATGGCCCTCTAAGAGGTAATGGCCTTCTAAGTATGGACCACTAAGGTATCAAGGGAAGTGTCTTTGCACCAAATGAAAAATAGGTGAGTCCCTTTCCCTCAACTTGCTGGTAGAAGCTGTAGGAGGCAGAGAGAGCTGTAGAAGGCCATGCCTGATTTCTGCTGGAATCCAAGGCTGTGGCTATCAGAGAAGTAAGACCCTCTTGGGGGGTTAATGCTGAAATGTAGGCTCAGGTTATATATATTACATGTGTAAATAGACCTTATATCCTAAAGACATCACAGTCCCTGCTGCCCCTCATTCCAAGAAAAGCGAACCCTGTGCAAGCGCCCAGAACCCCTGGAATCTTGCACCCCTCGGAGTCAGGGGTGGGGTGCAATAACACGTTGTGCAATGAAACCCTTGTCTGAAAACAGCTATTCTCAAAATGGTTGTTCAAACCTGGGTGCTGTTTCAAACCGCTTTTGTTTTATAACAGCTGCCATTTCCTTTGTTATACAGAACACTGGGAAGATTGAGCAATGATAAAAGCAAGGACACAGATCACTTTGTTGAGTTGTAGGAGACTTTAAACAGCTGGCATGATAAAATATCCACATATCCCTTGATAAATCTAGGACATACTAGTAGCTTTTAGAAAAGTGATTCATGCTGAGGTAATAAAGGATGGCTGGGAAGGGAGGGGGGAAGAGTTTTAGTGATGTGGGGGTCTTCCCACGTTTCACTTGGATCACAACATATATATTCATCCAGAAAACTATTATCACGCAGGTGCAGATACATCAGTCAACATCAAACACCTAGGAAAACTAATCAGCTCAAATATCAAGAGCAGAGTTCAGGGTAAGTTTGAGGACATTGCATCAGGCTTGGTGATTCTCAAAATACACACACAAATACAATCTGAATCCCATCTTTCTGTCCAGTAGAAGAATCTTATTTTCTGTCAAACGGAATAGTAAACATCCATCTTCATTAGCAGGCAATTGTTAATTTCCTGCAAGCTAATGAATGGAATAATTGGGCAGGTGCTTTGGTTCAAAATGACCCAGTACAGCAGTGGCAAATATGTACACAATCCCTTTTTCTTGTCATGGTTTATGTAGGCTGGCATGTAAGAGGGTTGTCATGGTCACATCTGGTATCAATATTTGTGAACTAATTCTGAACTGTTTTAATTCATAATGTGTGTTTAAGGGTGAGGATTGACCTGCAAAATGGTAGTTTTGTACAGCAGACAGTTTCATTATCCAGTCACATGGGAATTAGTGGTATTTGGTTATATATTTATTTATTTATTTATTTATTTATTTATTTATTTCTTGCACTTTCTGAACTGCCCTTCATCCAAATGGATCCCAAGGTCTTATGCAGTAATACGAAATAATAAAATCTTCCCCCAAATCAAAATGTAAACCACCATAAATACCCAAACATACAGTAAGCTACAGTGACCAAAAGGCAAAGGCTAAAAACGAAAGGCAACGGTTGAAAATGTAGCCCCTTTAAAATACCAAGGCAAAGAAGAAATCCTTAAAAGATTGTGATGTCAACGCCAGCTGAGCCAGGACTTCCCTTGGCCCACAAACGACTATGGTTGATGCAGTGATCTAGGGCATTAGAATACTGAGATTACTCTCCCCTGGTATAATAGGGCCTTTGTTTTGTAACCTTGTCTCATTATATCTGTGGGATATATGGTTTTAGTTGCTACCTTCCCCACATTCTCATACCTGTGGTTTATTTATTTTGCTTTTATTTCATGTCTGCATTTGTTCAACAGTGATCTAGAATTATGTATGGACTATGTCTATTGTAATCAGATCCTGTTTGATAACACTGTTTTCTGCAGATTTTTATATAACTTTTTTAATAGAGATTATTTTTAAGAAGCACACACTACTTGAGTCTCTCTTGGGAGGCTATTGTCAGGTGCCACCACAGCAAAGCGCTTTCCTTTGGTCAAGCATAACACACTTCCTCAAGGGTGGTACTCTAAGGAGGCATTCTGGAAAGAGGTATTCCTCCAGGTCTGAAGCCATTTAGGCTGAGATGGGACCTTGCGCTAGAATACGTCAGAGGTGAAGACTGGAGAGTTATCATTTCAATCAATGTTGTTGTTGTTGTTTAGTCGTTTAGTCGTGTCCGACTCTTCGTGACCCCATGGACCAGAGCACGCCAGGCACCTCTGTCCTCCACTACCTCCCGCAGTTTGGTCAGACTCATGTTTGTAGTTTCGAAGACACTATCCAACCATCTCGCCCTCTGTTGTCCCCTTCTCCTTGTGCCCTCCATCTTTCCCAGCATCAGTGTCTTCTCCAGGGAGTCTTCTCTTCTCATGAGGTGGCCAAAGTACTGGAGCCTCAGCTTCACAATCTGTCCTTCCAGTGAGCACTCAGGGCTGATTTCATTAAGAATGGATGCATTTGATCTTCTTGCAGTCCATGGGACTCTCAAGAGTCTTCTCCAGCACCATAATTCAAAAGCATCAATTCTTCGGCGATCAGCCTTCTTTATGGTCCAGCTCTCACTTCCATACATCACTACTGGGAAAACCATGGCTTTAACTATACGGACCTTTGTTGGCAAGGTGACGTCTCTACTTCTCAAGATGCTGTCTAGGCCTGTCATTGCCCTTCTCCCAAGAAGCAGGCGTCTTTTAATTTCGTGGCTGCTGTCACCATCTGCAATTTCCCAATTTTGAACCAATCATTTCAATCAATAGTCACTGTATTTAGCCACTCTACTAGGCAATCAATAGTGGAAAAAGATGGAGGTGGCCTGAAAACACTGAGTCCAGATTCCAACCTCCACTACCACCCCTCCCCCCCCCAAAAAAAAATAAGGATAGCAGATACCTTTGGGTTCAACTTGTGTCAAGTGGAATAAAAGGAACTGGTCCTTCCCATTTCCTTTTGTCCCAAGAGAAACACAAACCCCTACATTAATATACTGGTTAGAAAAGACTGCAAATGTCGGGTAAATATAATCTGAGTTGCAAGTATAAAGCAAAGGCAGCTTCACTGAAATTCGCAAGGGGTAAGTACTGATTCATAAGCTTTGCTGGACTAATTTGGTACAGAGAGTTCAAATGTTTGAAACAGGCTGTTAACCAAAGTGATGCATCTTTGTGCAATTATTTGCCTGCCTATTTTGCTTTGTAACTATTGAGTTGGGGGGGGCAATTAACTAACTTAAAAACAAAAAAAATAGCAAGAGTCTGGGGGCCCCTGCTGCCTATGGTACCTGGCAGAGGGTCAAGATGTCAAGGAAAGAAACAACTATCTAACAGCAGCCTTGTTTAGGGAAGTTTTTAATGTTTGATCTTTATCATGTTTTCAGTATTCTGTTGGGAGCCATGCAGATGGGTGGGGTATAAATAAATGATGGCGATAATGGTGGTGGTGGTGGTGATATCTGTGCCCGCCATACTCCCCTGCCAGCAGTCCTGGTTGCCATTCACAATTTCATCTTGTACACCATGTCATGTAAACATGGACTTGCAGAATTTGATTGCTGATTTACTTGTGATGCTTTCCTGAAAACATATAGAATAGTAATCAACCAGGACAAGATAGTATTTCACTTTACATTCACATCTCCATTCTTAGCTTCTGCCAGGATCTTTTTGGAAACTCATGAGACAGCATAAGTTCTTTTTGGGTTTGACATCTGGTATATTACTGTATAAAACTGTTAATTTAAGCATGCCTGTCTGACCAATAAACTGCTTTTTGAGCTGTTCTTTTACCTAGATCAATTCCCAGGTGACATTCTCCTTTGGCATTCGGTATTTCTTTTCTTAGGTCTTGTAGTACGATGTATGTGCCATGCATTCTTCCTGATCATTCAAATGAGAGGAGGTGAGACCTGATGAGAGGAACAGATTTGTTGCTGCTGCCACTGCTGCCATTACTGAACTGCTATTTCGTGGGTTAAGAGCATCAGAACAGTTTGTTGGATCAGGCTCATCCCCCAGCTTGTCCAGCATCCTGTTCTCACAGTAGCCAGCCAGATGCCCATGGGAAGTCTGCAAGCAGCACCTGAGCACAACAGCACGTTCCCCTCCTGCAGTTTCCAGCAACTGGTATTCAGAAGCATTCTTGCCTCCGACCCTGGAGGCAGAATATAATCATGGTTCAAAGCCACTGAGAGCTTCATTCTCCATGAGTTTTTCTAATCTTCTTTTAAAGCCATCCAAGTTGGTGGCCATCATTGTCTCCTGGGGAGGTGTGAAAAAATACTTTCTTTTGTCTGTCCTGAATCTTCCAACATTCAGCTTCACTGGATGGCCACAAGTTTTGGATATACATAGCCCAGGACTCCCCTTCTCTCTAAACTAAGAAGCGTCAAATGCTGCAGCCTTTACTCACAGTGTAGTTGCTCCATCCCCTTCGTCATTTCCCCTTGTCTGAATCTTGTCCAATGCCACGATGCCCTTTATATGGTGAGGTGACCAGAGCTACACACAGTGCTCCAAGTTCAGTCCCACCATCAAATCAGACGGAAGCTGGTTTGAGGAAAAGCGCATCCATTTCCAGTATTTCTCAAAAAAATTGCACGATAGATATGGCTTGTGGCTAATGTCATGTGTGCATGGCTTCAAGTGCCAGTGGTGGGAACACACCGGGACCACTGGCCAGATTAAACAGTGATGTGCATACAGCCTTAATGCCTTACAATTTACAATTTATTTACGGCTATTAGCCCATAAACCTTAATGCCTTGCTTTCCATTTGGATCTTGATTCAATATCTAGAAAAGGAGTTATGTGACACAGACACAAAATTTAGTCGAGCAAGAGTTGTGAGTCCAATACCAACTGCTCATGGACACATTTTGGCAACACTGGACATGCTCAGGGTTGAGACCTGCCACAATCAACCAGTTAATATCCCCATCTTATTCTCAATTTCCATCTACATCCAGTAATCCAGAAAGAAAAGGTATGGTAGCTTTTTGCATTGTGTCTTTATTGACTGGCTGTTTGCAAATGTTTTACAACATTTTATAGCAAGCAGCATCCTTGTAGCACAACCATCTGATGTTACAATAACACATTCTGCTGACTGACTCCCATGCGGCACAAAGGTGTTGTAAAAATCTTCAAGTCAACTCAAGGCAGCTGGTTGAATCATTTCCCAGTTTTTCATATGACTCATAAAATCTGTAACATGGTGAGGAAATTCCCTGAAAGCTTTTTGGCAGACGCCACCAGTAGCAAAGAATCACATAACCTTCAAGTTAGTTGGGAAAGGAGCAACATGTGCTGAGGGTTTAAATGTGGGGTCACTTTAAATTGTATTCCTGTCATAAAGGTCAGAACAGTTCTTCTGGAGGACCAAATGATTGAGGAATACCTTTGCAGGGCTTCTGCACATAATAATGTTTCCTTCTCTGTGCTTTTACATGCACACATCCTGGGGCACACATTATGTGGCAGACATTCCGCTGGTGTGGAATCATATAGCCATGGAATGGTAGAGTTGGAAGGGACCCCCAAGGTCATGTGGTCCAGCCCCTTTCAATGCAGGAATCTCAACTAGATCATCCATGACAGATGGCCATCCAACCTCTGCTTAAAAACCTCCAAGGAAGGAGAGTCCACAAGCTCCCAAGTGTCAAACAGCTCTTCCTGATGTTTAGCCAGAATCTCCTTTCTTGTAACTCCAACCTGTGATATCTGTGGGAAATACTTCATTTTCTGTGGCCTAGTTCTTGGTTTGCTGACGAATGCTGAAGTGGTAGCCCATGCTTATGCCTTCTAAAACTCGTTTGTGTGTGTTATGGATTATTTTAAAAAATCACTTCTTGGGTGGTTTTCCATATTTATTTTAAAATAGTTAAAACTAAGGAACTAAGATGAGACTCCACATTTTGCAGTAATATAAATCCTGTGAAAATAGTTGACACATATGCATATTTTTCCAATATCTGGGGTCACTTAAATATATAGATTGACTGCTTTGCTTTTTATATAAATATACAAAAATAAAAGAGCCAAGAAGTCCATCTGATTACTGTGGCATTACTTCAATACCCACACCTCTCTTAGGGATAGGGGCAGAGGATGCAGTAAAAGTGGCATCTCCTACACACACACAAAAAACCTGGCTCTAGGGTGGCGCTCATGGTGCCCTAGAGTAAGTTGCAGTTGTGCAGTGTGTGCCACCTTTAGCAGGTCGGTGCTTCTGCCCCCTGCCCTCCACTTTTCCAGACAACAAGGAGGAAAGTATTGGATAAGGCTGATAAAGGTTGTGGAGACTTGGTGTCAGCCATCCCATTAAACAGACAGCATTGGATATGATCTATTAAATGGTGACTCTCAAAGCATTCTTGGAAGCCTTGGCTGCTGTTTCTGCCCCCAGACAGACATAATCACAAAAAGCAGTAAAAACACCGAGACAGCCTTTAATAAGTTCCTTCAACATCCATCCCAAAAGCACTGTGTTTGGGAGAAAAAGGGGAGCCCTGGTAAAGTCATTCTCTGCTTGAAAGTTGCAGCTGTCAGTCACAGAACTACACTCACCCACCCTTGGTGTCTCCCTCCTGCCCAGTGTTTTCCGTTTATGGAGAGCTTGGAGACATTTGTGGGAGGTTAAAAAAAAGTATCCACTCGAGATGAGGTGGGGCCTCAGAACTAGCCTGCTTAAGCTTGGACCACTTCAGACCTGAATCACCTTGGATTTGGAAGCTGTCTGAATACGTCAGGAGTGGGAATATTTGCCTCGGATTCATGTCTCATCTGAGATAATCATGTACACATAGCAGCCTCTGTGCTGCAGGAACACACAGAAATTGTCTGCAAAACTTTTCTCTCTGTGTGTTTTGTTAATAGGGTTGTGATAAACGTGATCCAAAATAGATGTGAATGACATGTCTTTGGAAAAAGACAGGAAAACATTTCAACCAAAAGGACAGACTGTATTTCAATGACTTGGCCTCATTTGTGCCTGCAAAATTCAAAAGGATTAAGAGTGTTGGAGAACATTAGAAAGGAGGCTGCTGTGCTTTTGCCTGTGAAATGCATTTCACTAGAGGAGACAGACAGCCGACGCCTCATATAAGCTCATCAATGAGAAGGAAAGGATTTTAATGCCTCCGCCAGTACGTAGACAATTAAAGCAGATCAGGGATTGGAATTGGCTCAGAGCTGGTTATACTAATTGCACACAACCCCATGGAAAGCTTCCTTCTGGCTGCCTTAAACTGATCGCAAACTTGGCTTTACAATGAAGTATAACATTCTGTCCAATCAACAGGTTTAATAATAACATTCAAAAATATTCACTGTGCCCTCTGCCCCTCCCTATTGTGTTCATTTGGCAAATGTAACAGTTCATTACAACCACATTCCAGGGGGGTCAGAGCAGGGTGTGTGTGTGTGTGTGTGTGTGTGTGTGTGTGTGTGTAATTTAGTAGAGGAAGCAATGGCAAATAGTTTAATCACAACCATCCCCTGGGCAATTTAGAATAATTTTCTCATTATAAACTATGAGATGCAGTATAATGAATGTTCAGTCATAAGGTAGCTACAAAACCCCATTAAGGCAGCCAAATGCTGATGTGAACTGCACTTTCCATTGCTGAGAAATGCTGCTATTAATGTACCTAACCACTTTGTGTTTGATTGCTTGGATGTGGTAAACATTATTTTTTAAAAAACTTCATGGCTATGCTCTCTTTCAGTAACAATAACCATGTACTCTGTGTGTGTGTGTGTGTGTGTGTGAGAGAGAGAGAGAGAGAGAGAGAGAGAGAGAGAGAGAGAGAGAGAGAGAGAATGTAGGGCTGGGAGATTCCCAGGGTGACAGTAAAGTGAATAAGGGACCAAGGGAAGAAAGAGCGGCGGGCGCGCACACCAGGAGGTTGCTCATTGGGAACAGGAGACTCCTTCTTCCTGCACAGAAGGTTCCAATGATTAACTTAGGCCAGGACTGGGGAACGTCAGGCTCAGGTGTTGAATGTGGCCCTCGAGACTCCTCTGTTTGGCCCTTCAGACTCTCACCAGGTTATAGCCCTCACAGGTTATAGCCCTCTGTATCCTCATTGCCTGGCTAAAATAGTTCCTTGAACTATGATAGCACCTCTTGCTTGGCCTGGGGGGGGAGCAGAGGGGCATTAGGGCAGCACAACCAGTTCCCCTGCACTGGACACTGAGCCTGGCGGGCACACCAAATATGACAGGGTGAATTGAGCAGAAGGTGAGAGGTGGGGTTGCCAAATGTTGGGCTTGCACAGGGTGCCGCTGAAATTTGAAAGACTGAAGTCTGCCCCTGAGTGGAGAGGGGTAGAGGCATGTGTTTGAATGGCTACTGCACAAAAGTAGGAGTCCTATCCAATTCTCTGCCCCCATTTGCCCCTTGCCTCACCATCACCAGCAGCAGCCCAGAAAAGGTTGTCCACGTGGCCCTCAGGCTGATGAAGGTCCTCCACCGTGGCCTAGGTGAACAAAGTCAGTCAAGAAGAGTCTTCACTGAGCAGTTCAGCAGTTGACCGTGCTGGGAAGATATCCTGCTTGGGAGCCTCTGGCTCATGAATTTGAACCAGAAGGCAGCGCACTCTAACCCCATGCTCCCTGGCTGGCATTTCTTCCATCATTTCCAGTTAAGGAGAGTCTGGCAAGTCCATCGCAATCAGATGACTTTGAATCATCTCTTAGCACCAAACAAAGCACTGTAGTGCCTATCAATCATTCCTGTCACTAAAATAAATGAGAACATTTTTGTCTTAGATTTAAAAATCAGAAGATTTGATGGGGGGCATCTATTGAAATATAATGCAAGCAAAATATACAATGGTGTGGGTGTGTGGGTATGTGTGTGCGCGCGCATTTGGTGCATGCTGCTTGAAAACATTACCCAGGGAAAAATAAACTAAGAACTGTTTAACGTTTTCCATTTGCCCTATGAGGCAAAACCTACTTTCCATAAGGTCAGATATAGTTTACATACACAGACAAGCATACACTACCCTATTGAGTTAGCAGATAGCTGTGTTGGAAGGAATACATGACACAAGCCAAAATGTGTTCAGAACTGACATATGTAGCCTGCTAACCATTTCTATCAAAGAAAAATCAGAGAGAAAATGGGGTAGTATTAAACTATGCTGCCCAATTGAAATTAATGCACCCAACTTAGTCCTGTTTGTTAATTTCAATGGGTAAGACTTAGATGAATGCTACCCATGTGAGGCAGGGAAGAAACAATGCGTCTTCTAATTTTGTGTTGTGCCATGGATCTGATGGCAGCCATGCTGATGCGAGTTGCACCCCCAGCACTTTCTCAAAACTTGAAACATGCCTGCTGGTACAAAAACGTTGATGAGCCCTGTCCCAGTCCTTGGGATTTCTGTAGTTTCTTTTCTTTCACTGTCCAGTCAACTCACAGTCTACATTTCTACAAAGGAAGTCTCTTTGTGCTTAGCAGACTGACTCCCAAACCCACGAGCAGCCGCATTCCTCCTCTGCTGCCAAGGTGGGTACAGGATTGTGGCTCTGCTTTCTTGTGAGGAAGGGCAGAAGGGTTTGTGGCAAGGAATTTGGTATTAATGCAAAACAATTACCTTTAAATATATATATATGTTCAATTCCCCTGCTTCCATAAAACATATCATAATCAGTCTGGGTTAAGGCTGAAGACTGAAGCCTTAGAACTTCACTAATCTGCCTCAAGCCGATGTCTCTGATGCAAGACCTTATTCCGCTCGGTGCAGCCAGTTTGCATCTTCTTCTGCATCTTCTCAACAGCTGTGTGAAGTAGGTTTGGGTGAGAGCTGGTGACTGACTGGCCCAAGGCAGGAAGGGAGCGAAAACAATGATGAATGAGTTAACTGAGTTTCTAATGTGAAACTGCACAAGCTCAGAGTCTTTTCTCTTTGTTGTCAATATTAGCAAAACGCTTTTGCTACAGTAAGCTTTGTGAAACTGCACATACAGAGACTATTCTTTGCAGTCCACAGAAACTTATGTCCTAATAAATTTGTTACTCTTAAAGATACCACAAGACTTATTTTGTGGCACCTTTTTCATGTGCTCCTTTTTGTGGGGATTAGCAGAGGAGGCATACATTTAAACAAAATTATGTACAGCATCTTTAAGTATCGATTGTTTGGCTATTTTCAGGTGGTCTTCACTGATGTACCTTGACGTATGCTTATGAAGGGCATCAAGATTTTGTTGCTCTCTCATGTTATGCCTCTGTCCTTAATTTATTCACTTTTAAAAGAAAAGATTGAGTGCATAGAAACTTGCAATCCAAAGATAACATTATTATAACAGTGAAAACAAAGTGAGTGTTCACTGTGCTTATTGCTCAAATAACAAACAATGTGTAGTTCTCTGTAGAATTATCTGTAGGGTGGTATCCTTCACTGGCTTGAATATATTTTGTAAGTTTAGTAATTCCTGCAGCTTGTCAAATTCTAGTAAGACAATAATAAACTTCTGTAAGTTTCCATTTGGTTGCCAGATTTATCTTTGCTTGTTACAAATTCCATGTCGCAGTTTTCATCCCTCTAAGTCACACCGTCAGGAGGTCATTTGATCCCAAGGCCATTCGTAAACTTTAAAGTCCTTCAGAAACCGCCCGCCCGCCCCCACTGCTAATCTTTGGTTAGAAACAGCTCATGGCTAGGGCCGACTTTTGACTTTCCTCCCTGTAAAAAGCACACACACCCCAACATGTCCAAAATTGCTATTGTTTCAAAAGCAGTTTGCCATCTGGCACAAAAGGCAGCTATTACAGGGGGTGGAGGGAACCAAAAATGAAAAGCTTCCCAGTTTGGTGTGCAGAACCAGTTATGCAGTTATTTGAATCTTGGTAGTAATATGTAAAATCTTCCTTAACTTTAAAAAATGTTTTGATAAACATCTTCTGGGAGAGGGGGGAAATGGAGCATGGTGTATATAGGTCAAACTATTAAAGGACTTTACTTTCCATCTCTATACTAATACCAAGTCAAGTCTTCCACTACAGGCTAAGTTTAGTTCTACTGGCTATGACTAGAGTGTGTTATTTATACTGTCCAACTTCTGAATGGGGCAAAATAACCTCACACCAGCTCACCCAATGTAAAAGGAATAAATTACAGTATTCCCTTTGATTTGGCCAGATGTAGCTTCAGACATGAGCACTGAAAATTGCTGTCAGAGCAGAGATCCTTGTCTTGTAAAATAATATTGTTATAAAGTAAGAATGTCTAATTAAAATTCGGTCCAACTTCATAGATCCAAATCATATCCGGGAGACCTGAGCATATGGAACATCAAAAATGTGAATACATGTTACTTGCAATTGTACAGTAAAGGCAGGGGGGGTGTTAAAATGAAGGTGTACAGTGAGTGATATACCAATATTTTGAAAAGAGGAGATCTATAGCATGGGGGGGCGCCTCTGGCAATTTCAGTTTCTCTCAGTCTCTTGTGTTTCTAAATTTGGGTTTGCCACATTTCTGCAGCAATTTGCAGATTTCCTGTTTAAAAATCCTCATGGAAATTATTCAGCGTGTGGATTTCCCCCCATAAACACACTTTTGTATGCAGTTTTTTGACTAATGAACACTTTTTCAGAAGCAATTGCTCCCAATATAATACATACTATGTACTCATTTTGGGCAAAGTTTCCCCTAATAAATGCATTTTTGTAAACATTCTTTGGCTGGAGAACTGCATCACAAATTTTAGGTAACTGCAGTTTTCAAAGGATAGCTGTATTTCCTTATGTTGTTTTGGGATGTGTGAATTTGATAAATTTGCTTTAAATGCAAACTGAATTGAATTCTCCCCACTTTCCCTAGGTGTCAGTCACATTAACATGTACACATGTGTGTGTGTGTGTGTGTGTGTGTGTGTGTGTACATATGCATAGGAGGAAGGGAGGAAGCATCTGCATGTTATGTGGGCACCACAAACTTAATATGGTTTACTAGTCATTCACTTTCTCCAGAGAACTGAAGTTCTTTGAGGAGACACAGGTTAGTGCACACTGATACAGAAGTTTAAGTGCCCTCGCCAGAGGGAAAGCCATGAGAGATACACTGGTCTGAAACTGATATGCATTTTATGTAAACTGCTAAGAGGTTTTGATGATTAAGCTGCATATACGGTAAATATTGTAAAATAAAAACAAAGAATGAGATAATACAGGGGGTTATTCTTTCTCACCAAGGCTGTGTCCGTCCCTGCTGCTACTGCAGTGTTGCCTTTGGATTTGTTTTTATTCTATTTATTTTCTAGATCTTCACCCCACCTTTAAAAAAAAAAACCTTCCTTCCTTACATTGCAGCTCACGAAAATATATACAAACAGTAGAATTACCATTAATGATGAAACATCAATAATATCCCACGTGCCAGGACTTTCTCTGGAGAAAAGAAGGGTTTTCTTCCAAAGGTATCCTGCAGATTTCTGCATAGCATTTTACAAAATCAAATAAATAAAAAAGAATCCACAACTTTCCTCATTCTTTGACTTGTGGTAGCTTGCTCAGTTGCCAAATGCATCATTAGGTGAAAATAGACAACATAGCATCAGACTCATAGGTAAGAATTGGACCACTGCTGAATTAATGTGAACTGTACTCTATACCACCTGCATTTAATCTGAGATTGGCCATGCTGCCATCACATCGCTGCTGTTAGGAAATGGAAATGTAACTAGTTCAGCAAAGTTCACAACACTCCTAGAATTTAATTAAATTTAGTGTACATATTGCAATGAATGACAAAATGTGAAGAGGTCATATACCATCAACCAACTCTGTGTTTTGTATACAGAATTCCCACATCAAAATATCCCTCTCTGCATTGTCCCAGGGTTCTCCTGATCAGGTTTTTTAAAATGTTTTCCTCTGCAGACATGAGAAAGTGACTCCAATCCCACAGTCCACACTCCATTCCATTTTATTTTCCCCGAGTTGTGTGGAAGCATTTTCTCCACCAGCAACATCAGGGAGGTCCTGGATGTGTTACAACTCATTTGCTCAATAGATGTGGCAGCACACTTTTGGGAGAAAGGAAATGCAATAGTAGGCTCTAAATAGAAGTGGAAATAAAAAAGAAGCATACATGTGCAACTTCCTAAGGTGAGAAATGCCTCGTAGTTTCTCCTTTTTCATGTCAGATCTTCTATATGTTGATAGTTCTATAAATGGCCAATAGCTTCTCATTCGGCCTCCCACGAAGACTCAACAAATATTGGACTAAGAAAAAGCCAATGTTGTGTGAACAAGAGAACTGCTCCCCACAATCCTGGTAGAGGTTTTTGCTTAAGCAACTCTAAGTCCTGGATCATTTTCTGAAGGTGGTTTTTGGGGAGAGAGTCATCAGTCAAAGTCTCAGGTAGAGAGTATGCTGAGCAAACATGTAGCTATACTATTGGCAAGGAAATGGATATTTTAAAATGCAAACTCAAAATGTTTGAAACTGATTCAAACCATGTTATAAAAATAAATCACTGCAGTGCTGTGGTCCGGTCACTCGAAGCATCAAACTGCAGTAAAAGGCCATCTTTTATGGGAGGAGATGAGTTGATCATGAATTAATCATGACCTCCTACATCACAGGATCTGCCCTGTGGGCAGACCATCTTCCGCTGGGATCTCTGGGGGATCTCGCAGAGCCTGACCTGGTGCAACCAATGCTTTGATGGGAGGACTGAAAGGAAACCAGATTAGGACATCATATACAAATCAACTCAGCAGGGGGCACTCTCTTTTTTTTATGCAATGAGGTCCTGGAGTCCATTTCTACCTCAAATTTGAGCCGAGTAGGGATTTTCCACACCTGCACAGCTAAGAACTTTCACTTAATCACTGCAATGGTATTATATTGGAAAAACCATACCTTATAATATATAATTAATATAATATAAAATGTCTGTGGGGGAGAGGTATTTTGTATTTTAATTTCATTTTTACTTTTTTGTTATTATGCTGATATATTTTGTGTTTTTATATTGTGGTCCATGTGATCTTCAGAAGGACAGCATATAAATTTAATAACAACACAATCTTCAGGAGAAGAAAAGGCTACACAAATCCAGAGTGGAGTCCCTAAGGCAAGCTTGGATGGCACTTTGTTCACTTCCTTCCGGCAGCGCAGCTGGTGCCAAATGTATTGCTCTGCCTTCCTCTGAACCACATCAGTGAGGCCAAGAGGGGTTTCGTCATCTGGGCAGCCGGCCCCCTCCAGACACACTGCCCAGGCTTGATTTCCAGGAAGGTCACTTCAGCGCTGCTAACACCCCCAGAGAGACACCCCCAAAGATATACTATTCCCAGAGTTCCTTTGAAAGAGATATTGGTGATTGTTACAATTTATGGGAATCGTAGCTTAGCAAAGGAAATGGGGGGGGGTCTCCTATCAATTCTCAGAACTCTTAGCAAACTACAATTACCAGGATGCTTTGGGAGACCCCATGACTGTTGAAAGTGGTAGGATAGATAGTGTAGATGGGGCCTGTTATCCATGTGTGGGATGCCAACAGGATTTCCTGGGTGCAGTACACTGGATGTGGATTGGGGCCCCTGCACCTGACCCCACCCAACTATCCATTGGGCAAGAACTGCTGCTAAAATACAAATATTGACTTAGCCTAGCCTACCTCACAGGGTTGTTACAAAGACGAAAAGGGAGAGGAGAGGGTAATGTATACCACTTGACCTCGTGGGGGGGGGGAACCCCACCAAGATACAAATATATGATGCCATTTGTGTAAAGAAGAATGAGCATGCGCAAAGACAGGAAAGCAGGTCCCTTTGCTTTAACTGCAATATTTCATAGTCCTGATATTGACAGAAAAATACCAAAACAAGGTTTGTCAAGCCTAATAAATTAAAAACAAACAAACAAAAATTCTCCTTAAGTTTGCACAGCCATTCGTTTTGGAGAACATTGCCAAAGCAAGCTGGAAGTTGACAGCAAAGAAGCAACAGGGAGGGCTACAGAAAATGCTTAAGTGTTGCCAGCAAGTTTGACATTATAGAAGCAACAGAAGCTGCAAGTTGCTCTTCATCTGTACATTCCTGATGTGTTTCTGCAACCCTGGCCAAGTTTCAGACAGCAGTCCGGAATGAACAATCTACCCTGGTTTGGCTTTTTCCTGATACTTTCAGCCTCAAAGATCCCTCAAGGAAGAGCGGGGTGTCAAATCTTTCAGGAGAAGAGGATTTAGAGGGATAGCAGAGGACAAAACCAGATCAGCAGAACCTCGTCTTCTGGTGCTACCAGTCTTGAGAGAACTTTGAAGTAGGCTGCTGAGGTCATCTCTCCTTCTCCCAGAAATGCAATGGGAATAAAACTGCCTGGCACCCTGTAGAGGCAAGACCTCCATCTAGATTGTCCAAAAGGATAGCAGCCCCCCTTGAAATGGCTGGGCTTACTGGCATGTGCTTGGGGTGGGGAGTCGTGCCTGCCCCTGCCCCTAGAGAAGGGAAGGCTGGCTAGATTTGCCTCAGGTGTTAGCTTTGTGGTTAAAAAGCTGAAGATGCCATGATCCTGCCCCAAGCTGGAGGGTCTTTGGCCATCCAGATGTGGAGGAACTGCAACTGTCATAATCCTTGGCAATTGGCCATGCTTGGTGGAGCTGGTGGGATTTGCAGCTCAGCAACATCTGGTGGGTCAACGGCTCTGCACAGCTGCCTTAAGGGATGTAGAGACAGCCTTGAATCCGATATGGTATGACCCCCAATCACCTACACTGCATCACTGTGGGGCTTTGAAATGAGGGCTGTACTGAGGCATTCACACTGCATGTGGGGTGGCCAGACCAACCACCACATCACCTTGAACATGATAGAAATTATCACACATGTGATGGCAAGATTTTGTTTGATGGGTATGAATATACTTCATTGAATTAAAAAATATTATAAGGAGCCATGAAATCTGAATCATTGTAGAACTCCTGCATCAATTTATAACTTCTTTTTGTGACTGGCAGTGCTACAGGCTGAACTGTAGTGAGATAAATGTAGTCTCTATACATTACCTTTTCCTATGCAGAAATAATTTCAGAAACAGCATAAGCAGTTACACACGAATTACAAAAAAACATATGTAGATGGGGTAGCTGCTGTGCATAACTGCTGCCTGACCAGTGTATCTGAGGCACACGAGACCCATGTGTGTACGCTTTCCTCAACAAAGATATTATTTCTATATAGAAAAAATATCCTGCATGATGCTACCTTGAGTGCATATCTCCCATGACTGTGGTAAAGCCAACTATTAGCATTGACTAACGATGAAACTTTATTAGGCAAGTTATTCTCTGCTGCTAGACAGATTCAGCAGATATGATCATGTATTAAATTATTTTAAGTATTACCAGAACAACGAAAATGCACCCCACATGTGTGTTGACTGGAAGGTGGGGGGGGGGGAGATGTTGAAGAGTTGAAGGAGATGCAGAATAGAAAAAATGCTCTGTGGAATCCCAAGAGGCATCTACCTGATGCACATATTTGGCAAAGATTCCTAACAGCATATGAACTGAATAAATAAGAAATATAGTCTGCATTTCCAAGCATCACAATTCATAAATGCTAGTGATGGACACCATGAATTTAAATATTTCGGCTTCCTTTGAGGAATTCTTTAGTAATTTGAATACATCAGAATTTCTGTTTTAACCTGCAGACATTAAAGTGATCTAATGAGGCAGGTGCTGTCTAAGCTGATATATTGAAAACCTTGTGACTTAAACTAGAGAGATTTCTACCAGAGCCCAAGCCTGGCAAAGCTGTACGCTTTAAAAACCAGAGGCTTGGCAGGAGGGGAGAAGAGAAAGGAATATCCTTGTACTCAATGCTTGGATAAATCGGATGCAGGTGATCCTCTTCCATCAGCCATTGTTCACTGCTGACTGAGAAACCTGCTGGAATGTATTATGAGCCACCTAATTTCAGTTATCTGCAAATTTAACCATTAAAAAAGTAGCATTCCAAATTGCTAACAGCAAAATGTAAGTTTGCTAGGTAGCACTCATTGTTCATTAATATTGTTAAGGCCACTTTACAAACGCATAACGATGTTCCCTTAACCGCCAAGATGCTACTCTCATCTATTCATGTATTTCATGTTCGTGTAAATGGAGATAAGTTGGTAGCACCCACACCGGGTCTCCCGCAGAAACAAAGCCTCCTGTATCTATGGTATTTCTCTGGTGCCCCAAGGAGGGTTGACTTCCCGATTGGTTAGGTCTCCTCTAACCACACTCAAAACATTTTTCCTGAATCTCTAAAAGATAATGACTACTGACCCCAATTAAAAGGAGACTTGTGGCATGACTGACATAAAATGTGAGACAAGATTGGCAGAATCTTTCTGGAAGTTTTCCTGAGCAAGCAGTGGAGTGTGGTGAATTTTTTTGTAGGGGAACCATTAGGGCCAGAGTTTGCAAGGGTGATTTGTTTTCGTGGGGGACGACGTTGCACGTGTGATGTTGCGACGTCACGCGTGTAAGCATTGAGACTTCCTCCCTAAGCCAGGCAGAAACTTCCCAGGCTTTGGGAAGATGGAAGGAAGGAAGATTTAGGGGACTAGCCTAAACCCCCAGTCCACTCACCACACGTCACAGGGAGCAAGGCTCCTTGGAATGGATGGGAGCTGCAGTAAGCAATGTGATACTTTTGTGCTGCACACTTTCCTTTCATGGTACGAAGGGCTTGTGCAGGAACGCTTCCCAGTGAATTCTTCCCTTTGCCATCTTTGGAACTGACTATTTTTCACCTTGCCAGTGTTTTTGGTTTTCAGGGCACATTCTTTACATAAATAAATATTGTGTTACAGGGAAATAATTTCAGATTCCATTCAAGCTACTGGACACAAACACAGTTTAATACATTGCTTTACACCCCAAATTCACAGTACATAGCCGCTGGCACACAGATGAAAGTGTTTGGTTCTTGTGGATCGTAGCAATGGTAAAATAACAATTTAGCAAATGATGTGATTTAAAAGAATCTGCTGGTTTTTCCATTTAATATCAGAATATCAGTTTGTAAAGGGTCAAAAATGTGGATGTGATCAGCAAAGATCATCACATAACCAATCCTAGATGCTGGAATTTCTACCCTGGACAGCACCCCTTAGTGCGTGTCAATTATCCTCTCTGTATATGTTTCAATTCACCTCTCCCTCATAAGATGCATGGCCTTCAGTCTTACGTAAAACACAAAATGGATTTGGGACCCAATTTGCTTATGTTTGATTTGAGACATAGGAGGCAAAACCTATCTATTGCATTTGAGAAATGTTACAAAACATGGCTTAAGCAAGATGTGTGACTTAATATTTCGACTGAAAAGCTTCCTTGTCCAGCATGAACTCTGCAAATCTCTGCTGAAGTTCTTTCTCTCGTTCCTGTTGCCGCTGAACATCTTCCTTTAGACACTGCAACAATAAAAATGGTCAGCTGATAAAAAGGCACCAGAAGTAGCAGAATGCAAATTATTATACGAGCAGGGAGTCTCAGATGATGCAACACAAGCACACATCCCATACTGTACACATAGGAGCCTTTTCCCATGATGTACCTGCACATTTATGTTAGAGAAGCTCATGCAACTCTGTGGATAGGATCAACTGTTGAAAAAGAAAAAGAAAAAGAAAAAGAAAAAGAAAAAGAAAAAGAAAAAGAAAAAGAAAAAGGAAGACTCCTGATGACATGGTGATAAGCAACACAAAATCATCTAAATAAAATGGACTAAAGTAATATACTATTTTTTTAATGCTGATTTTCTACTCTACTTTTTTTTTAATTAATGGACGCAGCAACCTCTAATAAAATTACATGACTTAACACAACTTTTGCCACCTTCCTTCTTTCTAGATGGCCAACAGAATTTCATGACTTTACCTCTAATCTCCTAGGAATAGCAGCATCTTCATGTTTCTTTAATTCCTCGAATGTGCGCAATTCAAGATGAGCTTGTTCAATTTGATCCCACAAGTCATTTAATTGCTTTATGAGCCCCATCGCTCGAGACTGATAACCACCAAGCAATATCTTCAGTTTTTTCTCCATCTTGGCAGCCCTCTTAGCTTCTGTAGTCATGTGACCTCTGTTAATCTATTGAAGAAATACAGCCTGCATATTATTCACGGAGCAAAACTGTGCTAACAGTTACATTTCTGAAATGTATTCTGTCATGAGCTGTGGAGCTGTAATTCAGGAACAGAAGAAATGTTACACTATAAAACATTTTGCCTCCAGTACAAGAAAGTATAAACAAAGACTTTTCTGTTACAGTGGAGCAGAGGTCAGCAACCTTTTTCAGCAGTGGGCTGGTCCACCGTCCCTCAGACCATGTGGTGGGCTGGACTATATTTTTTGGGGGGGGGAAATATGAACAAATTCCTATGCCCCACAAATAACCCAGAGATGCATTTTTAATAAAAGAACAAATTCTACTTATGTTAAAACACCAGGCAGACCCCACAAATAACCCAGAGATGCATTTTAAATAAAAGGGCACATTCTACTCATGTAAAAACACACTGATTCCCAGACCGCCTGCGGGCCGGATTTAGGTGGTGACTGGGCCGCATCCGGCCCCTGGGCCTTAGGTTGCCTACCCCTGCACTGGTGGATCTGTTAGGGAGATAGGTTTGGATTTAAGGAGTTTGGATGTAAGGCTCTCAGGAGTTTGAGAAGTGACACACAACAGATAGCAGAGGCACAAAGCAACAGCAAGGGGATAAAAGAACACAACACTGGATGGGTAGCGTTAGAGTAGCTGAAAACCATAAAGACAAAAAGGAAATGCTAGATACTTCATTCAGGGAGCTGAAGTTCCCTCAACACAGAATGGTTGCTACTTGGAAGTCTGCTTGAAATTGCATCCACATGTCACTGCTTCACACAGCAAGCAATTAGCATACAGTTGCTTGCCAAATGGGTGGGATGCTCCCCTACGGTCTTCTGAATACTGCTGCAAAAGAAGCCCTTTTAATGCCACCAGTTGATCAAACATGATCAAATACGGACCAGGAGAGGTATAGAATTCAGCATCTTTATTAAAATGGCACATGGACTTGCTTCTTTTTAAAGGCTATTTTTATGGGAAAGCATTGTGCAAAACATATCAAGTAATTGATAAAAATTAAGTATTTCAGAAATTAAATAACATTTGGATATTAAAATATTATGGTAAACCACAGTTAGAAGAGTATATTTAATATTTCCTTTTTTACTCTTCATTGGAGCAGCACATTGCAACTAATATACCACCAATTTTTTGACAGTACAGTACATTTTCCACTATGCTATTTTTTCAGATTTTGTAAAATTTAAAAATATATTGTTTCAAAAAATTAGTGTCATCATGAATGAATACAATTCAAAACAAACTGGGCAACTGGAATGGATACAATACCAGAGAAATCTAAAATCTAAAGTTAAATTAACTTTTTCAGATCACTCGCTCTAAGAAGGACATTTTCTTACATATACAACTCTTCAGGCATGCTTAATTAGTATTTTAACAGTTTTGCTGTGGGCCTAAATTTTGTTTCATAAAATCTGAATAATGTAAGCAAAGTGTATGCGACTATGTTGCCATCTCTCAAAATATTTACAAGTATTTCAATAAGAAAAATCTCCAAGTAAATCTTTGAATTTGTCTAATTATCACATTTATAATTGCTAAACCATTGAATATAACTTTTTAACCATTTACTTTTTAAATTTATGAATATTTCAGTTCAACTACTTTTGGCTGTTAGAAAAACTGTTGAGGTATTTACACAGCCTGTATTAACATAGTAGCTTTGTTTAATGAGTATGTCAGATAAGGGCAGTGGAAAAATTTCCAGTTCTGGAACACTCACATCACTTAACTGCTGAATCCTCCTTGCTAATTATAATTTGACCACTTTAAACTGGTCGATTAAAGGGAGTAAAGTAGCTTTACTCCCTGATCACTGTAAACACCTTTTTCCACTGGAAACATTGGAAATCTTGGGGAATGCCTAAAAGAACCTCTCCTGCAAAATATGCAGTATGAGGAATTTTTATTTAAGACAATCTACAGCCTTAGGAAATGATAATCACACCGCTGAATTGAAGCTGGAAGGGACCTCGAGAGGTAGTCTAATGCATTCTTCTCCAGACACAGGAAATTTACAACTGAAGCCAGGGAGCATCGTGGATAAAGTGATGCAGGCATTCCCCTGTTCCTGGTTTGGCAGCCATAGTCATTTCCACAATGAGATAGAAAGGGAAATCAGATTAGAAGATATTCAGAGTTCCTCTAGGGACCACGAACAACTGGGAGAGGCCTACCAGCTGTCCACAGGCCTTGTGTGTGCAACCTGCCCTACAAAAACACTTTCGTATTTATCTGACTGGTCAAGCCGTATTTATGATTATAAACTGCAGCAATTTAAATAGAGCTTTTCATTTAAACAGTGGACAAAATATGAACAAAATTGAGTAGTTCAGCGCAAGACATGTTTACCAACTTCTTATTCCATTTAGATACCCAGCACCTCCAGGGAATTTCTGCACACTAAAGGAATCAGAGAATTGGAAGGGACACTGGAAGGTGCAAATGCATTTGCAAAAAGGTGTTGTACAACACTGAACTGCCTGCAAACTTTAAAACATCTGAAAATAATAAATACTTCCAAGTGTGAGAGGAATAAGCAAGCGGAAACTGAAATATGGTATCAAGGTTTTACTCCCTGTGATCAGTCATTTCCTCCTCCTGTCTGAGATAAGGTGAGGCTCTTCCCTGAAACAGAACCTTTGCGATTCTTTCAAAAACATACCAGTAAAACCTTCCCTAGAGAGATGGGAAGCATTCAAATTTTTACACTCTCACACACAGAAGCCATGTCTCTCTATATTACAGTCCTACATTGATGCCACACAGTAGTTTTGCCTTTTGCTCCTCAACTGCCTCTGTCTAGGTAGTTGCCTTGGTGCAGCCTTGCAATGGCCTGGGGCCACCAAGGGACCACCAAGCAGGTTGCCTGGGAGAGCAAGCTGCTTTTTTGTGTTAGTGTAGACAGGTACAAGCCAAAAGCTATTTACTGACTAGGGCAATATTCAATACTGAGATGCTCTCCTGCCTTGGTGTTAAAATGAGGAGAGGGTAAAGGGAAGCAACACTTTACAGGAAATAGGTGGCGATTTCCACAACGGGAAAGGTTAGAGAAAAGCAGGGATGGTACAACACTGAGGCAGAAAGGGACAAGAAAAATAACAGCAGAACTTTGAGTAGTGAGAAGGGAGAGTAGTTGTTCAAAAATAGTTTTAGCAAGAAATAGAAGAGAGAGGTACAACATAGAAGTCATAAAAAATGAGAGGCACAAATACAAGATGGGTGACACCTGGCTTGAGAGCAGCACATGTGAAAAGGATCTAGGAGTCTTGGTTGACCACAAACTTGACATGAGCCAACAGTGTGACGCGGCAGCTAAAAAAGCCAATGCAATTCTGGGCTGCATCAATAGGAGTATAGCATCTAGATCAAGCGAAGTAATAGTGCCACTGTATTCTGCTCTGGTCAGACCTCACCGGGAGTACTGTGTCCAGTTCTGGGCACCACAGTTCAAGAAGGACACTGACAAACTGGAACGTGTCCAGAGGAGGGCAACCAAAATGGTCAAAGGCCTGGAAACGATGCCTTATGAGGAACGGCTAAGGGAGCTGGGCATGTTTAGCCTGGAGAAGAGGAGGTTAAGGGGTGATATGATAGCCATGTTCAAATATATAAAAGGATGTCACATAGAGGAGGGAGAAAGGTTGTTTTCTGCTGCTCCAGAGAAGCGGACACGGAGCAATGGATCCAAACTACAAGAAAGAAGATTCCACCTAAACATTAGGAAGAACTTCCTGACAGTAAGAGCTGTTCGACAGTGGAATTTGCTGCCAAGGAGTGTGGTGGAGTCTCCTTCTTTGGAGGTCTTTAAGCAGAGGCTTGACAACCATATGTCAGGAGTGCTCTGATGGTGTTTCCTGCTTGGCAGGGGGTTGGACTCGATGGCCCTTGTGGTTTCTTCCAACTCTATGATTCTATGATTCTAAGTCAAGGTCTAAAAGCTTACATGGGCACAATGGAGCCTTTCCTACTTCCCTCCTTGCATGGGATGCAAAAGGGAAGCTCCAGGAAGCTAACATGGGGGGTGTGGGAGGGAACTGGCGAGCTGGTCCCAATACTTCATTTATAATGTTCTATTCGAAAATGTACTCTGAGACATTACTGCCTTTTGCTTACGAAGTGAATACTAATAGTTCCTTCTCTCTTCACTACTAAAGCCCTATCAAATCTAACCTATGCATGCTGTACTTATCCAAGCAGCAATATATTTCAAAGTGCATGGAATGGAGAAGTGACTGCATTTGGAATATTAAATGTAACTGATTCAATTTGTCTGGCATTATAGATGCATGTTTTGAATATTTATAAGGTAAAGCATGCAACTGGTATGATAAAACCCATCATAATAAAAATAAAAATATTTGGACACGGTCAATCAGCAGTATTGAATTTCTCTTGTAATGTTTATAGAAAGACTGAATTCTAAGTTCTAAAACGGAAGAAAACAACATTTTCAAAGGACCTCCTCCTGACTGTAAGAAAAACGTTTTCAACCAATTTGCAGTATTCTAAAGTCAACCTTTCGATAAACGAGCGAATGAGTTGTATCCAGCAAAATCACCCCTTGCGCGCAAGAGGCACCCCCCTGAACCCCCTCTGCTTCAGAGAGCTGGAAAAACCTCCAGAAACTGAGGGGGGCTCACGAGGGGAGGAGAGGGAAGGAAAGTTGCATTGTGCAAGTGGAAGTCGTTGCATGCAAGGGACAACTTTGTTGGATACAATCAAATGTCTTGAATAGCTTACATCTGAAATAAGGGCAGAATAATAAATAGGTAATTTAATAATAATAATAATTTATTTATTTATTTATACCCCACCCACCTGGCTGGGTTTCCCCACTCTGGACTGCTCCCAACAGATTAAAAACACAAGAAAACATCAAACATTAAAAGCTTCCCTAAACAGAACTGCCTTCGATTGTATTCTAAAAGTGAGATACTTGTTTATTTCCTTCACCTCTGATGGGAGGGCGTTCCACAGGGCGGGACCCACTACCGAGAAGGCCCTCTGCCTGGTTCCCTGTAACCGCACTTCTCGCAGAGGGAACCGCCAGAAGGCCCTTGGAGCTGGACCTGTGTCCGGGTTGAATGATAGGGGTGGAGATGCTCCTTCAGGTATACTGGACTGAGGCCGTTTAGGGCTTTAAAGGTCAGCAATAACACTTTGAATTGTGCTCATAAACGTACTGGGAGCCAATGTAGGTCTTACAGGACCAGTGTTATACGATCTCGGCAGCCACTCCCAGTCACCAGTCTAGCTGCCGCATTCTGGATTAATTGTAGCTTCCGGGTCACCTTCAAAGGTAGCCCCACATAGAGTGTGTTGCAGTAGTCCAAGCGGGAGATAACTAGAGCATGCACCACTCTGGCGAGACAATTCACAGGCGGGTAGTCTCAGTCTGCATACCAGATGGAGCTGGTAGGCAGCTGCCCTGGGCAGAGAAATGACCTGCGCCTCCATGGACAGCTGTGAGTCCAGAATGACTCCCAGGCTGCACACCTGCTCCTTCAGGGGTACACTTGCCCCATTCAGGACCAGGGAGTCCCCCACACCCACCCACACCCTGTCCCCCAAAAACAGTACTTCTGCTCTTGTCAGGATTCAACCTCCACCATCCATCCTCCAACCACCTCCAGACACTCACACAGGACCTTCACTGCCTTCAATGGTTCAGATTTGAAAGAGAGGTAGAGCTGAGTATCATCTGCATACTAATGAACACCCAGCCCAAACCCCCTAATGATCTCTCCCAGCAGCTTCATACAGATATTAAAAAGCACGGGGGAGAGGACAGAACCCGGAGGCACCCCACAAGTGAGAGCCCAGGGGTCTGAACACTCATCCCCCACTACCACTTTCTGGACACAGCCCAGGAGGAAGGAGTGGAACCACTGTGCTCCCAGCTCCTCTAGACGGTCCAGAAGGATGTTATGGTCGATGGTATCAAAGACTGCTGAGAGATCCAGCAGATCTAGGAAACAGCTTTCACCTTTGTCCCTAGCCCGTCGGAGATCATCGACCAGCGTGGCCAAGGCACTTTCAGTTCCATGATGAGGCCTGGATCCTGACTGGAAGGGATCCAAATGGTCCGCCTCCTCCAGGCATGCCTGGAATTGTTCAGCAACCACCCGCTCAATCACCTTGCCCAAGAATGGAAGATTTGAGACTGGGCAATAGTTGGCCATATTGGCCAGGTCCAAAGATTCTTTTTTAACAAGCGGTTTAATAACCGCTTCTTTCAGCAGGTCTGGGAAGGCTCCCTCACAGAGGGAAGCATTCAGCACCCCGCAGAGTCCATTGCCAGCCCTTCCCGGCTCGCTTTTATGAGCCAGGATGGGCAAGGATCAAGGAGACAGATGGTTGGTTTCACTAGTCCAAGCAGCCTTGGAGGTAACAGACTAGAAATGGTCCCAAGCAACTTGACTAGACAGGACTCTAGCACTCTCCCGCCCCGGCCCTGCTCCCACGGTGGAGAATCCAGGCTTTCCCAGCATTGCATCCAACATTGCATCCAAATTCTCCTAAACAGTGAGAGAACTGGTGCTAGGGCTGCAGGGAGAAGTATGAATCTACTACTATTAATTACATTTAAGGTCTCCTTTTTCTTTAAAGGCATGTACACACAAACAAGCAGCCTCCACCCCGAGCTGAACTCAACCGTATGTCTTTGGAAATGGAAAAAAATAAGTAAAATTGTATAATGTGCATTTCTCATCACTCCAAGAATGATCTCACACAGCTTACATTTAAACTTTAATAGGTAGCCTTCTCTGGACTTCAGCATGAAATGCAGTATTTATTTTAGCAATTTCATACACACACACAACCTTTTTTTGATGGGTCTTTTGTGACATTGGCCAAATAGTGAATCCAGCTAAGATTATGGAATTTCCTCCCCAAATCCATATAATAGGCACTGCAAACAGTCATATAAACAGAACAGTTTTGTCTTTTTAAAACAGAAAAAACACCATTTTAATCAGTCTTTTAATTGGTGGGGCTGCACAGCAAGAGTATTTAAGGTACTATATCATTCCACTCAATAAAAATATTGAGCTGAAGAGTAAATAGGAAAGCGACTGAGAGTTCATCTTTCCATGTCACCAGAAGTATTCCACAGAGCAATGGTGCCTTCTGCTGGCCAAGTTCATTCTAAGACAGAACTAGGCTCCTTGGCCAGGAAAATGAGCCAGCTCTTGTGCAGGAGTTGCCTTTCTTTTCTATTCTACACACAGCACTCATACCCAAGGATGGGTCAATCAGGCCATCCTTTACGTTCCCCAAACATTCAGCTCCACATATCTGCCCAACAGTTCCCTTGCCTTTTGGGGAGAAACTGATGTAGCAAAGATGATCACCATGTAAAGTGTGAAGTAACTTTTGAGATGGCACTAGTGCAGATAGTAAGCTTGTGCGACACAATGTATTGCACAGGGCTTGTAGGAATCCCCTTCTTGTACTGTACACTTGAATATATAAATATTTTACGTTAACATTGTGTTGCTCTGCCCAACTTTAAACTGACAAAATATTTTTGAAGTGTATGCTGTCAATTTACATTCAACTTCCAGCTCCTCAGCACCCAAACACAGAAGCCAGATTTGCCAAAACAGATATGAAACACTGGAATCCATTCACTGCATCCCCTAACCACGAAGCTTAGGCAGAAAGAACAACTACTACTTTCTTCCAGCTATCAGGAGGGCAAGTTGAGGCCCACCTCTAGTCACAAAACTGAACCACAGGATGAGCATAATGCTGGAGTGTATCAGGATACATTAGCATGACCAAGAAGCACCACTTCCTGTTTTTGGATTCAACTTGATTTATCCAGTATATGAATGATGCCAATTAAGGCCATGTGTCACTAGACGTTTTTCTTTTAAAAAATATTTTTTCAGTTCTATAGAATTCCATTGAAATAGCAGTGCCCGCTTCCAAATTAGGGCTAAAACACAAGACAGGACACACGGCATAATGTCAGATTAAGCCTGTTTCTCAAAAGGAAATGTATACCAACCTCAAGTCTCTTCTCTAGGGATTCAATTCTGTCTTTCTTACTGGCCAAGTTAGCTCGTGTGTAGCGATTCTGCCCAGGAAGGAACAACACCTGGCTGTAACATTCTTCCCACACCTGATTATAAGCTTCACTTGAAAGCTCTCCGTGCCCCATTCCTTGCTTCACCACTTCCATTTCTTGGGCCAGGAGTTCTTCAGCCTGTTTGAAATGAGGGATTAGTTACAACTTCACCTTTCTTGCTGTTCTTGAACTATATATATATAACAATTTACAGGGCAAACTTCTCCATTTGAAGAAAAGCATTTTCTGTTGTTTGTGTCAACACACCTTACACAGTCACATAAAAAACATAAATCATCAGTGGCACTTTTCCCAGTTTTCACATTGCATTTGCTGTACAGAATACAGTGGTACCTTGGTTCTCAAACACCTTGGTACTCAAATGCTGAAAACCTGGAAGTGTTCCGGTTGTTGAACTTTTTTCGGAAGCCGAACGTCCGATGCGGCTGTCGGCTATTGTTTCCGGGCCACCTGCACCAATCAGAAGCTGCGCCTTGGTTTTTGAACATTTCGGAAGTCAAACGGACTTCCGGAATGGATTAAGTTTGGCACTTTTGTTTTTGAGGCTTTTTCAGTTCATTTGTTTTTGTGACTGTGTGGAACCCAGTTCAGCTACTGATTGATTATGTGACTGTGGAAATGGATAAAAGCCCCCCATCCAAACAATGACTATCATCAGTGCAGGTAAGAAAAACATATTTTTATTTTTATCATCTACAATACTTACTTATTTTATACTATAGTACATTGTTGCTTTCGTTTTACGGATCAATGGTTTCGTTAGATAGTAAAATTCATGTTAAATTGCTGTTTTAGGGGTTGTTTTTAAAAGTCTGGAACGGATCAATCCGTTTTGCATTACTTTCTATGGGAAAGCGCACTTTGGTTTTGGAATTCTTTGGTTTTGGAACAGACTTCCGGAACAGATTAAGTTTGAGAACCAAGGTACCACTGTATACAAAATGAGTATAGACACAACACCCCTTCTAATTCATTTTGTTGTTTAAGTAAGCAGTCCATGTGTGTATTCATAAAGACACTTCCCACATAACAGCACCAACCTATGTGATTCTGGTCTTAGAACTGGTTCATAGAATTGTAAAGTTGGAAGGGACCTCAAGGGTCATCTAGTCCAAACTGATTCAAAACATTTTGGAATCGTGGGCCAATGTGAGGAAGATGAAAGAATGTTCCGCAGAACTCTGTTCAACTTCAAGCATTTGTTCTGTAGAACTTACATTATTTTATACTCAGAGTAGGGAGTAAAGAGTTCATAATCATTGTGGATCTACACTACAAGGCAATTACATAAAGCCACCTTAAATCCAGATTGTGGAATTTTATGTGTAGGTATTCTGGGAACATATTCTAAGATATGCACTATTCATTTAGGGTGCCAGTTATTTCTGTAAAGCCTCACCCCAGTAAGGTAGGAATGCACTCAGGCCCTCGGACGCAACAAACATGGTCTTGTCACTGCAGATTGCAGGGAAAGATCAGTAATGATGGATACAGCTACATTTTGGGCAGCTTGTCTGTCACTACCAATCTTCTCCCCCATTTTTAGCTGTGTTAAATGTAAATGTGAATTAATTATGGAGAACTCAAACTGTAACTACCAGGCTAAATATCAGGTGCTTGTGATTTACTGGGTCTTGGGCAGAGAGGTGTAACATCAGATGCACCACACCACATAGTTTTTTAGTTCCCTCTTTTCTAATAAAGAGAAATAGAGAGATTGGAGGGAAAGTGAGAACATGTTTAGACAGAGTCAGCATAGCACAGTGGCTGAAATGTTGGACTAGGATCGAGGAGACTTGACCATGAAGCTCACTGAGTGACCTTGGACCAATCACTTGCTCTTTGCCTAACTAAAATGAAAGATGAAAAGAACCATGTACACTGCTTGGAGGAAGAGTGGGATGTAAGTATGATCAACACACACATACACACCACAAATTTATATTGGTTCTATATCATTTGAACTGTAACTGCTTATCCCCTAAACCTCTGGGAATTGTAGCTTTGTGCCTGTGCTAAGAATTCTCTGTTAGAGATCTCTACCCCCAGACACACAACTACTGTTCTCAAGGTTCCTTAGAAAAAATATCTGAAGCATGGACTTTCCCCAAGAAAGGAAGAGGCACACATATGCTAAAAAAAACCCTAAAATGTGATCCCATTTTTCAAGTTGGAATTATAGTGGGCCCTGGGTTTAAAAAGACTGGTAATGATTGCTGTAAACCACCAGAATATAGTTCATAAATTTCATCTAAAAAGATTCTAATTGCCATTCAGTGATGTCCTATCGCAAATCTGGGTGTTAAGCAGAGAGAGGCTTACTGAAACACCATCAGTACTCCCAAAGCACTCCCAAAAGCAAGTTTTAGAAATTTTCCAATCAGCTTAAGAAATAATAGAATTAGAAAGTTTAAACCTTGCAAAATGTAGTACTATGGTAGGCAGAGAGCATAAACAATGCAGAGAAATAGGAGATACATATACCTTTTTGATGTCTTCCTTTGAGTATTTCTCATAAGGATTGTGTTCAAGATAAGATAGGTGTTCTGTGCTACCGGGTCCAAACCCTGGGACTTTCCCCTTTTTGCCTCCTGGGAGTTCTCCATAAGGGTGATGCACAAGGTCAAAATGAAGCATGGTAATCATCTCTTTCTTAATCAGCTCTTCACTCTTCTGCAAATCTGTTAGAGGTGGCTCCACATTTAAGGGTCTCAGGATTGTTTCATTTACCTAATCCAAAAAAAAACCAAAAAGCCAGCCTTTTAAGAACTGCTGCTAGTCTTGTAACACTACATATGTGATAATCAACTGTTGCATTACATCAAGAGGTGCTCTAGAGTGCCAAGACACACATTAAATCCACAGAATTTGACAAAATCAGAAAATAATGTTCTATTGTCTTTATTAATTTCATTTAGCATTGTAACAGCTTGGCCAGCAACCGGCTTTCCGGAATGGCTATTCTGAAAAGGAAGTGAGGGGTGGTGGACCAGTGCCCTGACCTACAATTCCTACTGGCCAGCAAATCCGCGTGTCTTAAATGGCATTTCCCCCACTTCTTAGGGGACAGACTTGGCTCCAGACCTCCCGTTGCTAATACTGATACTGCAGCTTACAAATATTTATTATTCACCATTTTACTGATAGCATTCCCTCCGCTCAGCTTTAAACTTATTTCATCTTCTTCAGAATTAGGAACAACTTACTTCAGAGGGTCTTGGCAAATCTTTCTGAACTGCTTTGTGCATCCGCTTTAGTGCCTTTATACGCTCCATTTCTCGAATACTCTAGAAAGAGATTTAAGACATGAATTAGGTGAAGTTCATGGGAGAAGGACACAGTATGTTACACTGCTTTATAAATCTAATAATTCATTCTACCTGCTTGCGAGCGTCTGCATCAGCTGCATCCTCTATATATGTATCATCTGCATTATGATCTTCGAGTTCCTTTTCCGCATTTTCAGGTAGGACAATCTCAAAGTCATTCTTTGGAGCAGGAAGACCCATCAGTCCTAGACGCAAATTTTCACGGGATTCTCTTTCCTGTTGAATGTTAAAGTAATTTAATGCACTAAATGTTCACTTTCCTAAAAACAGCAATAAAGCAAGCAGTCATTTTATTTTTAAGCCTGCCTGGTGATTTCAACTACTTATGGACCAGCTTTGTGTCCTTCCTTTCACACTGGGCTCAGAGTTATGAAATGACTCAATTCTCAAAAGCAATGAAAGGTCTTGACAGGCAATCGTCAACAAGTCACTTTGGGATTTGAGGGCGATCACTGTTATTGCTCCCGTCTATTTCTGTGACCATAGTGGCTGCAATCACAGAACTTGAGCTGCTGCCCAAATGATGTCTACAAACGTGTGCACCCACAAAAAGCCACAACTTCTTGCCTTGATGTGATCAAGTGCTTATTCTTAACTCCAAATGCACTTCCTTAAATTAGAGAATACTTATATAATCTACTCTGTAAAACTGAGCTGAGGAATTTGTTCTCCCACCTCCACCCCCCAGGAATGTTGTCAACTCCCAAAGTAGCTTGGTGGTGGTGGGGATTTAAGATTGGGAAAATGGGTGCAAAGGAAAAGAAACAGTTAAAATGTATCCCCTTTGCTTGTCACTACTCTAATCAAAACTAGAGCACCCATGCTTTAATAAAATTTATTTTTAAAAAACCAGGAAATCTAGTCAAATTATGTTTGTAAAGATTCCAATGAATTCCTATTTGTTTTTGGAAGACATGATGGTGGTGGGTGGATCCATCATCATTTCTGAGAGCCCCCACCTGTGAAATGCAATGGATAAAATTGTGGAAGTGAACATAATTTCCCATTTACTTACCATATGTTTTGTATAGGATGGATCACTGTAATCTGCCATTCCCTCCTCAGGATTAATATTTAGTTTATCACGCAAGGGAGTTCTCCCTGGAGTCACACCTACTACCGGCTTAGGAGTCATTCCACTATGAGGAGTCAGCCCTTCAGCTCCATGGGAAGGTGTCCTAGAAAAAAATTATTTGCTCCAATATGAGTGCGGTAGCACAATTTTTGTGCTCATCTTTAACTGTTTAAAGACTACCAGCCTACAAGTCCCTGTTTTGGATTTGGAATTTATAGTCAGCAATTCATCATGGAGAGGAACCTGGGAAATCTGGTGTCCAATACAAACACAAACACACACACACACACACACACACACACACACACACACACCCTTATTAAGGTAAAAGAAAGCTCAAATGTATCTTTGCCCTTCCCCAACAGCTCAAGTAGATGACTTACCTGAAGGGTGTGGAAAGCACTGTATTTGGCGTCTGAACAACTTGCCTCTGAGGTGTTACTCCAGTGAAGTCACTCTCATGGAGAGGGGTATTCAGACCACCTTTCAAGGGGGTATCAACATTTGTAAGAGCCATCAAATTCTGGGCTTCCTGCATAAGAAGATAGATGATAGATAGATAGATAGATAGATAGATAGATAGATAGATAGATAGATAGATGATAGATAGATAGATAGAATCATTTTCCAAACTAAAATTCTATAAATATATATATATCAACTAGGGGCTGCACTCCTGCTTGCTCCACTTGCTGCCCCTGCCATTCCCTGAAGCCCCCTGCCATTCCCTGAAGCCCCCTGCCATTCCCTGAAGCCCCCTGCCATTCCCTGAAGCCCCCTGCCACTCCCTGAAGCCCCCTGCCACTCCCTGAAGCCCCCTGCCACTCCCTGAAGCCCCCTGCCATTCCCTGAAGCCCCCTGCCATTCCCTGAAGCCCCCTGCCATTCCCTGAAGCCCCCTGCCACTCCCTGAAGCCCCCTGCCACTCCCTGAAGCCCCCTGCCACTCCCTGAAGCCCCCTGCCACTCCCTGAAGCCCCCTGCCACTCCCTGAAGCCCCCTGCCATTCCCTGAAGCCCCCTGCCACTCCCTGAAGCCCCCTGCCATTCCCTGAAGCCCCCTGCCACTCCCTGAAGCCCCCTGCCACTCCCTGAAGCCCCCTGCCATTCCCTGAAGCCCCCTGCCATTCCCTGAAGCCCCCTGCCATTCCCTGAAGCCCCCTGCCACTCCCTGAAGCCCCCTGCCACTCCCTGAAGCCCCCTGCCACTCCCTGAAGCCCCCTGCCACTCCCTGAAGCCCCCTGCCATTCCCTGAAGCCCCCTGCCACTCCCTGAAGCCCCCTGCCACTCCCTGAAGCCCCCTGCCACTCCCTGAAGCCCCCTGCCATTCCCTGAAGCCCCCTGCCATTCCCTGAAGCCCCCTGCCATTCCCTGAAGCCCCCTGCCACTCCCTGAAGCCCCCTGCCACTCCCTGAAGCCCCCTGCCACTCCCTGAAGCCCCCTGCCACTCCCTGAAGCCCCCTGCCACTCCCTGAAGCCCCCTGCCATTCCCTGAAGCCCCCTGCCACTCCCTGAAGCCCCCTGCCACTCCCTGAAGCCCCCTGCCACTCCCTGAAGCCCCCTGCCACTCCCTGAAGCCCCCTGCCACTCCCTGAAGCCCCCTGCCACTCCCTGAAGCTTCCCCTTGCCACTCCATGAAACCACTAAGCTCACTTTTCACCTTCCCAACCCATTTCCAAAGTTATTTCTCTCTTCTATTCTACAACCATGCTTTGCACTCATGTTCACCTTTGCTCCATGCCTCCTCCCTGCATCCTTTTGCACAGCACTCTTATAAACAAACCACTCCTGAATCTTTCTCTTCCAATACGTTTTCCTTCATCCTCACATTACTGAAATCTCAGCTGTTGTTTAAAAGAGCCACTTTCCCCCTTCGTTCTCACTATACTAAAAACTTCTCCCATTCCTCAGCTACCTTACAAGAGCGATAAACAAGGCAAAGCCCTCAAATACTTCATACCTGCTTTGTTCAATCTTCTGCTGTTGTTTTACACTGCCCCTTTCCCCCTGTCTCCCTCTCATGCCATAGACACCCGTGTTGTGCGATCTGCCTTCTATTTTGCTCCCCTCCCCCATGACTTCATGCAAACACAGGATGGTGATGAGGCACTGCAAATGCTCTAAATGTGCAATGACAGCCTTAAATTTTTATGTATATAGAAAGATATCCCAATGTCAAAAGATACTACCTATTGCTGGGTAGGAGGAAAAATAAACCACTTTTTTCCTTCTGCAACTACCCACAAACCACCAATACCAATCCAATGAGTCAAGGTGCAATTTTCAAAAAGGAACCAAATGTTGCTCAAATATCAACTAACAAAATTGGATGAAAAGTTAGTATTTTGCTTCTTTGAAGTCAAGAATACCAATTCCATTTAGTCATATTGAATACCTAGCATAATTGACTGATAAAAATGTCTTCCACTGACATCCTGGGCTTTGTTCCTCTTGCAGGTAGGAGAAAGGATGGCTTGTTCAGGTTGAAACAAAAGTCTATCTTTGAGCTTCATCTGCCATCCAGTCTTCCTGCTATGCAGCCACCCACAAGCTATGTTCCAAGCAAGAGTTGGCAGCTCCCCATTCCCAACAAGCCATGCAACACAATGGAGCAGAGGTGGAAGATTGATTACTTACTTCACTTAACTACAAATAAAATACGAAGCTGCAAAGGATACCAGTGCAATGTTAAAATGAAACTATATTTAGGCTTTACCTGTAGGATCCTGTCCTGTGCTGCTGGCGTTTTAGGTGTTCTAAGAGCAATGCTATTGTTGGTAACATTGTATTCTGACAGGAGTGTGCTGGATGCAGAGTTTGTGATTCCAGATTCCTCTGCTGTCTGACGTGCAATCTCACTTGCTTGGCCAACTTTAACTACTTCTTCAAGTTCTGTATCTGAAATCTTAAGAAGAGGAGAGAAATCCATACATTGCAATATGACAGGATTCCTAATAAACTGAGAAACACCCAACAATGAAAAGTTGTCTTAACATCAGAAACGCTAGCTGTTAAAATAGTGCCAGAGGGACTGCCCTTAGTCAATATACCAACAGGAAAAAGGCAGTTGCTTCAACTGGTTAAGCCTACATCATTTCCCCTCCAACTTAACTGGGGAAAGTGGTGCAACCTTTGCTAGTTTTGCAGTGCTAAAAGCATTTCCTGCAATACGATGTGTCTGGCACAATGAAATCGTGCTAAAAAGGATGGGGCTTCCAAGAAGAATATGCAAATGAATGGATATAAAGCTACCCTGAGAGACTCTCGCACTGCAAATCTGGGATATGAAAAGGGGGCTAAAAAGTGGGAGTCCATGGGCAACATGCATCGGGAGGGGGGGGATGCAGATTATACGTGCACATTTGAGCCTTAATTTCTGAAAAGCCTCATGATTTGGGCACATCACATGCGTCTGCAGTGACTTAAACAAATCACAAGGCGGTGATAGGAACAAGCAACTTACCTGAGGAGCTGGAAGCACCAGCTTGCTTCTTTTTTTTGTGAATTCTGACACACCACTAGTCTGAAGAATTGCTGAAGGTAAATCAGACTCTTTTTTCCGTTTCAGCTGTTGCCTATCTTTCTTTCGCTCTCTTCCTTCCTTTTCCCTGTTAAAACAGAAGTGCCTCAATTAAGTACCAATGATTGATAATTCAATAAATAATTCAGAAAGGCATGGGGTGCTTTATCTATTGCAACAGCACAAGTGGGGGTTTTTTAAGTCACATCAGATTGACAGATGAATAAAGTTTTGTTGTTATTTGTAAGACAACTGTATTAATTTGAAGAGAAAAGTGGCATCAGGGTGGTGAATAACAAAATAAAAACTTTTAGAATCAATAAAGATCCATCATTAAAATGGCTGGTTTCTCAAGAAGATTTTAAACAACTTGAAAAGCTTGTTGGCATAAAATGCCTTCAGGACACCTGAAAGCCAAAGTGAGGGTGCCTGCTGAAAGTGATCCACAGGATGACACCGATAACATTACATGCCAGACTTGTGGCTGAGGCCAGTTGGGCCTCTGAAGCACAGAAAACAACCAGTACTTGTAGCATTTTATTGTCTCTGAAGTTTATTGTAGTATGCTTTTATTACGTTTTTATTCCTTTCTATTGTACAGCACCTTGATAAATTATTTCATAAGGTGTCTAATAAAGGGCAATATCCTGTTAGCTATACTCAAGGTAGACACATTGAATTCCATTGAATGAAGTTACAAACGTGCACTGATTTCAATGGCTCTACCGTCTACTCCCAAGTTTAACTCAGCAGGATATCAGACATGACAAAAAAAATTACTGGTGTATCTGTCCAATAATGCTTAATTTATTGATTAAATCTGGTCTTTCATAATTATCCTTACCATTTATCCTAAAGACCTCTATCATGTCATTCTTGCAAGCCTTAAAAATACAGTTATGATGTTAATCAGATTCCTTCTGTGAGGTTTTAGGATTAGGTGTCAAGGCTATGTCACCTTACTTATTTAAAATTAAATCTTACTTCTTCTTTTTAACAACAGAGACTCCAGTAACACCAATATTGTCTCAAATCAATATAGTTAATGGTCCAACAGCCATCACAAATAGGACTGCAGATAGAGGACCTCTAGGAATCTTTAGATGGTAAAAAGGAGATGACATATGCCCATCAGTTAAAGAAACATGACTTTTTGCTGTACCACTCTCAGAGATGAGCAGATCTGTGTGAATTATACACTAATGCCTCTGTTTAGCACCAATAATTCTGTGCTACATTTAAAATATTCTCATTGCAAGATTTGGATTTTGTTGCATGACAACAATTCCTAAATTAAAGGGAAAATGGGAGCAGAGCAATCAAAAAGTTAGGAACAGAACAATATTACTGTCCAAGCCACCAAAGTGTCTTCCTTGACCAGCTCCAACTTAAGTTTTCAAACAGCCAACAGAGAAAAGCTACATATTTTAATGATTTTCATTCCACAAAAACAATAGTAAGAAACTTGGGTTACCTTTTAAAAAAGCTAAGACATTCAAATGCTAAGTCTTGTAAGAATTCACAAAAAGTAAAGATAAGCAACAGTACACAAATGGATGGAATGTGTCATAGCACATACTGTTGGCAACATTATACAAGACTTTGCTTTGTACCCCTTTTGCCCCATTTAAACATAACTTTTCAGTCAAGAACCAACTTACGATCTGAGCTCCCCATCCAAGTCTTGCTGCCTTAACTTCCTAAAATCTGCATCCAGGGCCTGGTAGTTTTCTTCTGATGTGTCATAAAAACCTGCAGCAGGTTTCTTCTCAAATGGGATTTCTGCATTGTAGTCTACTCCCCTTTTCTTCTTTCTTTTCTTCTGGATCTCAATCCCTGCAGCTCGAAGTTCTCTCCTCTTCTGGAGGGCAGCAAGGCGCCTGCAAAGGTGTGACAGATTAACACAAATCTGAACAGCTGTTATTAGCTTTGAAAAATAGGCCACTTCTAGAGGAAGCATTAACTGTGGTTTACTGTGTAAAATGTTTGCAGTTTATACTGAAAATTAGTTCCACACGAGTATTCCTTTATGCTATACACAGCACAAGACATCAGTTTTGAGTCATGAGATCAAAGTCTCAAAAGGCTTTAACACAAAGTTTCAAGGATCTGCTTGATTTTACTTCTGCTGCTGCCAGATTGCAGAGCGGGGGCGGAGGAAGAGAATAATCTTTCTTGAACTCCAAATCTGTCAATTTAACAAATCATCCTGAGTTTCTGGACTTCTCATAAAGAATGCCTGAAAATTCAGAAATTATTAAGAAAGGTGCATGGTTTGCAAGCAATTAAAACAGCTTGCTGTTTATTTCTTACATCTGAATCCAAATCTTACACTTCAGGCTTTTATCCTCGCAACTCTGCAAGACTGGTCAGATTGAGAAATATTTACTTGCACCAAACCATACCTTGAGCTTCATCGCCAATGCTGAACTGAACCTGGATTTCACCCATCAAAGCTCAGCATTTGAGCTGCTTAAAGTTTATTATTTATAGTCATTTTAATACTTAGAACAGGTAAAACTAGCAGCACCAATAAAACCTGGTGACTTGGGTCATTAATAAAAGGGGAGAGGAAAATAGGTGGGAAACACAGGAGCACTGCATTGAGATTCGAGATCCCATCTCAATCTTAGCCCAATATTTATTTATTTATTTTCCCAACATTAGACTCCAACAGATAGAAAACAAACCATGTGCCAAGCATGACTGTTCTCATCTTAGGGAGAGATGCAGAATCTGACAGTGTTTGTGCAAATCAATTAGGGGTTGCAAGGAGCAGAATTAACCATTCTACTGCCATCTTATGACAAGATAGCTATTCCATCCCTTGGACAAGCGTCCTGCCTCGACTGGAGCTCTGCCAATTAACAGTTTTAGCTGAGTCAAGTAATACCTAGCTTCTTCCAGCTGCTTCTCTCTTGCTTTCCTTTTGGCTTTCTTTCCCTGAGTGTTCGCCAACCGAGCTCTAGCTTCAGAAAGCATCTCGAGTTCATCTGCAAAAGGAATGTACACAGTTCACACACTCTCATTTACACCTTGCTCTATGAAATAGGTAAGAATGAAATGCTTCTCAGAAGTGGGAATCCCAGGTCACTTCTGCCTTTTCTGAATGTGTTCAAAACATGATTAGGCCAACAGGAGCTCTATTGCTATCTCTTGTATGAATACAAGAAAAAAAAATATTCTATTTCTATAGGTTTTTAAAAAGTGCAATCAACAAGTTTCTTCCTATATTACTGAGGTTTCAATCTATGCACACATACTGTTAAAACGATGGACCATGTCCACCAATAGTTTGTATATTATGACTTTTTCTTTAACATGATAGCAATAAAATTTATTTCTTCCTATCAAACTGGAGTCACTTCAAAGTTAATTAATTAATTTCCAGGCAGAACTTTAAGGGGGATCCTTTGGAAAAACCTCCAGCCTGAAGACCTAATCCAGTCTGCAATACCTCTTTACATGCCCCTCAGCACTCTCTTTACAACTTGCCCTTTATCACTTGGCCATGCCCTTTTCCCAAGTTCCACTCTGCAGTGAACTAGCCATGCAGACAAATATCTCTTCCTGTAAGGCCACTTTACTTCATTCCCCAAGAAGCGGAAATGAAACAAATGGTTGGCTTGCTACGTTTAATCTCTGAAAAGGAATGCTTTCTCAGCACAGACGAGTGATCTGGCCATGCAGGAGTGATGTTTTAGATCTCTGTGCAGCTTTAGTCTGTGAGCTAGAAAAGGGGAACTCTTTTTCTTTGCAAAGATGAAACACAAGCCAAGCTCTATTCATGTGTACATGGTGTGTCTGTGTTTGTGAGAGACAAATAATGTGATGTATGCTAACAGAATTCTGTGCTTGGGGGAAGATTCTTCAGCCTTGCAATAGCTGACTGAAACCATAAAACAATTGATAGGCTAATGAAGGAAAGTCACAAAAGGAAAGAATTGTGCTATATAATGAACGTGTCAAAGGATGGAGTGGGGACAAATTCATAAAACTGTTTCAAGCATACCCTCATCCATATCAATAGGGTCTGGTCTGGCTGGCTTGGTTTCTGGGTTTGGGTCAATTTCTCCGGGTTTAAGTTTTCTAGGATCATCAGCAGTTTCTTCCTCATTGTCTCTTTGAGCAGCCTTATCCCTGAAAATATAACATGTAGAACAAGTGCAAAAATATGAAGCAAATATATACCAATATAAGACATTGAATGGACTTAAGTTGTCCATATCTACTGATATCAGTGGCTCTCCTCTCAGTATGACTTAGTTGGATACAAACCAAAGACAATACAACCAACCCAAAAAAATCAGGAGCTGTCAACATGGTGCCCACCAGTACTTCCTACGGCACAACCGAAAAGCCTCAGTAAACATCCCCTCAAAAATCCAGAATACAGTTCCTGCTCACCCACCCACTCCTACATTGAGTACAACCTCCTTAAACATGTTCACATTTCATGGATGCCAGGACTGAACACCCATCTGTTCTGAACAGAAGAGAGGTGCAAAGAGTTTGTGAGTGTGCAGGTGACTGATACAGTCACTTCCTTACTTCATTGATGGGACAGGCATTTTGTGATGCTCTATCTTTTTCTGCTTTTTAAGAGATGGCAGCAATAGGTCATGCCCCACAGCTGTCATTTTGAATTTGCTGCCCATATTTGTGTTTGCTGCTGTACACAGAATGGAAGATGGCAGGATCCCCAAGGACGTGCTCCACGGGGAGCTGGCTTCCAGTACCAGGCCCGCTAACAGACCAAAGAGGTCTGCAAACATGACATGAAGGCTGGCTACATTAACCCCATCATATGGGAATCCCTTGCAGATTATCATTGTCTGGAGACAGAAAGTCAAGTCATGCATATGGTGCATCTGCAGCAGCACAACAGGACACCTTCATCTGCCCCTGCTGCAACAAAACATGTCTCTCCTGTATCGGTCTCTACAGCCACAGAAAGGGCTGTAACCCTCTAACGGGTTGACTTCACCCCCAAAGGTACACTCCTCAATTGTCTCTGGATGCAAACAACTCTTAAACAACTAAAAGCTTTCTTCTGAAATCCTGAGTTAGTTCTGTAACTAGGTCTCTCAATATCAAAAACTAACTTCATTAGAGAGCAGAATTACTCACAGGAGAAATTCATAGTGTTCCAAGCACTGGGCAGCTGTTCTCCCAATAATTGGTGCGATTGTCCTCCACTGGGTTGGCATAAGTTTGGCCAAATGCAACAACTTCTCCTCTTCTTCTCGTGACCATTCTGTTTTCTTGATACTTGGGTCCAGCCACTCATACCTTGTTCAAAATAATAAAAATGAGATTTTTTTCAAGATACTGTTAACACGATCAAACACCTATAAATTAGCTCTACAGAGGATTTCACATAGCCTTTCTTGAATCTGCTATAGTATATAGATACATAAAGAAAATGAAAATAGTCCCAATTTTGCCAACTTTATTTCTCATAATTACTGCATCTATAAAGGTAGTATATAGGCTACTTTCAAAATATGAACTGTAATCTACACTGAAAAACTAACATGGCCCAGGCCAATTAAAAAATGCCCTAAGCCAGAGTTTCCAACCTTTTTAAGTCCACGGCTCCCTTAACCAACTACCCGTATTTTTCTGCTCCATAAGACGCACCTGACCATAAGACCTAGTTTTTAGAGGAGGAAAACAAGAAGAAAAAAATTCTGCACAGAGCATGTAAGCGGCTCTCACTTTTCTTGCTTTAAAGCAAGCAAAGCGAGAGCCGCTTACATGGCTTCTGTCCCGCTTTGCGCAGCTCTCACTTTGCTTGCCCATCCCTCCTCCCGCCTCGTTGTAAAGCACGGCGATGCCAGAGCAAGAAGAGGAGGGGGAGACACCAGGACAGGTGCTTAGCTTGCTTTCCAGTGAGGCGAGAGGAGGGGCAGACGGGAGCCATGGCTCCGGCTGCAGAGGCATCCCTCAGCTCGCGACTGCAACAGCAGCCGAGGGATCCCTCTGCCGTGCAGCGCATTCGCTCCATAAGACGCACAGACATTTCCCCTTACTTTTTAGGAGGAAAAAAGTGCCTCTTATGGAGCAAAAAATATGGTACATTCTTTCGGCGGCACCCCTGTGGGGCTCAGGAGTCCAGTTATGTCACCCCTTGCCTGCAGACCTGGCAGCCTCACACACTTTTTCGAACACCCTCCCTAGTGGAGTGTTACCTCAGCATCCTTTTCTCTCCCCTCTCCTTGAGAGTCCTCTGGGCAGCTGCTGTCCCTGGCTTTGAGTTGCTGCCCCACCACCCAAAAGAGAGGTGCCTCCCAGTGGCACCATTCGCCTGCAGAGCTTATTGCCAGGGCTGCTGCAATAAACAGCTGTTCCAGCCTTTGGGAGGCAGAGAAGCAAGAGGGCATCAGAGGAGGGAGGGACGGAAAGAGGGACAGAGGCCACTGTTGCCCACAGGACCCCTGACCATCATTCAAGGCACCCCAGGGTGCCATGGCACAATGGCTGAAAATCACTGACCGAAGCAGTCATATATCAGTTGATATTACAAAATTAGGATACTTGTGCTTACTCTCCCCCAAACTATAATATGAGCTGGAAAGTTCCACTTGAAATTTGTTTGATAATGTAGCTGAACTCTGTAAGCTCCATCTTACAAAATACACAACTTTAAAAAGCCACTCTTGTAAGAAGAATATCAAAGAATGTAAGCAGCTAAATGTAAAGCGTGAATCAGTATTAATGCAGGAAAATTTATCTCACTTGGATTTCACTTAGCCTCTGGATATATTTGTGTGGTCCTTCTCTGCACAGAAACAATTACTGTACACAAATTTTCTTATTTTGATTGAAGAATTAGGATGTCTGTGGAGTATTGTGCAGGAATTTCTGACACAGACAATATGTAGTCCCCACTTCACCTGCCTTGACTTGATAAACTCTGATGAAGTTTCCCAATAACAACGTATCAAAATTCCCCCATAGGTTATTTTCTGGTACCTACCATCTGGCTTTGCACTGCTTTGCTGATTTTCTGTGTAATAAAGAGGCAATACGAGACCATTGGTTTTTGCCATATTTCATTACAGCTGCTTTAAGAATTTCATCCTTAAAACGAAGAGAGAATAAAAATGTATTAGTCATTACAACAATACCCTATGCAAAAAAAGGCAAGGCAAGGCAAGGCAAGCTTTTTTCATCCCAACAATGATGCTAAAAGACTGCATCCCAGGGGAGAAACCTTTACTGCTGCTACTAGAGTAGGCACACCTCACTCAGGCTGAGGAAGAGAATTCCATCACAACGCTGCACAAACAGCTAAAGATAAGATAAACTCCAGTATTTGGGGGGGTTTATTGAAGACTAATGACAGTGTGTCCAGGAACTGCACACATGGTTTTAGTATGTCAAAGCCTGCAAAACTGACTAAAGCATAGGAAGTTGTGTTTTAAATGTCCCCTGAGTGCCATAGCCTGCTTACTATGACTACAACCACAAGCAGAAGGTTCATGCACTTATCTGTGCCTACAAATACGGGGCTTGTTTAGGATGTTGTTGTTTAGTCGTCTTAGTCGTGTTCGACTCTCTGTGACTCCATGAACCAAAGCATGCCTTGGAAACTCTCTCTTTCTTCTCAGAGCTTCTCCTTTTTTATGTCCATGGAATTTTCTTGGCAAAGTACTGGAGTGGCTTGCCAGTTCCTTCTCCATGTTTAGGATGTACACACACTGTTTCTCCCCAGCTAGAGGACTTCATGTAACAGCTTCTCATTCTGGATATGGAGAGGTTTAAAAGACAATAGTGCCACCCTGTATATCAGATATGGGAACCTTTGGCTCCCCAGATGTTGAACTGCAACTGCCGTCAGCTGCAACAAGCCTGATCACCAGCCAGGGGTGATGGGAGTTGCAGTTCAGCAACATCTGAAAAGCCAAACGTTCACTATACCTGTCACATGCCTTAAAAGCTGATCCCCAGCCATCCCCACCCAGTTCTTTCTACCTTTTGACAGAGACATTTTAAACTGCTACCAAGCACTCCAGGACCCCAGGGTGAAGGGCAGGCATCCAAACGAAACAATGGAAAGCAAAATCCAACAAAGGGAAAGTCTTGCCCGCAAAGCCCATATAGAAACTTTTCATTCTGGGGCGCTAAGTTCCAGCGGGAGGAGGGGCGTGCCAGCTCCTACGCATCGGGAGGATTCGCAGAAAAAGTAGGTGGGAGGCTGCTACAGACACTAACATGGATTATTATTTATTGGTCGGATCAGACTGTGCCTCTTGCAACCTTTGCACTGCATTCTTTTTTGAAAATGTTATTTTTTGAAACGTTTCCTAGGCGCCATCGCCTCCTACGCAGAGACAGACAGACGGACGGAGAGCGCGCGGCTGGTGCGCAGGCGCCGTAGCCCGCTTGGCGCAGGCGCACTGCCCTCCACCCGCACGCCTCCGAGGGGCCTCCGGAGAGCGAAGGGGCGGCGGCGGGGGGGGGCGAGGCGGGGGGAGCTGCGCCACCTACCTCCGTGTTTCGCCACACGCCCCCCTTGATCATGATCCGCGGCATCTTGGCGGCAGGAGGGGAAAGGGCAGCCGGCGGCGAGGAAGAGGCGCGTCGGGTCGCGGCGCGAGGCGGGTGCAGGAGGGCACTGCGCAGGCGCAGCCTTCGACTAGCGGAACGCCGCCTGTGAGCGGGATCGAGCTCCCGCTTCTGGTTGGAGGAGGAGGAGGAAGGAGGCGGGGCTCTCTCGGGTTTCCGGCGGCGCTTGCGGAGGGGCGTTCCTTCACCGGGGTGGGGTGCGCGCATGCGCCTTTGAAGCCGCTCCGCTCTGGAGGCCGGAAGCTTCCGGGTTCCTTGAAAGCTTTTCCCAAAACGGAAGTGAGAGTTTCCCGTAGAGCGACTTCCGGGATTTCGGGGTCGGATTCTGTTTAGGATCTTCCTCTCCAGGGACCGGGGGATTCCGCCCCCCCGTCAGGTGCCGGGGAGATAAACGACTGCACGACTTGGAGGCAGCCTTTTAGCGTCTGATGCTTTGTTATATTTTTATATATGGGAGGCCCGGTCAGACGGGCGGGTACAGCCGTCGCCATTGCTATTCCCAGAGTCTGCTGCTCAATTCCGCGGCGCAGGGCTTACCTCCCCCCCCTCCGTATCTCATTCAAGTTGGCGCCCTCCTTTCGCCTGGGTGGGGGGATTCAGAGGCGTCTTTCAGTTTCCAAGGTCGATGAATGCCCGGGGGAGCTGGCGCAGGGCCAAACACGGAAGGTCCTGGTGGGTCGCTTTGAGGCGCTTTTTGCGGTCAAGCGACCATGGCGATGAAGGAATGTCCGCGGGCCAAACTGGGACCCGGGTCAACGCGCAAATCTTCCATCGGCGGTGAAGCCGCCCGGGAGCCACTGAGGGCCGAGCGCTCCCTTCTAGGTTGCCCCTCTCTTGAAACGGAGTCGGGCTTGGAAGCTCCTCCTGCTCCTGTTTAGCCCCTTGGCTAAAGCAGTCTGCCATTAACATTGCAAGTGAGAGACCGCTTTGCATATCCTGTGCGCTACCTCTCTCAACGTAGCACCCCATGCCTCAGTTTCCACCGAAGATTAATCTAAGCTTAATCAAGTTAAAAAGAAGGTGAAACCAGCAGGCTGCAGTGCTCCTAGGGTCAGACCGCAGAGTGCTGGTGCAACTTTCATGTCAGGCCATCACCCGATTGCAGTGCCTCTCATACTGCCACCTCAAATAATTTTTGGACACTGAGAGGCAAGAGACTTTCTGCTGTCCATGAATTGCTGTTCAATTATTTGCTGATACTTAATTTTATTGTGTACTGTTATATGCTAATGGATTATTGAATATTACTTTATTTGATATAAAGTTATATTTTAAAGTTATGTTTTTATTGTGACATTTTTGTATTGGATCAAATTGTTATAAGGTGTGCAATTGTGTACAGTGGTACCTCTGGTTACGTACTTAATTCGTTCCGGAGGTCCGTTCTTAACCTGAAACTGATCTTAACCTGAAGCACCACTTTAGCTAATGGGGCCACATGATTTCTGTTCTCATCCTGAAGCAAAGTTCTTAACCTGAGGTACTACTGTATAGTAATATAGAAAAGCAGTGAATTGAAATTGAAAGTGAAATGGGGGTGGGGGGTGGGAAAATGAGCCAAGTAGAATCATAGAATCATAGAGTTGGAAGAGACCACAAGGGCCATCGAGTCCAACCCCCTGCCAAGCAGGAAACACCATCAGAGCACTCCTGACATATGGTTGTCAAGCCTCTGCTTAAAGACCTCCAAAGAAGGAGACTCCACCACACTCCTTGGCAGCAAATTCCACTGTCGAACAGCTCTTACTGTCAGGAAGTTCTTCCTAATGTTTAGGTGGAATCTTCTTTCTTGTAGTTTGGATCCATTGCTCCGTGTCCGCTTCTCTGGAGCAGCAGAAAACAACCTTTCTCCCTCCTCTATGTGACATCCTTTTATATATTTGAACATGGCTATCACCCCTTAACCTCCTCTTCTCCAGGCTAAACATGCCCAGCTCCCTTAGCCGTTCCTCATAAGGCATCGTTTCCAGGCCTTTGACCATTTGGGTTGCCCTCCTCTGGACACGTTCCAGTTGGTCAGTGTCCTTCTTGAACATGTGAAAAGGATCTAGACTCCTAGATCCTTTTCACATGTACTGCTCTCAAGCCAGGTGTCACCCATCTTGTATTTGTGCCTCTCATTTTTTTTGCCCAAGTGCAATACTTTACATTTCTCCCTGTTGAAATTCATCTTGTTTGTTTTGGCCCAGTTCTCTAATCTGTCAAGGTTGTTTTGAAGTGTGATCCTCTCCTCTGGGGTGTTAGCCACACACACACACCCCAGTTTGGTGTCATCTGCAAATTTGATCAGGATGCCCTTGAGTCCATCATCCAAGTCGTTGATAAAGATGTTGAATAAGACCGGGCCCAAGACAGAACCCTGTGGCACCCCACTAGTCACTCTTCTCCAGGATGAAGAGGAACCATTGATGAGCACCCTTTGGGTTCGGTCAGTCAGCCAGTTACAAATCCACTGAGTGGTAGCATAGTCAAGACCGCATTTTACCAGCTTCTTTACGAGAATATCATGGGGCACCTTGTCAAATGCCTTGCTGAAATCCAGGTAGGCTACATCCACTGCGTTCCCTTCATCTACCAGGCTTGTAATTCTGTCAAAAAACGAGATCAGGTTCGTCTGACATGACTTATTTTTCAGAAATCCATGCTGACTATTGGTGATCACAGCATTCCTTTCTAGGTGCTCACAGACTGTTTGCTGAATGATCTGCTCCAGAATCTTCCCTGGTATTGATGTCAGACTGACTGGGCGGTAATTATTTGGGTCCTCTCTTTTCCCCTTTTTGAAAATAGGGACAACATTTGCCCTCCTCCAGTCTGCCGGGACTTCGCCTGTTCTCCAGGAATTCTCAAAGATGACTGCCAGTGGTTCTGAGATCACATCTGCCAGTTCTTTTAATACTTTTGGATGCAGTTCATCTGGCCCTGGAGACTTGAATACATCTAAACTAGCCAAGTATTCTTGTACTATCTCCTTAGTTATTCTGGGCTGTGTTTCCTCTGCTGAATTCCTCTGCTGAATCAGACCAGCAGCCATAGGAGAAAAGTGGAGCTAAGTACAGAAATTCAGTTCTGTATATAACTTTTGTGAAAAATCCGGAAGCTTTTCTGTTAGGCATTTCAGGTCAAGACCTGCCAAAAGAGAAGAAAAAACTTTTTATGTCTGCTACAACTGTGGCTAGAAGATGGATCAATGTAAAGAAATGGACTCACTACCAGGGTTTGATTAAACACTTGCAATTAACAAAATGAATATAAAAATATAATGAAGATGTCAAAATGTTAAGAGAATAATAATTATTATTTTAAAGATTTTAAAAATTAAGACATAATAAAAACAAGCAGGAGAAGCTAATATGCCCCAAAACAGAAGAGGAAGTTGAGGGAAGTCATTGGGGGGGGGGAGAATTGGGGAATGGAATTCTTTTTTTATTCTTGTTATATGTCGTGATATTTTGATAGAAAACATGTAAAATTCAATAAAAATATTTTTTTAAAAAAGAAATTCAGTTCTGTACACCTTTCTGGAAGACCCAACACCACCCATTTTTATAGCTGTCCAGTGAGTAGCAGTCCTATTTGCTCTGAGATTTTCCTGAGAGAGCTTTCACTGAAATGTAAGTTACACACAAACATTTTTTATAAAAACAATAGGCGTGACAGCTCAACTACAGTGCATATAATAAGTCTAGAATGAAGAACCTAAAATGAAGAGTGTGCAACATGAGGTAAGAATGTCTCTGAAGGAGTCCTCATAAAAATGGAAATAGAAATCTCTGTGCATTTTACTGAAAATATCTGAATGCAGGTTGCTGACTCTGCAGGAAATTCTCTCAGAAGCCTCTCCAGGTGGGTTTTGTCTTCTCCCACAATGTTTCCTACTTATATTTCACAACAAAGGGATGAAGGTGCAGATCACAGAATGGGTCATGCCTTTAGTTGAGACAGGCATCTTGTAACTCTAAACCAAGTTGTAACTGTTACAGATAGGTAGCCGTGTTGGTCTGCCATAGTAAAAAAAAAATTTTTCCTTCCAGTAGCACCTTAAGGTGCTTTTTTTTTGACAAGTTGTAACTGTCATTTGATAGAAATAATATTTGTTTGTATTAGCAGTGAATTAATTTTGACACACCAGAACAATGCAAAGGATTGAAATTTATTCCAGCTTATGCTGAGATGCAACTCATATCAGCCTGCAAACAGTGTAAAAAAAATCCCCTGGTGCCTTTAGCTTTGGGTATTACTCAACTGGTGCAGGACTGTTAGTGTAAATGGGTTTGCCTCTGTTTTTTGACACCACTTTCTTGTTTTCCTTTCAGCTTGGCCTTCTCTTTCCTTCCTTCCGTCTCCCCAGACACAACACAAATACAGCTATGAGAAGTTAGTAATCTCTGAGGGTGGGAACAACACTTTCTCCTTATGTGACAGACACATATAGTCTGGCTTTTTCCAGGAGGGTCCCTAGTGTTACAGAAAGCATTAGCAACTATAGGAACATTTGTTTGGTATTTTTAGAACCACAGTATTCGTAGTGTGACACTGGTGAGGAAATTTGTCTTGTGACTGGCTCTAAATTTTGTCAGGAGATCTGGCATCTCTCTCTCCAAACATTCAGGCCTGTCTTCCAAACACAAAGTAGTTTGGCCCCAATAGGAACATTGTTCCAACCACTCCACAGCGCAGGAAGCCAGCCAGTATGTGCTCATGCCATGCAAGGAAGGGTATCTTCTCTTCTGTTCCAGAGAAAGCCAGTAGCCAAAGGTGTGTGGAACAAGCTACTTCTGAGCCTTCATGCAGGCTCATCAGGTATAGAGGGCAGCCGTCTCTCCAACACTTTAGGTTATGTCCTCCTCTGTCCCTTGCTTCATTTTCTTTGGCCTCCTTGTGTGCTGCTTCCATTTTCTGGTGTTACTATCTGGATGTGCTCTTAGGGAAGAGCAGCATATTGTTTCTCATCAGGGTAGGCTTACCAGGCTGCAACCCCAAGACCACCCCTTGTTTTAAATCTGCTGCTATATCCACAAATGAGGCAGCTGCAGCTTCTTCTACCCGGTTTTCCCTTGGTTATGCCTAGCAAAGTTGCTGTAACAAACAGTGTTCCAGAGAGGCTGCACAGGAAGGGGAAGCGGGATGGAGATGCACACTGAGGATCCAGGAGAAAAATGGGCAGGAAACACTGGAGCTGCTTTGTACCCCAAAGCAAGAGCAGGCAATGGAACCTCTGGGTTGTATTCCAATGACCAATCCAGTGCTGATCAAAATAACTAAAAATAAAGGAGTAGCTCTGGGTGCCTTGCTGACTCACACACAAGTTACTGATGCTCCCCTGCGTGAGTGCCTAAGGGCCCCGCTCCTGCCACCCACCACCTGGCCCAGGGCGGGGTCCTACAGGCCTCATAAGGACGGTTGCTGCTGCTGCTGCTGCTGTCCAGGAGGACTCGGAGCAGCGCAGAGTTCTTTTTAAAATGTTTTACAATTTTCTTTTTTCCTTTTTGAATTTTTTTTTGTGGGGGGGTGGGGGTGGGATGGATGTTTGGTTGGGTTCGGGAATTTATTTGATTTTGATATGTTTGTAATTTTTACAGTTTTTTGTTTGTATTGTTTTATTGTGTTGTGTGTTTTTTTTAAAGTCTTGTTTTGTTCTTAAGGGGAGGGTCAGGGCTGCCGGGGAGTGGGTCCCAGCCAACAAAATAGTTGGGGCATATTCCACAGGGGGGGATGTACTGGGACAACCGATCTCAGTGATCACAGGTAGGGGATGCTTTATCCCATGTTGATGGCCTTTCAGCTGATTCCCTGGTGGCCCGCTGGAATGTGGAGTTAACCAGGGCTATTGACTGTTTGGCTCCGAAGCGCCCTCTCTGATTGCATGGAGCCCGAACAGCCCCGTGGTTTTCCACGGATCTGAGGGCAATGAAACAATCGTTGAGACGGCTAGAGTGCTGGTGGCGGATGACCCATTCTGAAGCTGACCAGACACGGGTTAGAGCTCAATGTCGAGCCTACCAAGTGGCGGTAGCGACAGCAAAGAAGACTTTCTTCACCGCCTCTATTGCATCTGCAGAAAACAGCAGCAGGAGACTTTTTCGGGTGGTTCACAATTTAGCGGAACCACCTGCTACATCAGGGCCAAGTACAGGCCACATGATCTCCTGCAATGATTTTGCAAAGTTTTTTGCAGATAAAGTAGCTCAGATTCGGGAAGAGGTAGACGCCACCATGGGAGCAGGGCCGGGGCAGGAGAGTGCTAGAGTCCTGTCTAGTCAAGTTGTGTGGGATCAATTCCAATCTGTTACCTCTGAGGATGTGGACAGGCTGCTTGGACAAGTGAAGCCAACCACCTGTCTCCTGGATCCTTGCCCATCCTGGCTTATAAAAGCAAGCCGGGAAGGGCTGGGTGATGGGCTTCGTGGGGTGGTGAATGCTTCCCTCCGTGAGGGAGCCTTCCCTGACCCGCTGAAAGAGGTGGTTATCAAACCGCTTCTTAAAAAACCATCTTTAGATGCTGCCAATATGGCCTACTATCGCCCAGTCTCAAATCTTCCATTCTTGGGCAAGGTGATTGAGCGTGTGGTTGCTGAACAACTCCAGGCACACCTGGAAGAAGCAGACCATTTGGATCCCTTCCAGTTGGGATTCAGGCCTCATCATGGGACTGAAACTGCCTTGGTCACACTGGTTTATGATCTCTGGTGGGCTAGGGACAAAGGTGAGAGCTGTTTCCTAGTTCTGCTGGATCTCTCAGCGGCTTTTGACACCATCAACCATAACATCCTTCTGGACCATCTAGAGGGGTTGGGAGCTGGGGGCACTGTTATACAGTGCTTCCGCTCCTTCCTCCTGGGCCGTGTTCAGAAAGTGGTGGGGGGGGATGAGTGTTCAGACCCCTGGGCTCTCACTTGTGGGGTGCTTTTCAACATCTACATGCAGCCGCTGGGAGAGATCATCAGGGGGTTTGGGCTGGGTGTTCATCAGTATGCGGATGGTACCCAGCTCTACCTCTCTTTCACATCAGAACTAGTGAAGACGGTGAAGGTCCTGTGTGAGTATCTGGAGGCGGTTGGAGGATGGATGGTGGCTAACAGATTGAGGTTGAATCCTGGCAAGACAGAAGTACTGTTTTGGGGGGACAGGAGGCGGGCAGATGTGGAGGACTCCCTAGTCCTGAATGGGGTAACTGTGCCCCTGAAGGACCAGGTGCACAGCCTGGGGGTCATTTTGGACTCACAGCTGTCCATGGAGGTGCAGGTCAATTCTGTGTCCAGGGCAGCTGTTTATCAGCTCCATCTGGTACTCAGGCTGAGACCCTCCCTGCCCACAGGCTGTCTTGCCAGAGTGGTGCATGCTCTAGTTATCTCCCGCTTGGACTACTGCAATGCGCTCTATGTGGGGCTACCTTTGAAGGTGACCCGGAAAGTACAACTAATCCAGAATGCGGCAGCAAGACTGGTGACTGGGATCGGCCGCCGAGACCATATAACACCGGTCTTGAAAGACCTACATTGGCTCCCAGTACGTTTCCGAGCACAATTCAAAGTGTTGGTGCTGACCTTTAAAGCCCTAAACGGCCTCTGTCCAGTATACCTGAAGGAGCGTCTCCACCCCCATTGTTCTGCCTGGACACTGAGGTCCAGCGCCGAGGGCCTTCTGGCGGTTCCCTCACTGTGAGAAGCCAAGTTACAGGGAACCAGGCAGAGGGCCTTCTCGGTAGTGGCACCCGCCCTGTGGAATGCCCTCCCATCAGATATCAAAGAGAAAAATAACTACCAAACTTTTAGAAGACATCTGAAGGCAGCCCTGTTTAGGGAAGTGTTTAATGTTTAATAGGTTATTGTACTTTAGTGTTTTGTTGGAAGCCGCCCAGAGTGGCTGTGGAAACCCAGCCAGATGGGCAGAGTATAAATAAATTATTATTATTATTATTATTATTATTATTATTATTATTATTATTATGCTCTGCCTCAAGAGGAGCCACCCAGAGTGGCTGGGGAAACCCAGCCAGATGGGCAGGGTATAAATAATAAATTTTATTTTTATTTTTATTTTTATTTTTATTTTTATTTTTATTATTATTATTATTATTATTATTATTATTATTATTATTATTTAGTTTGGCCCTCCAGTTCATACTGGATGCCTAGCAAGTAATTTAAGTCTATAAGACTCCAATGAACCATCTGGTCCTCTAGTTATTCTGAACAAGCAGGTCCCAATCTACATGTGGTAACCACAAACTATTCACAGCCAGGACCCCTTGGTACAGATTCATATCTCCTTCACATTAAAATATGTGTGCAGTCAGAATAGGACTGGGAAGTACAATATGCCAACATGGATCATTCCTACTGCCTCATTTGAAATGCTTCTCAAGGGGGGACAGGGACACAAAAATCCTTGTTGCTGACGAAAGCATTGAACAATGTTTGATTTTGTTCTTCCAAAACAGAAAGAAAATGCTGTAGATAATTGTAATTTGCCAGGGCTACTTTACTTTTAAAACACATAAGGCAGAAATTCCACCACTGTTTTCTGGTATATACTAGTTTATAGACTGTAACCAGTTCTGGTATTTTAAAAATTTGATACTTTAAAAGTTTCAAAATACACTGAATATTTGACCTTATGAAATAAAATAAAAACTGGGTCCACCCCCCCTTCTCTTCCCTAACAAAATAAGGGCTACAATGGTTTGTGTGTGTATAAGTGTACATCTGGGAATGCGGGTGGTGCTGTGGTCTAAACCACTGAGCCTCTTGGGCTTGCCGATCAGAAGGTCGGAGGTTTGAATCCCCGTGACTGGACTTAACTGTCAGGGGTCCTTTACCTTTTTACCTGTTTAAAGTGTGCATCTAGGGTTGCATCCAGTTCTCTCTGCACGAGCAGAAGAGATGTCTGCTTGCAGAACAGGACTTCTCCTTCCTCTTCCCATCACTGCAGCCCTCCCCACACCCTCAATATCTGCTCTGGAGTGTTGGGCTTTGGAGGTGGGCAGGGGGCTGGAGGACGGGGAAGAGGAAGGGAAAGTCCTGTTGCAAAAGTGGAAGTGGCCTTTGATGGCACATTCCGGATGACAGGCAAAGGAAGCAGAAGAGTAGAGCACTTACACACAAGTTGTTTGAATTGATAAATTGTTGTCTTTGCAGTTTGCAAGGTTTTATTTTTATACAGGGGGTGTATGACTTCAGGCTGGGGTGTCAACTGGCTCTCTTCAGGCTGGAACTGTGGGTACCTAATGTGTTCATCTTCTTAGGGAACCAGAGTCCTGGTAATGCAGGAGGGAAGGCTTGCTTGTTCAGGACACACCCAGCCCCTGTTTGATGCCGTGCAAGTCTCTGTGTGGCGACACTCACGAGTCCAGAAGGGGGATTAAAGTGCCACAACAGCAACAGTCCAAAGATCTGCCAGCATCGTAATGCATTATGCAAATCTGTGATGCAACCACATTTGGAGCACTGTGTACAGTTCTGGTCGCTTCACTCTAAAAGCATATTGTAGAGTTGGAAAAGGTCCAGAAAAGGACAGCCGAAATGATTGTGGGGATGGAGAGACTCCTCTGTGTGTCTGAGACTTTTTAGCTCAGAGAAACAGCAGGTAAGAGGTGCCATGACAGAAGTTCATAAAATTATGCATAGCATGGAGCAAATAGAGAAAAGTACTTCACATAATGCGTAGATAAAACTATGGAACTTGTTCCCACAGGAGGCAGCAATGGCCACCAACCTTACTGTAATTAATTAATTAATTAAATTTCTATACCACCCTTTATCCGAGGATCAATATAAAAACACAAAAAACATTGTAACAAAACAAAACAAAGCCCCTAACACAGTTTCAAAGACTATAGATAGCTAGTTTATGTAGGATAGACACACACTGAGCCAGTCCGCGTAGCACGCGTGCAACCCTGGACATCTAAGGGCGTCACAGACCTGTTATTGTTCAATCTCAAGTGGCAGAACGCCACTTGTCCCTATATAGATAGTTTAATTAGCCAAAGGTCTGGGAGAAGAGGAATGTTTTCACCTGACAGCTAAAGGTATGTAAGAAAGGCACCAGGTGAGGCTTCCTGGGGACAGCACCCCACAAGCAGGGAGCCACCACAGAAAAGGCCCGCTCTCATGTTGCACCCCTCCACACCTCTCATGGAGGAGGCACACGAAGAAGAGTCTCAGATTATCCAGGGTTGTTGAGCTTTGAGGGGGGGATTGCCGAAAATTGATCACCCGCACACATCGCAAAATCCACCTCCCGTCTGTCCCATCGCCAGCAGAAGCTGCCAATCGCCCACCCAACTGCAGGAGCGTCAGCCAATCAACACCACCCATTGACGCAGAAACCAATAACACGCACAATAGCCACTGATAGCCATGGAAGCAACCAGTCAAATGTCCACCCTATGAACTACCCATATATAAGATGACCCCCACTTTTTAGCATTATTTTTACAGAGAAAAACATAATCTTATATATGGAAAAGTATGGTATTTTCTTTCACAATAAAGAGCTCTCTGCCTTTTGCGTTCCTTTGGCTGGGAAGCTCCTTTGACCATGCCCCACATGCAAATCAGGATGAATGCTCATTGTTGTATAACTGCCCCATAAGCAAATCAGAACGAATGCCCAGAAAAGACTGGACAGAGGCCACGTAAGCTTTGTGCAAGCATCTCAGGATGCATGCTCAGTAAACAAGTCGCCTGGAGGAGTCCTGTGAGCATCTCACTGGGCATGGTGGGAAACAGATAGTTGAACTTGATTATTCCAGTCTACAGAGATACCTTGGTTTACAACCATAATCCATTCCAGAGGTCTGGTTGTAAACCGAAACAGGTTGTAACCCAAGGTACGCTTTCGCCAATGGGGTCTCCCCCCCCCCAATTGGTTATAATCCAAAAAAAGGGACACACACTTCAGGGTTTGACGTGGTTGTAATCCAGAACGGTTGCACTGTAATCAAAAACGGTTGCAAACCAAGGTACCACTGTATTTGCAATTTGCTGCTCCAGGAAAGTTCCCCAGTAGCATGAGGAGAGCACTTAAGTACCACTGTCTCTTAGAGCTGGTTTTGGGAGTGGAAAGCGAGAGGATCCCTCACAATAGCAATCAAAGGTTCTCCTGCTCAACATCTTATTGAAAAACTGCCACAACATCCTTGCTAAAGAATGAAGAGATGCAGTTTGACATTCATTGCACACAATTCAATGTAAGCTGGCAAATCTCTCTATATATTCCATGCTAGGTTTCCTTCTGTGTTTTGTAATGTTCCTTAAATGGCTTCATTACTCCATTAGAAATGACGGTTCAACATATAACCAGGAAACCAGGATACCTTGTGTTGTGTTGCGTTTTAACTTTGGCTGCTGCTCTGAGGCTTTCTGTAGGAATAGCTTTGAGTTGGGTAAAGAGGTCAAGATGGAATGTGAAAAACACAAAATCCCATTGATTGTGTTTGCCATCCTTCTAAAATTCATTCTGCATGAATGCTAGTCTAAATAATACTTTCTTGTTTGTCACATTCCTCGTGAAGAATTCAAAGTCTTGTGAATGTTCATGTGAATGTGCTTGTGCAACTGTTTTGGAAAGAATCTTTTGCATCTTCCTAAATACCTTATTTCCCGCCGCCTATTTATAGATGTTGCTTGCTTTCCAAAATCCATTAAGCTGCTAGATAAACAAAAAAGCATGTCAAGTTCAATACAGCATAAGAATTACTGTAACAGACAGATTTGGAGGGGTGCAGGGAGAATGGGGCGTAGCTGAGTGTCAGAGCATCACTTTGCATGCAGAAGCTCCCTAGTCAATCCCTGCCATCTCCAAGTAGGGCTGGGAGAAAACTGCTCCCTGAAATCCTGGGGATTTGAACCTGCCTCTCTCTAACCCAGGGATGCGGGTGGCGCTGTGGGTTAAACCACAGAGCCTAGCACTTACCCATCAGAAGGTTGGTGGTTCAAATCCCTGCAACGGGGTGAGCTCCCGTTGCTCGGTCCCTGCTCCTGCCAACCTAGCAGTTCAAAAGCACGTCAAAGTGCAAGTAGATAAATAGGTACCGCTCCGGCGGGAAGGTAAGCGGCGTTTCTGTGCACTGCTCTGGTTTGCCAGAAGCGGCTTTGTCATGCTGGCCACATGACCCGGAAGCTGTACGCCGGCTCCCTCGGCCAATAAAGCAAGATGACCCCAGAGTCGGTCACGACTAGACCTAATGGTCAGGGGTCCCTTTACCCTTACCTCACTAACTCAACACCAACTTAGTTGTTTGTTAGTCACATTTTCTCCTTACCTAATAGGTAATAATGTTTAAAATGAACCCACCTTTAACTCGTTTGCATTTTAACAGCTTTTCAAACCAATCTAATTGCATGTAAGGCTGTCCCTACTAGTCTGCTTCATGCAATGGGGCATGATCTAGTAAACTCTTAGTTAAAACCCAGTTGTGTGTTTAGTCTAGTTACAACCTTTATCTCCTTTCCTCAAAGGTGCATTGGGCAGCATACAAAGTCCCCCACCCCTTTAGCCTCACAATAACTCAGAAAAGTAGAGATGGCTGAGAGAGAGACTGGCCCAAGGGACACCCAGTGAGCTCTGTGGTTGAGTAGGGATTTGAACCTGCTTCTCTCTAACCCAGCACCAGCTTAGTTGTTTGTTAGTCACATTTCTCCTTACCTAATAGGTTTTTGCCACTGAATATGTAGCAAGGGAGTTTGCACTGAGAAGGAAAGGTTTGACAGCAAAGTACTGGAAAGGGAGGAGGA